>NW_025937263.1:145842-580588 GCF_000764305.2 Hyalella azteca | reverse complement strand
CCCATACACGGCCTGCTAGCTGCTCTGCACAGCTCCCTGCCGGACAATCCCAAGTATCAGCGCTAAAACAGCGCAGAGTTCCGGCCCTGCCGAGCTACTAGAATTTTGTCTCTGTATCTGCCATGGCGCAGCGCAGTTTTAGGGATAGATGGCCGGTTATTGTTTCACGGCTCCATCCTGCTAAAGCGCGACCAGCCCGGCTAAACCCGGCGCCGGTCTCGGCTCAAAATTTTAACTGGGATCTGTAGCTGCTGAACGTGACTTTACAATCTCATGACTTCAAGTGAAGACAAACTCACATGTGGCTACCTTTTCTGGAAGGTCAAGTTAGTGAGCATGTTAACATCTAACTCAAAATTTAGTTCATTAGAGAGAATTTGGCTTTCCATATGATTGAAAATCAATAAATTTATCAAGACATCTTACAAATTTAGAATTAATGTACGGATACGAACACAGATGCGATAAATGTGTCTGGTTCCCAGCAAGCGAGTTTTAACCGTCCTTAACATCAGATGCACACTCGGGGTCAAGTTAATGAGACTCGTGACTCATGAGAACTGTTAACCGCAGATCAAGGTACTCACCCAGATCGATGGGATGCCAGGAGGTGTCGGGTGCTCATGCGTCGGGTTCTCTGGTGCCCCAAAAGAGGGTTGCCGTTGGGGCTAGTTAGGGCCCGGCGTCGCTTAGGTAGACTGGATACGTTGCCAGGCGCCACAGGGGCACCCAGTGCAATAGGTCGGCGCTTGAGCGGCGGCAAAGAGTTCGCATTGTTCTGATATCTCGTCAAACTTTTGCCGTCCGCAACAGGCCTTGAGACAGTTTCAGGGTTTTCTTCAGAGCGCCCAAGAGCAAATAATAAAACAAGGGAGACGGCAAGGATAGGATGTAGTCGAGATGGGTTTAGTGAATAAAACATCTTTGCTAATTTGAAAGGCAATATATTGCAAAATGTGGACGGGCAATCGAGCCTTCAATCCATTAAAAAATCAATTTAGTTCATTTAAATCATTTTGAACAACAGTTGCCTTCCAATTATTGACCAGAAACTTCCCTAATTATAGAGATCTGCACAAGAAACATTGCATAAATCACATCTTATAACATAATGGAACATAGAAAATTCAAGCCTTAATATAACCTCTCATTGAACTCTTTTTGAACAATATGATTAAAAAAATTATTCAAATAAATTAAAAAAAGTATTTAGTATACGAGTAAAATTCAGAGGCACATATATATATAGGCACATTATAAGAAGACTAACCTAATCAAGCTATTGAGATACGAGTATTGCAGAATGGATGATGAAGAATTATATAATTTTATTGTGATACTAGCTCTACCTAAACGCGACTGAAACCCCTACGAGATATCAAAATAAAATTCAGAAATGTAATAAATACAACTCGGCAAGATCATGCATGGCTCAGGAAACACAATAAGCAACTATAAAAAGACGAAAATGCGAGAATTTATAACACGGATGAAGTGCAGAACGGTGAATTTTCTAAATACAAGTACAAGGAACATAGTTGAGCTAGTCAACTGGAAGGAAGTTCTCTTCCCTTCCAAAACTAAAGTCAAGCACGTATTCATAAACAACTTTTAGATAATTGTGCTATATAACTGCACTCTCATACTAGCTTCATCTTGAATTTCAAGATGCTTGTTCGACCCGCAGTATTAAATATTTCTCGCCACCACAATTTGTCCGATTTTTTAAATATACTTGCAATATAAACCAATTAAGGTCAGTCTTCATCGAGACATTCGTGGCAACTGAACCTTTTTTCAGTGAACTTAACTGAAATTCCTCACATTGCACTCTAGCTCAACTGACAACTCTTAAGCAATAAAGATTAAAGAAGCTGTAAGATCCAGCTGGATTGATGGATTGCATTGTTGATGGAGGATGTGATAGCCGTAATTGCAGCTTCTCAAGTCTGAACTGCGCGGGCACACTCGTAAATCAGCAACTGCTGTTTGCATTTACAGCGGCAGTGCAAATATGGCAGGCTGCTCTAAAAGAAGTCAGACTTCACTGAAGAACATTTACAATCAACGACTGATAAAATGTCTGGGTCACTCCTTTCTTAGAATTGCAATTCACGGGTAAAATAATTCTTCTGAAATTAATTATTTAAAAAAGAAAAAATATTCAGAAATTATTTAGAATAAAAGGATCGAGGAGTAATCAAGATTTTTGTCATAGCAAACAATCTCATTGTTCTAATATGTAATTAACTTTGTATGATATGTAATCTAATATGTAAACAAGAGTCTTAGCCGCAACCAACAGTTCATTTTGTTCTTATTTGATGAACTTTAATTTAATCGTGACACTACCAATGATTGAGCTCCTAAAATCATTTTCTTAATCTAAGCAAGCTTGCAAGCCTTATCAGTTGCGGGTGGTTACAATTGACTGTCATGAGGATTAATTCAGGAGAATTTTCAACTGCAATAACTTTTAGGAAGAAGTTGCTGATAAAGCATGAAAATCTCTTCATATATCAGACGACATAAATTTTCAGACAATGTTTATTTAACTAGATAATGTTCATGACTGAAAAGTTGAATAATTTAAGAAAGCATTATTATCATTATGCAGCTAATAACTATGCACAACAATCCGGCTCAAGTTATAGGAAAGAATGAATATCACGTTGAGCAATTTCCATTAACATGCCCTGTTAAACGATATAAAATGGGTTTTAAGACTTTGGCATCTTAAGATTATAAAACAAGATATCGAAATTGAAGATCATGTATACATGACGCAGTCTGGAGGTCTTGTTTTCATTGTGTTGCTGCACGCAAGCAAGCAACATGATAAAGTTGCCAGTGTATATTCATCAAGGAGTTTTCGTGTTAAGCACAACAAATGCTGTGAAAAAAAAAAATCAGCTCAATAAACGGACCTCCTAGACAGCTTCTCGCAAGAATTATTAAGTATAAAACTCTGCGGGAGGTCGCCCAAGCAGGGCGAAATTTTTTCGTCCAGCTAAGCTGCTTCTCGTTGCGGTTTATTTACTTCATAATGCGAGGAAATTTCTGACCTATACCGGATACCAAAAATAGGCCAATATTAGAACGAAAATTGCGTCACAACTCTTGCACATTTTAAGATAGTTTTTCGTAAAGTTTATATCAATAACAGCCTAGTTCTGACCAGTGTGGGTTCAATATATCCAATATAAGCGCTTCTTCCACATAAAAACCATCAAGATGAAAGGCGCGGCAAACACATATGCTGCGAGCAATTTAGCATCCTGAACTGTCAGTCTAGGAGTATCTGATCGAGACACACACTTAACATCGAGCTAAATATGGTCGAAATGAGCTCATGGAGATTCCGTACCAGTTCTTGGATCTCCTGCATTCAGCAATAAAGTGCTTGCTCGGTGTGGATATAGGAGTGCCTACAGTCACCCAACAGGCACTCCAACCTAAAACTTGAGCGAAACTAAATACCACGTACAAAATAAACAACAAAAAGTAAAATAAAAAGGCTATCGTACTTCTTCCTAACAGTTCTCCTGCAGAGCTCGCAAAAAGTTTTAGATTCGAGGCGCGCGCATCTTGCGCGATATTCTCTCGATCAGACGGCAAGGAATTAATATCGTACTGCCGCAGGTCGTGCGATCGTCTGCATAATTAAGCTGCTATAATTCGGACAGTTTAATCAAGCGTGGCTGTTCGAGCTATCGCGTGCGATCCACAATATTAGGACTCAAGCAAGCCAGTGAGATACGTTCGTTAGGATATTATTCTTTGTGAAGAAAAAATTTTATCACTAGTGCATTAAAATCTAGATCTCGGATTATAAATTGACGCTCATTGGAGAAATCTAATGCATCTTTTCTCAACCTTCAGGAGCTACTATCTAAGAGCAACTACTACTCGTCCTCGTTCAGAAAATGATTAATGAAATATAGAGGCTAAAAAATGCACTATATATTAAAGATCGTTCAATTCCAACAACCGAAACCGCTCGCTTTCATGAAACATCCATAGCATTCAATCAAGTCGAGTAAAAAAGTTTTGACTAATGTGAATCAACAGTCGAGCCGAACACAAGCAATAAATTGCCAACCCTTACAATTGAAAGCAATGTACTTGTGAACGGCCTAAGGCTGCTTTTCCACCACGATCGAATGGCTCAACTCAAAAGGTGATCGCTCCCAAATATCACTTGACGCAAGAAGAATTTCATCAAAAACAAGAATAAACGTTTCTAGGCGTGGAAAATGAGCACAATGAATTCAACTGAACGAAGGATACGTTCGTGAATGAGGGTATTTACCATACATACGAGCTCTAAACGCAATGTCGAGATAAAGCCGACGTTTGGAATAATCTTTTGTACGAGTAACCGGTCTTGCATATAATATCCTACTTGAGCCGGCAGCTTTGCCTTGCATATGTTTGTAGCCATGATGAAGTTAGATATTCAAGCATGCATACATTATTCAACACTCGGGTAACGCCACATAAAAATATAAATGTATTTTATGCATATCATTACTAGACGTACATTAACATTAATTACGAATTCATCTATACCATATTGGAAAAGACACCAGCGCGGATCGATTCAATACTATATTTATCTCAATAATACGAAAAAATTCTAACTATACAGGGAAAATAAAGATATTCAATGCTTAGAATCTTCCGTTTCGAAGTAATGAATTATATTCAGTTCCGTTACCAATAAAATTGTAGTTTAGAAACTATATGGTACGTAACTAATTTAATTTCTACTCGACGAAACAAAGGTTCGATCAGGAATTATCGTGTTATTAATTCATTTTTGTTTCACATTTTACGTTTTTTTCAAGGACGGTAAGTAAGTCCTTGTCTGGATTTTAGTCTGGATATTTTTGATGGAATTTAAGGCCTTACGGATGTTTTAAGAACTTCAACGCTCTAGTTTAGGTTACCGGTACCTAAAAAATCTATTGACTAATATTTTGACCTCGATCTATATAAGCTAATTTTCATCGTAATTTTTTCGGTAACTATTTTCATGAAACTAATTTGACTCTTACCTGAAAAATATCCCTGCCTTAACTAGCTAGATACCTTTCCTGACTAGATATCCCTATCTAACCTGACTAGATATCCAAACCTAGCCGACTAAAAAATCCTACCTATACAACTGGCATCACCAGTTGTTCCACTGTCAATCTCACGGCAACGCACATCAGTTACAAGTCCTCTTCGCTTGCAAGATAATTTCCATCTAAAGTTTACCGATCTATCCAAGCGCCAGATCCACTCCTCGCAAGCCATTAATTTCGGGGACATTCTTGCTTAAAAAGGACAACACGCTGCGAGTGGACTCGACACTCAATTGGAAATGGCTAGCGGCTAGCAGAGTTCAAATGGCAACAGGGTTTGTTAATGTTAACGTCAGAAATGGAGCTGCGAGACAATGTGGAAGTCGTGACGTGCATAGCATTCAAGAAGAGTCTTTAATAATAGAAAGTGTTTATGATGCGGTATTTAAGCGCTTGTCCCAGCACTTAAAAATTGTAATATTATCCGACTTTAGTTGAAACCGAATAAGAACTGACCCGACTAGCTAGTAACGTGAATCATTAATTAAAAAAAATGTTGTCAGCAGATTTGAATCCGCGTGCATGCATTTTTTTACTTTATTATGATTACTTTTTACTTTATTCACTTAATTACTTTATTCGTGCATTTAATATGACCAATTTAGTTAACAACATGAATTTACTACTTTCTATACGATATCTCTCTATTCCTATCACAATGAAACAATTTTCAGCTCAAGATATTTATCATATGCATGAAACACATTTGTATATTTACAATGAAACCCGAGTTAAAATGATTTTATTACGTATATATAGTAGCAGGTTAGCTCAGCGTTTTCCAGTATAGATGATCATTCCTATTTCAGTTTCTCCGTAATTACGAAACCGGTCATCCCGAACCCATCATTCCAAGTCCAGTAAATAATTCGAAACTCAAGTACCGTAATTTAAGAGAGACCCGTTCATATACCACGGAAGCCACACTCAAAACCTATTTAGAAATTTAAAGAAAATCTTTCGCATGAAAGAAGGGGGGAAACAAATAACTCTTCTCTCCATTTCTTACACTCGCAAAATTTCACCATTGAAATAAAATCTACAGTGGAAAATCAGACACATAAATATCGTAGACACGCGCCCACAGTGTCACAATATATTTATTGTGTTAGGCTTCTTACACAGACGGATTAAATTTGCCAAATATATAATTAAATTGCACGTCACCTATAAATTGTTGTCAATATGGAACAGTTTTGACTCGAGTAAGTCTGTTATAGGCATAAATAAAGAAAAGTCTTCAAGATTGGACCGTTGGTGAGGCTGAAGCATAAGCCGGACAGAATCTTTCAGAAGAGCCTGACCCTGGGCTTGACCCTGTGGTAGCCAAGATACCCCCACCAGCCAACGGGAAATGAGCAGTTATGCGGCCGCCCCAACCATGCATGCGACGCCTGCTCGGGTCGCGAGAAAATACCGGTTGCATGTCTAGACGCTCACGCTTTTAAATCATTTTATCCGCTGTTTAGTTTTATTTTAGGGGGATTTCATGATAATAATTGCCGAAAATTATATATTTAGTTAGCCCAAAGTGCAAATCAACTAACAATTAAAACAGGAAAAGATGGTGAAATAAGTTAGTATTTGCCTTGCTTTTAAAGTTCCTGGATAACAAATGGTCTTATTCGCTACTGATAACCCTTAAAATCGGTCCCAAATCAAAGTTTAATGATGTCCGATGAAGATTAATAATGAAATTCTAATTACGATCCGATCGATCGTGAAATTATTATTGTGAACAATTATGAAATTACAAAAACGAGTAATCATGAAATTATGATAGTGATAGACATGATGAATATAGACAATAATGAAACAAAGATTGGGAACAATTGTGAAACAATGATGGTGAACAATGGTGAATGGTGATGGTGAACAATGAATTCCGTGTGAGTTAAATAATGGCATTGCAACGATAATAAATCGATTAACGTTTTGGACGCCGAGAAGTCGGGTACACAATACCGACTGACAACACAGTAATTGGTTAGGTGCCCAACAATAGTGAATTAGCACATGCCTTACTATACAGGTAAATGTAGCTTGTATATACCTAATGCTCTGTAACCAATTCAAGTTTACTAGACAATCAAATGGGAGCTCACATTCGAATTAGGTATGCGCGTCGGGAGTGAGTAACCTTACCCAATTAATTAGCTGGGAGCGGAGTGTGTCCATGCAGGTGTACGTTCAAGGCGAGAGCAATCAATCCGCGAGCTATCCAAAAATCCTGGCCCAGCAAGAGGTTATAGGCTAAAAAGGTTACAAGCTTAAAAGGTTACAGCCTAAAATGTCTGGAAAACAGGAATGGTAACCCAACACCGAGACTGCCAGCCGCTTCCAAGATTGAGTACGGTTCTGTCTGCCATTGTAAGCGCGACAAATAAGACAGAGAGGCAAGATATGCCCACAAAATAGACTGGTTACTAATGGAATTGTACCTGCCTCGTTCTGATCGAACCTCGATACTCGCTCCAATTTGTGGTTGCGTGCTCACAGCTTCGGAAAAGCTGCCACCCAAATTCAGGGCGAGGATAAAACACACACCTAAAAAATAGAAGTCTTCATATTAGTACATCAGCCCGTCAAAAGGCTATCGGGGCACATAGATACTGATGAGAAATGGCTGCGCAACTTCTTTCTTTAGCATAATACTCTGGAGGGTTACACAGCCTCCTATTTTTGGACAATGCTGGTGAGTCACAGCCAAAAAAGGACTCGTACTTAACAGTTAAACATATTTCCTTCTACGACGGCATCAGCTGAACCCGTATTGGATCTCTTTTCGACTGACGCTCAACAAATTGCTACTCGGCACGAACAAGCAATTAAATTTTCGTAGAAGATGATATCAATCGACAACTCATTTAATGCAAATCAGTCAGGAAAACCAACGTGCGGCAACTTTTACAAAATATATACGCATATTTAGAGAGCTTCCAAAACTTATGCCCCCACGAGCTATTTCCTAATTCCAGGAAAAAATTGTCCAGTAAATATTTCAATTGAACAATGTCTAGTAACATAAACAAGCAGTCCTGTAAAACTGAAAAGAAATTCAAAAATAATATAATAATCTTGGCGATTATTACTGTCAAATCGTCAGCTGAGAGAAACATCACAACATACTTCACTCATGGCATTTAATTAAAAATAATTCAACAATTTAAAATCTCCAAACGAGGAACGTACAGAATTTCAGTTGTTCGAATCTGAAAACAGGGTAATGAACTCCGAATATGGAGTATGTAAAGATGCCTCCTGTATCCGTGCCCACACGCCTTCATAGCTCAGGGGTTAGAGCGCTGGTCTAGTAAACCAGAGGCCGGGAGTTCGATTCTCCCTGAAGGCAGCTTGAGTGGAGATAGCGTTTTATAGATTTTATTGACGTTTCACCACATTAGCATCAATTCAGAGTAACGGCAAAAATGAGAGATAATAACTTATAACTTTTTTAAGGAACATTTGAAGGCATTGCTTGGAGCGGCCAGTTTTTTTATATAAAGGACACGGTATGATTAATCACAAATTTCTGGCCATGAATAAAATTGAAACGGAACGTGCGGCTCGACGGATTCGGAAAAATTCAGAAACGATAAAAAATACAAAATGTAATTTTCCATGTTTATAATTAGGAGTACAATTTAAATTAAGGCAGTAAATAAGCAAAATTCTGACTTCATTTCTATATATATATATTTTTTTAATTTACTCGTTTTTAAGAAGAAATAACCAAAAATTGAATTTTAAAAATAAAATATTTAAGACTGAAAATCAAGTTATGAGCGCCAAAATATTGATGGTGAAGACCTCCAAACAATCAACATTCGTCATATCACGAGAATTTTATAAAAAATTCTCCTGAAAAATCTTGACACAATTTTGTATGCCAAACGACGCATCTATTGAATTATCATTGAAAAATTCGGCATTGGTACGTAGGAGCCTAAATTGGTAGACTATCCTAGCAGCTGTAGCGATTTATCAAGACTGCCGGCGTCACAGCTGTGGTGAAAATTGAAACAAAAAATTACTTAGTATCGCAAGTTCACAGCATATTAATTTCTAACACGTCTATGAGAACAAGGAAGCTGCGCATCGTAGAAGAAATAGATCAAAAGCCATGGTATAGACTGGTATAATTGAAACGTTTAAGGCGTGTATACACATAAAAAATGTTTAAAATAAGCACGGCGGAGCATCACGCCAGCCACCCACGACAAAATTCGTGGTCCTAATTCCCGGCTTTCCTTGCTCGATGCCTAAGCAGATAAATTTCTATCAAATTAATGCTTTAAGAGATTCGCCCCGACACCCCGTCCCCCAAAATTGAGCCATTGTAGTCAAGACGCCGGAAAGAATAAATTAGCTTTGTTAGCCTACCAAGATCATGCAGATTAGAAGGCCGCCCATTCTGGGAAAAATTGCGAGACAACTGTCAATTTGACGTGCCTTAGAAGAAAGTGAAGCTTCAGGGTTCGGAATATGGACAAAACAATGCAAGACACGCTTCGACTTTCCATGGAGTGCAACCACTGTTGCTAAAATATCCAAAGTAAAGATCTCGATCACACGCCGCATTAGTGAATTTTTAATGGCAATATAACTTTGCACATATTTAAAAAATAGGATTCTTAATTTAAAACAGGCATGCATACCACATCCATAAGGGATCGATAATACCGTCAAAAAATGTGAAGAAAAAATTGGCCGCGACATTCGACTTCTATGACGATCGGCTGCGCAGTCGGTCTGGAGGAAGACGTACAATAGAGCCACGACATCGGTCTTATTGTTGCAATCGAAAACACGACGGCGCAGATAAGTAGACTTACCGGTCAATCCTGCGCAGTACCAATCAAAGGTTCGCACGCATGTACACCGCAGTCATGAAGTGCAGAATTTATAGGCCTGATTTTAAGGGTAGATGCTGGTGATATTTGACTCGGATGTTCTTCATCGATGACATGAAAGAGATAAGTGTGATTGGCAGCTTAGGCGATTCTATCGCCAGGACTTGCGTGTTAACCAGCACCGAAGGCCGGTCCGGGCACCTCTTGCGATCAAATGTCAATACACCTGCTCCTTTATTGTACTATTTTCCAAGTTAATTTCTTTGAACAATTCGTAGGAAAACTACTGTGAAGGTTTTGATCATTGTTAGATTTATAAAGTTTCAATGATTCAAACGATAATTAGAAATCTAAGGCTTGTGCTTCATTCACCTTTACCCACTGTAATTTGATCTACGAGGCTTTGCTCAGGGACACAACCAGCAGACTAAGCGGTAATTCGTTTCCTATGTACAGCAATCTGAACTCTGCGTTATAAACCAGCAACCAGCACCATTATATAGTTGCTGCATCGAGCATGAGAAAACAGTCTTAAAATCAGGGGACATGCAGGCACATGCGGATGATGCACATACGCGGTAAAAGTGGCGCCAGTATAAATAACGCAACTGTAAGTTCATCGGATAATTAGGACCAAAGTTGTTACTCTTTCTAAAATTTTATCAATTCAATCGGAATTTGATTGACAATTTTAAATCTAATAACGATAATATTGCAGTAAATAAAATTGAAATAGCAGCTAAACCGTGCAGACAAGGCAAATCTAGGTGAACAGGTGCTTTACCAGAGTAAGGATCATGATTCAAAGAAGGTGGTGACGTTACTCACGCCAACAATTTTTAATTAGTCAGTTGGTGATTAGACTAATTTAGCCAGATAAATCCTGATTCAATATTTAAATAAGAATCTTAGCAGGACTAAGTTGTTTAGCGAGACAGCTACAGCCAAGTTTAGGTATAAGAATCGAGTATCTTCTTTTACGGTAAATATATTCTGTGCTGTCATTTGACGGTAAAGGCAATAAGGCTTTACAGTCATACCTACCTAAACCTAAGACAGCACGAGTAAAACAATGCAATTTTGGTAACAAAATAAAACCACATTAAAACGTAAATTAGACTCGTGAATTAATTAATGAGAAAGAAAAATTCTTTTTAAAAAATAGGAAGCAAACACTTAATGGAAAATTAAGCGATTTCAAAATTTATTTCAATTCCAGGTTAGCCTAAATGAATTCCAGCAACTTGCAAGGTTTGACCTCTAAATTTGACGAACTCGTAAAATCTTTCTGTATATTACTTTGATTACTGATTGAAATTTTAAAATTTCTAAATAGCTCCGAAAACAATAGAAAATTTCCAATTCTCATCGTGAGTGACATTAGTTAGTACCACACTACCACTAAACATTTCTCGTGAAAACCTAATCTTGTGGAAGAAAGTCTAATAATACAGAAGAAGTGCCCAAAAACCTACTCATATCGAGCAATAAAACATGAGGAATCGTTAAAATAACCTACATAAAATACTTATCGTGATTTTGCAAAGACCCATTTTCAGGTCGACCCCATCAGCTCTCGCAGCAACGTCCACACCCACTCTCATTTGCGGACGAAGCCGTACTGGCCGACGCGGTCACCGTCTCGCGGACCGCGGTTGCCGGTATCCCTCTTTATGCCAGACCACATACGCCGCAATCATAAGGTCTGTCTGCATCTTTCTAATTATAGCCGAACTTGATGTATAAAAGTTAGTAACTACTCCTTACGTCAACTACACTTCAAACCTCAAATTTTTCATTTTTCTCATGTAAAGATGTAACACACTAGGAATTCGCTTAATGATATAGAAAAAATATTGAATCTCACAAAACTCAACCCGCTACTGACATCTGGGCAAATTTGAATATACCTAGTAGGCTCGTAATTATCAATAAAATGAACATTTTTCCAGCGGGACAAGAAGATCTTTATTACAAGCCAATGTAGTCTTAATCGATTCCAAACTCCATACATTAATGTCCATTTATTTAAGGGTTAAATTTTGTCATAAGTTTAACGAATGTTTACAGACGGCTGACGATAAATGTAAAACGCATTGAAAACTTATACCTTAACGTTTGGAAAAATCGAGTAAAATTAAACATATAAATACAAGTTTCTGACCATTGTTAGTGACACATGAAACTGAAACCTTCCTATGGAAACGATATTGATTATGTTCGTTAGATCACTTAACCTTATTTTAATAACATTCAAGGGCTATGACAAAGCTATACTTTTTCAGTTCTTTATATATATATTACTTCTGTAAGAGGGCGGAGACTTGTAAAAATTTACGATATCTATATGTATTTGTCCTTAATTAACTCCATTCGACAGGTCAGTCGAGTAACCTTCCTCAGCTAATTACAGTACATCCTTGAATAAACTTGCATCCGCAAGTGTCAAATTATTCTATAGAACAGGAGCAAATACTTGTTTCATTTATGAAATTTGGTATAAAGTATAACTTTCAGAATTGTCAAGATAAATTAAAATAACAAGAACATATGATAAGTGCCTTCAAGGTATCGCAACTAGGTAGCATCATTCGTGTGCAAACTACGGTACGTTTAGAAGTAAAATAAAAAGTAATAATTAACTTCACAGCCCAAGCGCAAAAATGAGCAATTATTCATCACTTAGAATCCGTTGGGCTTAGTCATAAAAAATAAAGCTGCAGCCTATCGTCCATGGAGTCCAAAATGACAATTTAGAGATGCCGCAAATCTCTCCTGACCGCAGGGGTGCCAACGACTGACCACCACGTCGCGCCTGCTCACAATGCCGCCAAGCTATCAAGTGTTGCCATACAAGGAGGTGCATTGAACTCTCTCAGCCCCACCCACATTTTGCGGTACTCTTCTTGTCATGCAATATGGCTCTCATTTTGAGAATTTTCTCGGCTTATGTGTCTGAGAGGAAGCTGCCTTTATATGCAATCATTTTAAGATACAGAATAATTGGCATGTTTTTATTTTGAAGAGAAGATATTATAGAAAGTGTCACTTGAGAGCTTATTAGCAGGGGTGAATCACAAGAGAATATTTTGATTAAAATTCTCTTATTTTTGGCCGGTATTTTTGCCGTACTGTGGGTCGTTAAGAAATACAGTAATAATCATTCAACATTTTTAGAAACATTTTTAGGTACACTCAACTTAAGGGGACCGACTACCCTAAAATTTTCAATTTTGGCGTTTTCCGGTTTTTGAGCTCATCTTAAAGCTTAGTTTTTGACGCATCCAACCGTACCAGAATCATCCCTCTACGTCAAAAAATGATTTCGTAACCGCCCTCCGAAGGGAGGGAGTTTTTAGAGCCCTTAACTAAAGCCTATGGGATTAATTAGAAGGGAGGACACACTAAAAAGGAACGTCTGACGTAAAGCGGCCAATCATGGCATTATCCGGTGCTCATACTCATCTTAAAGCTTACTTTCTGACGATTCAATTGGTGGCAGAATCAGCTTTCTACCTCCATTTTTACGTTCACAACGCACCATGGAACGGGGGGCGGTGGAGGGCGGCCTTAACAAATTCCTATGGCATTAATTACGGGGCGTGACTTGATATACTGCCAGATGCAGCCATGTCTTTCAGTGCCCATCATGACAGCGAGGTGAAAGGTGTGCAGCCACTCGCTCTATGCCTTCCTCACTTAGTTTTAAGGCTTGGTTGCGGTATGTTGGCTACGTTACGACTCTTTTACGTCATTTTACGTGCCGCCCGGCAGTTTTTTGGGCGTCCTGAAAACCTCCGATTGGTCGCACGGCAAACCTATCTCCTCCTACAGTTTTCAAGCTACAGCAATGAGACATATACCATTCGATTCGTAAAAACCATACCTATAGAACTGATGGTCATTTTTTGAATTTCTGTCTGGTTCGTTTTTTATATGGGGGAGAAGGGGGGAAAATGAGAAAAAATGAGAAAAATGGGATAAAACGCGCATAAAAAAAACTAAGGGGAAAATGAGAAAAATGATCATCAAATCTATATGTATGGTCCTTACGAACCGAATGATATATGTCTCGATGTTGTAGGATGATATTTGTAGGAGAAGATAGATTTTCTAAAGTACCCCTTTTTAGCCGTTTTCTATGAATTTCACGTTTTCTATGATTTTTTTTTTAAATTCATAGGAGCAAAATGTTATTTTTTTTTACATTCTACGTATGTATGTGAAGTTTCATTATGATCGGATAATAACTGTAGAAGTTTTTCCGGAGGGTAGTCGGTCCCCTTAACATATATTCCCAAAACTGGGTATTTCGTTCCTAAAATTTGTGAAACATCACTCTGTTATTACCGGATCGACACTTCAGCTAAGTGATGATACTAAGTGATGATATTGAATTAACGCATCATTATTAAATGATATAAAATTTTTGTAGTAAATTTAATATCTCACCAAAATGAGCTTAAGCTTTATGACGATATAAATTGATCCACGAACAGATCCTTCAATGGTGATTTTCATTCCATTAAATTACGAAGGCAAATATCGAATTTTATCTCTACGAGGAATTTTTCTCGATTTACGATTGGATAAAATAAGTACTGTTAATTGTAAAATTTGAAGCAAAACCAAGTGCGTTCACTCAAATCGTATTTTTTTAGCTAGCCAGTCAATTGCTTACCTTATTTATAGTTTCCATAAAAAAGTAAAGCCCCGCAGTGCCGTTGATTGCAGTGGCATCCGAAGAGAGATAGTTGGACTATCGCGGATTCCTTGCTCGCTCGTTAGCGCTGGCTCCAACACCGCTTCGAATGCTTCACACGTAACGCTACAATTGAGTTGTTCAGTCGGACGAGTGGAGGCAATCGTAAATAAATGAGTTGCTGCATCGGACAGATGGTACCTACGCGATCGAATGGAATCAAGATTGTAGCTGGCAGTGACAAATTTAAGCATTAAGAAGACAGGAGTGAGGCTAAATGAATGAGGTTCTAGAGTTGATGTAGTGTGTCAACACGATTCTACTGCAAAGTGTGCAGAATAAAGATTGCATTTGCAAACAGAAGCAATATTATGAGGATTAGACATTAAAGCGGTAATGTGAAAAGTGTTCGTTCAGAAATAAAGTTAACATTTGAAAGAGAAATAGTGAGATTCGAAGAATGAACTATTGTACGTTATGCACGCTTTGAAGAGATGCAAGAGATTTCCTAGCTATCTGCCCTGCAAACGATACATAGAACGTATACAGGTAGGTATCATCATTTAGACTTCAAGATACTAGAGCTGACATTAATGCGATCGTTCAGAAGCACGATAAGCTTATCGTCAGAACAAGCTATCGTCTGTCCGCAGTCAACGATCAATTAAAAGTACCTCATAAGGCTAAAGGAAATCTTTCTACGGTTTAGACTGGAGACTAGAGCAGCACTTCTTTACCGTCAGTAGGATAAGGCAGCTCAAGGCGCTCTATATGGTGACCCTGTGCAGCGTTGCAAGCCACGCGTGTCATTTTGTGCAGTTCATGGACCATATTTTCGGTAGCACAGATTAGGTATCTCGAGGCAGAATGTTACGTCTACATAGTGACCTAAAAAAAATCTTGCAACTGAATTTGGAGCGATTGTGTGACCTCATGCAGATGAAAAGAATTGCCTACATATAAAACCTTATTCAGTAGGAGAGAGGGATTTTTTGTAAGAAAAAGACGTTATGTCTTACACAGACATTTAATAGAAAAGCAAGCGATGTACATGAGAGCGTCAATACTAATCTAAGCTATTACCACTAGATCACATCAAGATGCTCTGCTCTCTCTACACTTATCAAGCGTTGAAGCAGCGGCTTCCTAGTCCACAACCTGAAAGTTAAGTCCCATCGCACCTCTTGATAAATCACGCCATAAATTTGTTCAAGTAGATTACCGCTTAGAGGTTTTTCAAGAATTGACAAGACACAACTGACGTGCCCTAATCAATCTTGGGTTCAGCACAAGTTTTCAGAACCACAAGGAGAAAATTTTGGGCGAAAAAAATAATTTACAACATAGAATAAACTGAAAAACTCCTATGCTCCAATTTACCAATAAATAAATTTTATTTTAAAATAAAAAACAAAAAGGATTCCGATAAGAAGCGGTCAATATTTTTGAGATAGATTGACGGAAACATTTGCATGACATAATAGATACAGTATTATAAAAAAGGGGCTATTTGGTAATTTCATCAAGCATTCTTCACCATAACTGAAAGAATTCCCAGACTGAACGCGACGTTGATCCCATTATCAAGAAGCTAACAGACAATTTGCGATGCCATACTTTATAAAAAAAAAAATTTTTTTGTTCCTGGAAGACGTTTTACAAGATGAGCACTTGCAAAATCTAAAACAATAAAATCGGCAAATGATTCCATCAATTTGAGCTTGAATTATCTAGGAAAAATGTTAGCAATGGAAGTAACTTAACTATTAGCGAAAACAGTAACCAGCCGGAATCAGCGATAAATGCAGATAGGTCACAGAAGCATATCTGCAGTTGAGAAAATTATGAAAATCAGACGTACCAGCAAATATGACTGATTCGAGAGTAACTGACGAAAGCATTCATGTAAACTTCCATGAGGGAAAACAAAGGGAAACGAAGGACGCGCGACGATTACGAGAGGTATGTGAAGTCGGTCGAATTCTGTAGTGAGCGATGGGAAAAACGGACATCATGTTGGTGAGAGGAAATGAGGAAGACTCTTAAATTCACAGATGAAAGTCTGAGTGACTTTTGCATGTAATAGAGAGAGTGAGAGAGAGCTACGTACATCAGAGCCACTAAAACTAACAACTCTTACGAAAGTCAAAAGAAACGCGAAAATAGGGCAAGGCTTTAAAAGTGTGAGAAAAATCTACGAATTAGTCCGAAGCAAAATGGAGTTTATCTACCACACTGAAAGCTTGCATCGGAATTGTGACGTCTTTGCACAATCATTAATGAGAACAAAATAAACTTCGTGCAATTTATGGAGACACAATATAACAATAACCAGCTTATAAACTGATAAATGCTTGTAAACCTTGTAACTCATACGACGATTTCAAATCATTGTAAAATTCAGCTAACCTAGGCTACAGTTTCATTAGAATTCCTGGAAGAAGATCAAGTAAAACAAACTTTGTCCGATGAGGAGAAAGGAATTCCAGTACATGAAACGTCAGCATTGATTCTCATAAAAATCGCTGACAAGGCTTGACTCTCCCAACTCACAGGCGGCAATTGGGAACAAATTAAAGCGTTCCTTAAATTAATGCAATGAATAACAACCGCAGTCATTACTGAGCTCGCTGGTACATCCCATTAGGTGCAAACTTTCGAAGTTCGCAGAATATAAGTACATCGAAAGTTTTCGAGCTACTTAACAAACAAGCGGCGTAGCATTAAATTGTGACATGGAGAAAATTTTCCAACAATACCTACGGAAAAAAGTTAGCAAATGAACTATAAATGCATTGTACGATCAAATTTCAACAAATATATAACTATATATAAAACTATTTACACACAAGAATGAATGGCAGAGAATGATTGCCACAAACTTCTAAGCGAGTTCTAGAAGTCGCTTAGAGTGTGAGGTGTAATATAATACTTGATGGAAGCGTAAAAAATTCCGAATCATATGCCACAAGTAAAAATAAACAACCATATATTTATATAAATAAAAGATTCTGGTTAATTGTGGATTCACTTGAAGAACATATGCACTCAATCGGTTGAGTGCATATGTTCATATCATATATGCTCGGTTAGAACTAGCGCAAAATATTGGACAAAGAGATCACGTCAAATGCAACAAAGTGTGCCTAAAAATCACAGTTAGCTTATCAGTTGAATCGATTAAAATTGACATACCATCAGGGTATTCTGTAAAAAAAGCGGGGCGAGATACAAACGGTTAATTATTGGAGATCGATTTAGATTTTAAACATGACATGTACGTTGAATTCTAAGGTGCAACGTATGCGATTAACTCTGCCAAAAATTTCATTATATTAATTCGATTTGGTTCTATTTTGGACATTCATTTCTATATCAGATCCTTGTGCCGTCATCTAAGTCTAATTTGTTGCCTCAATAAACTTCGGTTCAGATTCTTACCTAGTCAATATTTATATTCACTATAGAGATATAAGAGATACTTCTGCAACTTTATGTCAGGTCAGCGAGGATGGATAGTTAATCAGAAAAAGAGATTATTTTAAATGCGTTGTCCGCGATATTCACACCAACGCCCTACGCTGTAATTTATCTGTCAACAACGACGTCATAACAGCAAGTGATGTTGCTGAAACATTGTACATGCACAGGCATAAAACTCATCTTATAACAATTACTTCTCAATAATGATGAAGAATACAACTGCATGCCACAAAAATCAAGTATAAATCATCAATAATACTCAGAAAGCCTTAACTATCAATTGTGATGGATTAATTACTGTACTGAAAGTTTGTCAACGAAAAGATTCACCGTTAATCTAAAATTTTCTCCGAGCTCCTTCAAATAAATAAAAATTTCTCTTCTCAGCTTGAGAACTGATTGTTATCCTTACAACATAAAAGTTCGAATCAGTTAAAAGAGTTCGCAGTTCGTAAAAACAGTGCAGACGGATTCAACGAGTAAATTACTATAGCTGAACGCGGCTGCTGAACAAATTACTCGGACCAAGAAGAAAAATTAAGTCAACAAATTACTCAGATCATGTTAAGTTAAGATACTATTATTAACAAGATGTGCCATCAACGAGTAGCAACAAAGCTGGATCTTCAACGCAGCAGTCATGCAATCAAGCTCATAACAAAAACGTCCAAAATTTCCTAGCGATCGTGTTTATAAATTAAAAATAGGTTTAAAACCTTACAAACATCGAAGAGCTGCACCGATAACCGTTCAGAAAAATTAACCGCGAATCGAACTGCTAAACATAAAATAAAAGTTGTGCAAGTAGAACATCCTCAGAGTAAAGATTAAACGCGATATGAATAATCGCACGATTCGCCATGCAGCAGGATCGATAAAATTTACTGTATAACATGTACATTTGTTTACGTGAAATACATTTTCGGACGCTATTTACAAGGCTGAATTTCTACCTATTGCGCTAATCATTCTTTCCTTCTAAGGTTGAACACGTCACACTGCTCAAGACTTAGCAGCATCATGAGATTTTAGTCCATAAATGGAACTTCTAGATTTACATATGTAGCTTTTGACCTAATGAGTGCGCTGCTTTACCTGTCAAGGATTTCTAGTAAATCCATACACAATAGATTCTCATCGAGCTAAATCTATTCATTCAAAACTGGTTGAATATTTATAATACTTAAGAGGAATAAAGAATAACTAAAGCAGTCCTTTTAATACTCTATAGAAGGAAGAGACGTATCCGCATTCAAAACAGTTTTGTAGCTTTATGTGGCGTGGTAATTTCTTTTCTAAATTAATAATGATTACTCTATAGGAACGGACCACGGATGGGGAGTGCGGCCGTATTGTATGTCTGTGATGGCGTCATAGAAGCGGGTGGTGAGAGGCTGCTTGTGTTCCATGGTCGGGATGCGGATGGTCTGCCCGTTGTAAGAGATGCTGCCCACGGGACACACCACAGCCGCTGTGCCGCAGCCGAACATCTCCAGAATCTGTCACAAAAAAAGAGGTTGGTCAATCTCGAAAAGCTGTGACAAATACAAGAGGTTTGTCAATCTCGAGAAGCTGCGACAAATACAAGAATGTTGTCAATCTCCAAAATTTGTGTCAAATAAAAGAGGTTTGTCAATCTCCAGAATCAGTCACATATACAATGATGGTTGTCAATCTCCAGAATCTGTCACAAATACAGGAGTGTTGTCAATCTCGAAAAGCTGTGACAAATACATAAGGGTTGTCAGAAGTAGCCAGGAAATCCGTATTCGTTTCGGGGAAACTATCACATTTCAGGGAACGATACTTGAATAACGCAAGGTCTTGAACCTCGTTGCTAAAATCATTTAAAACTACTGACTCATTTTATTGTCAACACTATGAGATTATTATAAATTTGTCCCCATTTCCCTAATATTCAGCACTTCGTTATTGTGTCTGCACACAATCACACTAACTTATTTATTACCTTGAATTTGATTTTTCAAGATCATGAAAGAACGTTTTAAATTCATGAATAATCCACTACTGCGACGCTTCTAAATTGCACTGGCAAATGCACAGTAATACGAGAATCTAAATTTGCCGCAGAGGTTCGCGACTGACTCTGTTATTGCGGGAGTGTTCCAGGAGCTCAGCCATGGTAATGTCGCGCTCGTTCACCTCGAACTCCCGCCACGACCTAGCGAGCTCCAGCAGCGACGCACGCGTTACTCCTGGCAGGATGAGTCCGTCCAAGGGAGGCGTCACGAGCTCGCGCTCTGGAATAAAAATTAATCAATTAAAGCACGACATAAATGTTGTGCACTTTGGATGAGCATTAATGTCAGGATATCGCATTACAGCGAGAGGTGATAACACCAGGAGCAGCAGTGCTGCTACAGGACGCCAACACGCGAAGGTATGCGGTCCATCAATGATGTCCTAGATTTATATGTAATGTGCAGCGCACTGCCATAATATATTATTTCATCTGCATTATCCGCGCGTTTCCCACCATACGACACCAATGAGTGAACGTAATCATTTCTTACACGAGGGATTTCATTCCCTCTTCCTACATTTCTTCTCAGCTATTGCCTCAATGATGTTTCGAACTTGCTTACAGCCGAGAAACTTACTGAAATTACGAGGTTTTACTTTAAGAAGGTGTTAAATGAAACTTACTGAAATTACGAGGTTATACTTTAAGAAGGTGTTAAGATACACTTCATTCCTATGGGCACTGGCCTTAAAAATCTCCAGGTATTTTCCGATTTTTCACGGAACACTAGAGGGTTCTTTTAATGCACGAAAGCGATTAACTGCGGTTCTAATTATGAGTGGGCACTATAGGTACGCGAGGGCTTCCTCGCAGGACCACACAGCGAAGGCGTCTTAAATTGAAAGGGGCTATGTAAGTATTTTCCATCAGAAAAGCAATAAACGCAAATAAAATACTTAAAAAAAAACTTTTTAAAAAACCACGTTTTTCTTGTGGACTAAATAATAGAAAAAATAAATAACTTAAAAAAAAACTTTTTAAAAAACCACGTTTTTCTTGTGGACTAAAAAGTAGAAAATAAATTATGGCTTGAAAGGACAGAAATTTAATAGAGAATGTTCAAAGACCTGCAACAAGGATAATTCCAGGCTTGAAGGGTAAGTCCTATTAAGAAAGATTGAAGATTATGAAGCTTCCAAGCCTCAGTTATCGACGTCTGCGTGGGGACCTCATTGAAGTATACAAGTATACTCATGGTCTATACAAGGTCCCTGAAGGGTTACTAGAATTTGAAACAAGAACCAACACCAGGGGCCATACACAACACACGAATTTTGGAAATTTGATGGTGAACGTACAGCCCGACCCACGTTTTTTGGGGCGAGCCATAATTTATTTTCTACTTTTTAGTCCACAAGAAAAACGTAGTTTTTTAAAAAAGTTTTTTTTCAAGTATTTTATTTTCACCTTTTTAGTCCGTTGCTACGCAGCCATCCTACATAATATTCATTTTATTTCAGTTGGCCACGCAAATGCACGAAAGAAAATTATTTTCGAAGTTCTGTAGAAAATTGTTTACGAGGGGATACATTGTTGTCCCCGTATTTATCTGGGTGCGTGGCTGTGATAAATACATTTCATTGAAAAAATACGCCTGGAAACGTGCAACAAATTATTGATTATTGTATTGTCATCGGGAGCTGCGCTTCCCTAAAAGTTTCAGAGCGCTAGCTAGCGGGAAAGTTGGTGAAATATCGATTGCAAGATTTGATCATCACAGACAGAAGGACACGAAAGCGAGCTAAGAAAAACGTGATAATAATAAAAAAGAGGGCGTCATCTTATCACAGAAGAGAAAAACCACAAAACAATTATTGTGGCAACCTGGCAGTGTGGCAATAAAACCATGCTAATAAGGTCAGTGGCCAACGTAACTTGCAGGCGCACAAGACAATGAAATATATAGGTAGTTCGTTTACCACCATTTGCTGTAGACATTTATACTGCATCTGTTAACAATAAATTACACAAATTATGAACAACGCTAACAGGAACTACCATATAATGCCTGAACTCCAAGTTAAAAAGTAAGGCAGTGCCTACTGAAGGGCTCCTAGCAGAGGTTCATACTGTGAGGTTGACCTTAAATTATGGCTAACGTGTGGGAAAATATTTGTAGATTATAATTTTGAATTCTTAGATGACTTATTACCCTACGAGCTGCCAAAAGATCTAAGCCAGAGAATTTTCATCATGACACAGCAAGAGAATTACGTGAGCTGGCGGGCAAATTTCACGCGTTTACACAACAATAAAGAGTCGAAGCAATTGATAAAGATGATGCATCCGTAATGGAAAAAAGATTGGATTTACACTTCATTTGAATATATCTGCATGTTTGAATACTTTAGAAGGAGCTGAGCAATTATTGCACGTAAAAATCGCTCATTCGATAGAGGTATATCAAATGAGTTCAACAAGTAAACTATTCTATTAAATAAGAGTAATATCATATCAAGAAATTATTATCCTATATCCGATATTATAATATTATCTATAATAATAACGCTCACCTCCGTTGCCTTTGTCCAGCAAGATCATGATGTTCATGGCGCCGACTTCAGTGATGCGATGATCAGGCCCGTAGAGCCACAAAACCTGTGCATGTCCCAGCTTCATTGCCTCTTTCTGCACGCAAATTATCAACCGTTAGGGCTGTGAAATTGCATAGTAAAATTGCATTTCAATAGAAAATACTTGTGATCACAACACTGCGTCAAGACGAGGAATTACTGACGGCTAATATACAGACGCTAATTATGGGCCGGCATTGCCAAACACGCATAGACACGGAGGCTGTCATTCAATCCTCATCACGGTGCTTCGAATGAGATCACGTGTACGTGCCACTGCCTGTAGAGTGATGATGGGCTCGTAATGGGCTCAAGCCTCTGACCTGCATAGCGAGGGTTGCCGCGTGAAGGGCTCAAGCCTCTGACCTGCACAGCGAGGGTTGCCGCGTGAAAGGCTCAAGCCTCTGACCTGCACAGCGAGGGTAGGCGCGTGATGGGCTCAAGCCTCTGACCTGCACAGCGAGGGTTGCCGCGTGAAAGGCTCAAGCCTCTGACCTGCACAGCGAGGGTTGGCGCGTAGTTGGACCCCATCTTGGCGTCACCACATCCACCGGGCCACGCGCGCACGTATTTAGGGTCGGCGAGGAGGGAGACGGGGTTGTAGCCGCTCGTGAAGTACGGCCCCGTGGGGGACAGGATGACGAACAGCAACGCCTTCCTCGGCTGCTCCACCTTCAGTACCTCCTATACACGAGCGACAACGAAATTACCACCAATAACTAAATAAGTGAAAACGCAAAATCCCGTGGAAATGAAATTATTAAACTCTAGCCAGTCTGCTCATCTAGCCGACATTGATTTCATTAATAACATACGGTAACTGTATTTCCAACACAACGCACCAGTAAACACAAAAGTTTAATGAATGAATTCAATGTTATTCAAACTCATATTGGCTGTAACATAACAACTATTGGCACAAATGTTTAGAAAAAGCATATCAACATTTCCGGTCAATGATCACTGAGAGGAATGAGTTCACGTAAAATCTCAGGAACATTAAATTGTAGGAGCTTTTGGAAACGCTATACAACACTTCGAAACCCAATCTGACGTAGCTCTCGCCTATTATTACTCCTGCTCATAATCTCAACAGACTCAAAATTAGGAACCATTATTTCTTTCCTCAAATAAATAAGTTCTGCTTAACGCGCACCTCGTGAGCGATGATGGCTGGACGAATGTAGAGACTGGACGACTCAGCGTGAGGAACCCACTCTTGATCTATAGAGATGAGCTTCTTCATGAGCACGATGAGCTCGTCTTGATCGAAGGTGGGCAAGCTGGCCCTTTTTGCAGTTCTTATCATCCGCTTCATGTTCATGTCGGGTCTAAACATACATATTTGCCCATTGCAGGTTCTGTACGCCTTCATGCCCTCGAATAACTGGAAAATAAATGTTTACTATGTATATTAAATAGAAACTAAAGAAAAACATCGGTACGTTGGCGTTACTCGTAAAGTGCGAGTGATATTTCAGTAATAGAATTCTATTGTTGCTCGGTACCTTCACTAAATGTATAAATATACAAAAAACACCGATTACAAACACCCCAAAATGACACACTGTAATACCATCATATTATGCAATTTTCATTCACCTCCGTGGCGTAGTGCAGAACTTTAGCTCCAGGATGAATACTGAAATAATGGAAGGGAGATATTTTGGGTTTGCCCCAGCCATCGGCTT
This sequence comes from Hyalella azteca, assembly GCF_000764305.2. NCBI lineage: Eukaryota > Metazoa > Arthropoda > Malacostraca > Amphipoda > Hyalellidae > Hyalella > Hyalella azteca. The sequence continues at coordinate 556,110 of NW_025937263.1, read as the reverse complement.
CTGTCCATTCGACTTCGAGCATGTGATCCGTGAACGTCACTCCGAACACGAGGTCTTTGACAGCTGGCTTAGGCTTCAGCTGATCAGTCCTGCAAAACTCGATCTCCACGTCTGAGGCCTGAGAAGAGATAAATATGAACTCAGTGAAGGGCTCTAAATTTTTTGGGGGATCGCGGGGAAGAGGAGAGAGGGGATAGATACTCGGGCTCACTTGAAGTGAACCATCGGTCGCGGCAATTGAAATATATACGTACACTTTGTTCAGTATCCACTCGGGATTACATGTGATGTGAAACCAATTATTATAATTCATGTGTTTATTTTCCTGATACTCAATATACTAGATGTCGACGATGTTTAAACGCGTCTTGCACGCGGCAAAGATGGCAAGCGGGTGAATTAAAATGTATGAAACTCACCTTGAACGTGGCCTGAGTCGACATGAGTCGGACGCCATTTTTCAGGTACTGAAAAAAATACAGATTATGAATAACTTCAACAGCACGAGTTTTAACATTCATTTCTTCATCAATTATTAAGAGCATAGAGCGTGGGAGTAATTAGAATAGAGATCGTGAGCCATTACCATTTTTCAATATTACCCCGACTCTTTTCATCATGGAGACAGCTTAAGGGGACCGGCTACCCTCCGAAAAAAACTTCACCAGTTATTATCCGATCATCATGAAACTTCACATGCATACGTAAAATGTAAAAATAAGAACATTTTGCTTATATGAATTTTTCGAAAAAATTGATAGAAAACGTGAAATTCATAGAAAACGGCTAATAAGGGGTACTTGAGAAAATCTATCTCCTCCTACAAAAATCATCCTACAACATCGAGACACGTATCATTCTATTTGTAAAGACCATACCTATAGACTCTGTGATCACTTTTCTCATTTTCCCCATAGTTTTTTATGCGCGTTTTATCAAATTTTTCTCATATTTCCCCCCTCCCCCCCTTCTCCCCCATATAAAAAACGAACCAGAGTGAAATTCAAAAAAGTGATCACAGAGTCTATAGGTATGGTCTTTACGAATCGAATGGTATATGTCTCATTGCTGTAGCTTGAAAACTGTAGGAGGAGATTAACGAAAGTAATGATCTATATATACAGATTAAATCCAAATAAATCTTTGTACATAATGTTAAAAAATGTTCATTGTATATATTTTTAAAATTGCCTTACGCAAAAACTATAGCACGCACAGACATGCGGTAAACTGCGTTAGACGAGCTTTTTCAGCAGCTACAAAATGAGTCAAGAAAACGGAAATGTCAAAATTTCCGATTTTTAAGGTAGTCGGTCCCCTTAACTTGCTTATTCACAAGTCCAACAATTTTGAAAATGTCGATTCATCGTAAAATATGCTTATATCATTCTAGATTCATTGATATTACAGTGGAGACAATGATTGACGATTTATTCGAATATCGCTCAATGATCGTTGAACATTAGCATGAAGGAAGTTGCAAAACAGGCACGCCAGCATACTGGAAACAGAAACCCATTAATTGAGTACACTTAGAATTACCCCAGTTTTTTGTTGCTACATCATAACCGCTGCGCGAATTGATGTGCCTGAAGAGGATTAAATTTGGCAAGCTTCAACGCTCGCCAAGGTCGCTGAGATCATCAAAATAGCCACTTAGATATACCGTATTCCAATCATCAACGCTCTCAGAAGATACTGCGTACTCATCTTAAAGTTTCTTCGCAATTGCAGCATAGATGCTCAGTTCCATCATGTCGCAATATTCCTGGCAAGAATCAACCAGACACGCGCCATTCAGGTTTACATAACCTCAAAACAGAATGACCCGGAAGACAGAGAGCAGCGACTCAGCAAGGACCTTGAAAAGTTGCATGCTCATGCAGAAGCAGAGAAAGATCTCTCGAGTTAGCGGTATCAATATTATATACCTTTAATTATTAATTTGCAGGTTCCTAGTAGTTATAGTTTCGAGAATCTATTTTTAAATGAAAATGTTCCCAGAATTGATTGAGAAGATCTAAAGTTCACTTTCGTACTGTGAAGGTCTGACGGGTAAGGCGGTAAACTCTCTATTGATCCGCACGCAGAGCCGTGATTGGCTGGACGCGAAGGCGCGGTAGACTCTAGCCAACTGCGTTGCAGAAAGATTCGTTCACCGCAGTGATCCAGAGGTCTTAGTTTTGAAACATTATGCTAATTCAAACAATAAAAATTTCGTTATCCCGTGATCACTGTAATTACTAAAAACTGTCTCATGAAGAACAAATTAGAAATGGTTAGTCATGCGAGGAAAACTGCCATCGAATTTATAAAACCACAATTGAATTACACAGAAAAATGTGTGGAAGTTTAAGTTTAAAAACTCTGAAAATAACAACTGATGCACGAAATTTAAACCAATTAATCAAGAGTTGAAAATCGAGTTTGTGCCGACTCAATTGTCTCAAATTTTCCCCTTGGACGACGACTAACGTCTAAGTCGTTACTATACTCCTTGAAACTTTAACGACTGACATCCATGTTCGTGCCGATCGCCAATGAGCTCTTCTTAAATAGTATAAATAAACCACGAGAAAATATATGAAACTACAGAGAGCCAACCGTACCGAGATTACGAATATGAGCAAAAACTAATGTTCTGTGTCAAGGTTAATGGCTTTGGACGAGGAATAGGTCAAGCGTTGAAAAAAATAACTCCGTTGACGTTTCATCCCAGCTATGAGCAAAAAATAACTCTGGCAAGTAAAAATGTTTAACTCCACCACTGACACATGGGACTAAGATACATGGATAGAAAATACTTTAAACGCGTCTTCAGAACAATGTTCTTGAACTATTGATGGTTTTACTCGCGCTTTAATGATTTTGATGAGACATAAACATTCGCTTAATGTATTTTCAGTTTGAATACGATAAAAAATTCTCACTTCATTGAAAATAGATTCGTGCGTTTTGCCTGAAAAATGACTCTTGTTGAAAATTTCATTTCAAGAGCACTGCTCTTAGGCTTGTAAGAAGTGAATTTTTCAATCGACGGAGCGTGAGCATTTTGCGACTCAACCTGATAACTTGAGTTCCGCCTCACAGCTCATGCGCATTTGCGGCACACTTTAACGGAGCACGGGGCTTAGCACGTGCTGCTGTCGCACATGCCAATCGCACGACTGTAGACTTGTGACCTATAAATTAATGCTTCTCAAATCACTCTCTGAAATTTCATAATATTCCAACCATAACCTTAGCCACCGCTGCCTCTCATCTTAACAAACAGTACTGAAAATATAACAAATTTACGGTGAACAGCTCCAGCACCTGCCACCTGCACCCACAAGCTAACGTATTGCCATTCGTGCTAAAATATTAGCGACGCATCTCTTCCTACTAGCAATGCTATGATGGCGTGTGGCACATGGCAGAGTCGAGTGACGCAAGCAGCGAGGACCATATTAGAACAGCTATCATGACGCAAACAAAAACTGGCACGCAGTCGGTGGAGGGGGTGACGAATTCTCAGTACCAAGAGGATAGAAATGATTATTACAAATCAATAATTTGAACATTGTTACCCACAATTTGAAACTAGAACTTGACGAATTAAATGAATGAGTGGACTGTGGAGACAGAGTTTAGCATTAGCTTAACATTTTATACGTATGACGTTGTTTGCAAAATATATCTGATCCAACAGTGAGCCACAATCGATTAAAATATTATCCATGCGCGAATTAACTCAACATTGGCCTTCACAGAAACGTTGAAATTTGCGCTTCAAAGTTTGGAACTATCACAATTTAAAGAACATCTACGATGCTGATCCAAGCTACGGTCCCAAAAAAGTGGAGAAGGCCTTTTGCGGTTAATTTAGCCTTTTCACAACTTTTTTTCGACACATCGATGCAAATCTTCATAAAATATATACGTTCCCTGGTAAAAAATTAAATAATTAAGTAGGCTACGACATCTTTTTTACGAAATTCTTTCTGTGGATGCCTCGACCGGTTTGCTTTCAATCAGTTCTTGAATGAATTCATTTGGTGGTTTAACATTAGTCATTAGTGTTTAGTGAAGCCCGTTTCCCCATGTCCTGCTACCGCACCTAACTCACCCGCCTAAAATAAAAATGTTTAAAGGTAATCAGATACATCTTGCGCTGCGTTAGGACAATAAATAAATACAAATATGACAAAATATATATAACTCAAGTATTTTTAAATTGAAATATGCCCTTACTTTACGTAGATGGAAACACCTTCACCTTGAACTAGCTACGTGACAACTACTCATTATGTCAGTGGTTCCCAAACTTTTTCAGGCTGGCGCCCCCTTTGGCTCCCTAGTGAATTTCTAGCGCCCCCCACAGACACATATAAAATCATGCCCCTCTTTCTATAAAATTTAGTTCACTGCAATTTTGAAAGATAAAGGTTAAACACAAATGTGTATTTCACAAATAGGACCCCTTTTAGTGAACCAATGTGTTTTTCAGCTGTTTTAACTGTTTCAGCACTAGAAACCTAGGATGTCTCGGGCAAATTTACGGCCGGACTCGTGGCCGGTCTCACGACCAATCTCCAAATTCAGTTATCAAGGAATATCACCCAAACTAATTAACGCAGCTCAATAAAACTTGTAACATGTATTCATCAGATTAACGGTGACGTTTAGCTTGCGAAAATTTTTTAAATATCACCTTCATTCGTGAGTTATATTGCGATACAGGCCGAAATTCGCAGTGATCAAAGAATTTCTTCCAAACTACCAAACAGATTTGAACGAAGTTTGAATATAATACATTCCTATCTACCAAATGGGATTTTTAGGATTAAAAAAAATTTTGATTTACCGTCGTTTGCGAGAGTTTTTTTTTTCATTTTACCGTCATTCTTGATTTCACACTTCCTTATTCACTTTCGTTCGCAAGTTATACAGATATAGGAGGAACGACCGGCTTTTCTACCGGCTGGTTTAACCAAGAGCCGTTTACGTATAGCCGTATAACTCACAAACGAAGGCAAAACGAAAAAATTGTAACGAACTAAACATCACCGTTGCTCAGGTTAGGTATTAAAATACTAAATTTCGTTCAAATCTGTTCAGTAGTTTGCAAGAAATTTCTTGATTACTGCGAATTTGAGCACGCATTGCTGTTTAAATCACGAATGAAACTCGCGAACGAAGGCACAATCGAAAAAAATTTCACGAGCTAAACATCACCGTTCGGTAGTTAGGACTGGAAATTCAAAATTTCGTTCGAATCTGTTCAGTAATTTGGGAAAAATTCCTTGATCACTGTGAATTCGGCCCGTATTGTCATATAAGTATGGCAAAAACAATTGAAGGCAAAATTCAAAAAATTTTCACAAGCTTTACATTACCGTTAGGTCCTAATGAATACGTGTACCAAGTTTCATCGAGTTAAGTTTATTAGTTTGAGAGATATTACTTGATCATTGAATGTGGAACTTGGCCGTGAGACCGGCCGCGAGTCCGGCCGTTAATTTGTCCGAGACGTAAACCTGGGGAGAGGTTAAAAAAATATAGGTAACTCAGCACTCACTGCAGTGAGTAACAGAGAGCGTATTTTCTCGTCGACGAAAACATGAAGTCACGAACGGACAGACAGGCGGACAGACGGACAGACAGACGGACGGACATGGCGAGCACAATAGTGCATTTTTTCCATGAATGAGAAAATGGGCTAAAAACAGATCTGGGTGAAAAAACCATCGCTGGGAGTCATGCATGTGCTGCACGTGTTGTGTACAAATCGTCAAACAAACGATCGAACTTCTGACTTCGACTTCGGACTGCCGCCCCCCTATCGCCCCCCTATCACCCTCTTCTTCCTTACCGCCCCCCAAAATCTTTCCATCGCCCCTAGGGGGGCGATATCACCCACTTTGGGAACCACTGCATTATATGATAACTTGTTGGAAAATTTGGGAAAGCAATCTAGTATAGAATGCAGACTTAAAAAATGCTCCCACTTTTTCCTCAAAAGAAAATAAATTAGGATAAATATGACAAATTATTTTGCTAATATGCAGAACCGCGAAAAAAATATCCAACTCTATAGTTACGTCGTCAAATAACCATGAATTATGGAAATAGCGCATTTCATCCCGGACTAGAAACCAAGAAACTCAATGCAGGATACTCTGCAGTACACACGTCACAGCCGGCCTTCAATCTGATTGGCTTATGAAAGGGGCGAGTTTATGACGTCACAGTGGAAGGGAAACAAGGTTTGAAAAAAATATATATATTTTTATGATACGATGTGTCAAGTGACATCTTGAAGAAATTATATTGCGAAAGACGCATACGATGGAAAAAAAGATAGAACGCAAATGAAAATTCGAGAAGGATTAGAATAGTAAATAGAAACATTGATTCGTGTCATCAATATCTGGCATCTCGTGCGCGCGCTTCAACATGCAGCGACGAATTGTGAAACGGAAGAATCGTTAAATAGAGTATAAAATTTTAAAAAGTAAAAAATAGGGTTTGCGAGATTGTTTTTATTTGAAAACTTACTGGATGGTTTTTAGCAGAATTTCGGAGGAAATTGTTGTAAACAAACGCGAGAGAAGCACTGTTCACCCACACTCTAGCCATGCTACCAGAAGACTGACCAAGACTAAATTTATGGCCTCGACTACCAGAAAGAACACATTGACATCATGAACATACTGAGCGAAACTATTCGGAGACAAGCACGAGGATATGCACATGTTTCTTGGAACCTAGAATTGTATGAAATATCATGATTTATTGTCATTTATTTCCGCAAGTTTCCGACATAACTTGAGATGGCTCCCATAAGCACGTTATTCAGTAATAAAATTCAATCACGTTATTGCATGTAGGTATTGCATCACATTCTGGTTTTCATAAAAATGGCGAATTTTTTTTACCTTTTTTCATGCAAATCGGACGGAGTGCTACAATTCCCCAACACCAGATCAAGACTGGATGCAATGAATTCAATATCTACAATCATTAGTGTCTCATCTGAAATTATTGGATTATGTCGTTTGCAATTTCTTAAATTTGCAAGTGACCATAAAAATTATCACGGGAATTTTCATTGTTTAAAAGAATAATAAATAAAGCGGAATTAATGAGAAATGTGGCATTGTCTGACACTACTCTGATCGTCAAGCCTCTGAAAAATTATTGCAGTACAAAATCTTACGAATTCCTTAAATGAATCTAAAATAACTTTTTCGATTGAAAACAGTCATTATTAGCCAGCGCATTCGAATCACTTGGCTTTGACGCCCAATCGTGTCATGTCATTGTCAGTAAGTTGCAGTTTTAGATATAGGTATTTAATAAAATATTATAGAGAAGGAACTTTCTATGGCACTCCCATTTGATTTTTAATCGCCATTATTATTGATAGATTTCATAGTCTGTATTCAACAGAGGCTTTAGCGCGGTGACCGGTCACAGATGAGCTGATTTGTTTTTGTCAGATATGCCATATGAATGCCATTCTGTGACAGTTGTTAGTCGGCATTGGTTGTTTTTCAGTCGACACTAAACATTTGTAAGCCCGTACCTTTCTTACCTAGGACTCACCCAAAACTGTTGCTTTCATCGCTGTCATTGATAAATGATAATACACGTAAGAAATTATAATAGCTTACATGTAATTCATTCTTTTAAATTTTTTAGGGGACACGGAAAAGTACTTTTTTTTGTTACAGAACACCATAAATAACGACAATGAATTTTATAACGTGAGAGGCACCCAGTGAAAAATCATTGCGTGGGAATCATGAATTTCATGGGATTAGAGACTAGTCACTAGTGCGTGCAGGCAGACATGATGGGACATGCGTTTTTGCCATTCTTATGCAACGGGCTCAGCCCGATAGCCTTCAGTCTCGCAAACACCAAGGTTGAAAATAAACGGTAATGTTTAATGTCAGTGTAAAACTTTTGATGAAGAGGATAAACGAAATTTTTACCTGTAAAAATATTTTAACTGTAAAAATTTTTAACTGTAAAAAGGGTGAAATGAATGATTATAGTAAATAACTAAAAGGAACAATGAATCGATTTTTTATTTCAACCGTGTAGCTATCATTTATACTTGATCATTGTTCAATTATTTATCACAAAATTATCTTGGCGGTTCCCCTTTTTTGAGTTCGCTCATGTTTCGTTTCAGTCGCCACTCGGTGCAAGCATGATGAGAGCATTATCACACGCCTGCTCTTCCGAGAACGTGACCTAGATAAAGTGGCGTGAGTGTGACGTATCGCTGCACGCCCTTGATCGTGGCTCACACTGACCAAGATGCACGTTTTCGTACAACTTTCCGGTACAGATAAGGCTTTATGACCCAAAATTTGAATCATTTTAACCTAATAAAACCGACGCGTTTTCTCGATATTTTATTAAATGGCATCCTCAATGCGGGCTTAATTCATACATCACAGTACTCGTTCCATGTTACTGAAACTAATTCAGTGTTGGAGTAGTTGTTAATTGAAGTGTTGGAGTAGTTGAAGCAGCCTATCACTGTAACAAACTATTTATTTTAGTTTCAAACGGAATAATAAAGATACGCAGCCGCCATTGAATAACGCAAGCGCTTATCTGCCGTCAATGACTCACGAGTGACTGGCACTGCACTTAACTCAACGTTCGTTAATAAAAGCGTTTAATACTGGTCAGTAATACAATATGTAAGGTTCGATCACCACATAATAACTACGAAACTGTTTCAATCTCTCTAGGAAGTGATACAAACTTGGCTTGCAAATGACTAATTCAAGCTACTTGAAATTCATTTTAATTCTATTGCTCTTATGGCATTAGATCCGAATCGCAGTACACCTCGTGCATTATTCATGACGCACAGTTGCGCAATGTGCCATTGATGGCAACGCAGTACTACGCATCAGGGTTAAATTATTACCATTTACAATTTTCATTACGTTGAATAATCATGAGGAAACAGCAACTATTAATGAGAGATGGACTTTAAACGTCGACGATATACTTAACTACAACTCCTTTCAATAATGATATAAAATTACGATCACCTGCATTGGTATAATAAATTATATTTAAAAATTAGTTCATACTAATATGGAGGTCAAGAAAACTGAACCACAAAGCTCGATAATTTAACGTAACACGGATGACGAAGGAAATACAATGGAGCCATTTGGTTCACAATTTTATTTGGACACGAGTCTACCACACATAAGGTATGCGGTACAAGTAAACATACCTCCATCGTAAGTGGGTATAATAACACACGTGATATGGATACACGTACATACAAAGGTATGCTGGACAAGATCACATAAATACGTGCCCATACATCGTTACCGCATTTTCCCTCTAAAATTGCACACATTCGTACCTCTGTTAACCAAACATAACATTTAAATGTGGCCATTAATCAGATAAAGATAATGAGTAATAAATAAAAACAAGGTATTCATCAATAACAACAAGAATATAGTGTAAAACGTGTTGGAATAATCAGTTGAAATGAGATGTTCAGGTAGGGAGGTGGTTCTTTAATGTGATATTTACGTGTGCGGGTATGTAAAGAAGCCGCATATTGACTTTGCAATAAATCTGAAGCCGACAGTATAAAGAAAAATTCAAGAAAACATAGGAAAAATCTCATTCAGCTAAGAAATCAACGAAATAATTTTCACAACAGTAAATGTTCTAATGTCAGTAACGTTATGAATGAGCTAAAAAAATTATTTCGTAACTGAAACATTAACCAGCAAGTTTATTAACCGTAACTTTATTCACTAACAGCGTTACAAGTAGTAATTAAATATAGAGCCTGTAGGTAGTTTCACGTTTAGCCTTTACTAAGTGGATAAAAAGCATGGCCATACAGCGCCCAATATGTACACAATGGAGCTGGCGTTACATCCGTTGGATTGTAACGCTACCTTAGATTTACATAGTCCTCCAGCTTTACAGTCTTCACGTTATTAGACATATGACAACGAAAATTTCTAAGGCTTACAGGCCCTTAAAAATAATCGCATAGTAGCAACAATGTTGTGGTTTCAAAACGGTCTATAAAGTTGACCAGTTAGAATATTTTCAGTGACTTTTGAAGATGAACAATTGAACACGATATGATAAGCGATCTATTATTATAGAATAAGACTATTCGCACACAAAGTCCGGCTCAAATTATAAATTGATCATAGTGTTTTGACAATATGCACAGGATTATTACCATGAAGTGACGAGTATAATATGGCCGGTACTCGAGGAATATGTCCCAAAAGTTATCACACTTATCATCAGAAGAAATAGACTAAAATAATTGCCGTATTTTGAGGCGGATGCTATTGCACGAGATGCTTCAGTTTAATTTTGCTCAAGTTTGCGTGAGAGCAAAAGCGCCTCCGCCTCACCACAATACTAAAGGCGGCGATCCATCATAGCCTTTGACTGCTACGTCCGAAACAAATACCGAGGATACACCAAGCCAAGGCTCCAGCGTGGCCTGGGGCTGCTATGTCCATAACTATACCAAAGGAACAAAAGATTGGTAAATAGGTTCTCAATAGACAGACCACGTTACAGGAATACTGGAAAAAATGGAGTTATATTGCGATTGAAGAAATAAAACTATTTGATCGATAACAACTGAGCAAAATAAGACGACATGACTCCGTTCGGAAATACAGTCCATTAATTATAAGAACATGTATTGGAATTTTGTGTTAAATCATACTTAACAGAGCAGAATCTCCTGTGATGAAGAAAATATAACAGTTTACCTATTATTTCGTGTGTACGTAACATTATTAATACTTTATTTGCTGTCTTCGCAAGCGAACAAACTCAAAGTCAGTCCAATTTCATGAAGGTGTGGAAATTAAACAGAAATTGAATCACAACAACCGATGTATCTAACTCATCCAGCCGTTGCCGTTTCCAAAGTACTCGTATTTAAAGCCCTCACTTGTATATAGGCCTTGTAATCAAGTTCCGCCTCACTAGGTACAGGGTTAAAGTGTCAATGAACATAATTTTTGACACGAATATGTAGTTATAAATAAAGTATCAAAGTTCAAATAGATCGTTGGTTTATAAGATATAGTGGATGCCTTAATCTATCAGTCGAATATAAATTACGAGAAGCACATGATGATGAATTTAAGATGCAATTGAATGAAGCTCGTGAACATGAAAATAATGTAATGCTGGGCTGCCTAGAGGTTTATTTCAGTGCTCAGCTAGATGGCATCACCTAGTGAAACGAACAATTCGAGAAAAAAGGCAGGAAAAAAGTTGCAGTAAACTCAAAAGTTGCTAGAAAAGTTTCTTTAAAAGTTGCAATTTAGAAATTGATTTGAGACGTTCAATACAAGCCCATGCGCTTGTATGATTTTAAATTATTTTGCGCTAGACGCTGCAATACTTCTCGTCATAATAAACTTCACAAAACACCCTTACATTTGTGATGCTTTTAAACGCGATCACGGTAAATGTGAAGCCACCACTCATGTGTACATGCGATCGCTTCAGGAGTGTGGCACAATGAACGTTGGGAGCGAGTACGTATATGAAATTTTACGATGACAGCTGAATACCCACAGCAATGCAAACAGAGGGAAAATAACCGTTAGACCTGTTTAGAAAAATGTTCTACTAAAGACTCTTTTCAACTCTCGAATTTACAGTAAAAACACACAAGGAAATGAATTTTGCAACTGATAAACGTTCTCGCTTGTAGGTATTTTAGCCCATAATGCACCTAGTACATTTCCATAATTGAACTTGCTTCATGTTATAGTGATCAAGTGTTCTAATGAACACGATTACAGAGCAGAGAAGATCAGAACGTATCTGTATAAATACTAAACGAAAGCCAAAAGACATCACTATAAATAAAATATTCAAAAAGTGAAAGGTCGGAAGAAAATCAAGAACAAAACTAAGTCAACCAAACTTCACTGGTTCAATAAATCTCTAAACTTAGAATTTTAAGTAACTCAACGACAGTAACAACTAAACGAATTAGGTTATTTACTCGGACACGTATTTAAGGATAAAACTCTACTGCTCATTCGCGCTTTGGGTCGGCAGTAATCGTAAACGAAGAACATCGAAAATGATATAGGAATCAAGAATAACCATTAAAGAGAAAGGAGACTCAAGGTAGTAGCTGAACACAAGAAAAATCATGAGGGGATGAAAACAAAACAATTTCAGCGAAACTTTCACTTAACGCTCGCTTGCAGTTCAAATCAAGTCACGAGCGTCTCGTCTGCATGCGACAAAACGGTCTCAGGAGTGTCGATAATATGGCTACTAACCGTGCGTGTTAAACCAAAGATAAGAATGAAACTTTGTATGAAAAGGGCACGACTTGCATGACAACAATAGTACTCGTTAGAAAGGAAATATTCCTCCTACACGGACATCCTACCTTACTTCTAAAACGAAGCAATCTCGATTACGAGGAGCCTCTCACACTTCCTGGTCAACCTCTTGGCCCGCATCACACAATCGCTTCAAGACTCAGTGATGAAAAAAAGCCTCGCTAATATAAATAATTGTTTCAAATTATCACGAAAGTATCAGTACTGAAGTAAACATTAGAGAGTTCATCCACGTTGAAAGTGACATTGTACGTAGGCATGGCTAAACCATACGTATATGGCCATACCACACAAAATGATAGCAACACAAAATGAAAATGGGAGGAGCCAAGGCGAAAAAGGCGCGCTGGTAAAACTCTAAGAAAAATTATATCATTATGACTCCGCGAAAACACGCGTATCACGGATTGTGGCGGAACAGCGGATACTAAATATTTTACGTTTAAACAGCAGGGCATATGATTAACAATACTAAAGGTTACCTCCATCATTCAAGATCAAATCGATTTATAAAGAACGAAAAAAATGCAAAGGAACCTAGACACAGCATTTGCTCTTTTTTTTTCTTTCAATCCCGACAAGAAAAAATTTATCTTTCATAGAATTATAAAAAACCAAGTTGCAATTGCAAAATCCGGCCACTAATTTTGCCCTTACAGTGACAATGCGAGCGTTAATCGGGACAAAGATTTTGTCATTAGAGTGGTGTGATGGATAGGTCGTTTACAGGGCAACTATGACTATGACCAGTTAAATTAAACCTACAAACTCCAAGAGATGCGAAAATGGGAACACACCACAAGCTACAAGCTTCTTAAAGATCTCAAATGCGTCGGTTCTTAGTCAAAGATTTTACAAGAAAACCAAATATATCATAATTGAAGTAGGACTATTCTGAACGTGAAACATCATCACATCCCCAAAACCAAAAAAATATATAGATGAGCAGAGATTCGAAGACTGATTTATCAAAATTAATATGGAGAAATATTCTCTAGTTCTACTCCAAGATATTTTGTGGCAGATTCAGGACGTCAGAAAATAATACAAGGAAAGAACAATGAAAAATAATTTTTAGACGTAAATAAGTGCTGCCAAAAAAATAAAACTGAAGTACGCAACGGAGCGCCTTGCAGAAAAAGAATAATGATTTTTCAATCTTTTGAAGGCTTACCAATCAACCAATTTGCAATTCACGAAGACATAACATTGAAATAAATCGATACATTTTTGATCGCGGGCGATTGAGACCAGAAAGTATCATTTGAAATATTAGATTGAAAGGGCAGATTAGTACAACTAACTTGCAGGGCAGGAAGCGAAAGTTTCGTTAATAATAAATAACGGTTTGATTTATAGAATAAACAATTTTCGTGAAAATAGTCAGGAATATTTTGTGAAACTACTGTTATCCCATAAACTATAAAGAGGACTTTTTGATTAGAATGACAGAGACGCGCGGGTTACGAAGCACGGTAAAGCGGAGACTAGGAGAAGGAATGCGAGACGTGATAAGGTAATGTTTTCAGTTGAAAAGAACGCTGTCTGGGTCCTCGTTAGACATTATTTTGATGTGGCGGAGGACGTCTTTCCTTGTAATGATGCCCAGCAGGCGCCTGCAACCCAAACTTCATTATAAAATGTTCCATAAGAATGATTTTGTATACCGAACAAAGTTCGAGGTTAAGGGGGGGGGGAATTCTACAGTTCCGATCCAATTCAATGCTGCTCAGCAGCTCAGGTACCGAGTCTTTAATGCAGGAAAGCTACGATTGTACTCTGGTTCTCATGTTCCAACAATACCTACAAATAGTTTTTTATGATATTTTATCAGTCATTGTTCACTTTTGCACGCCATAGAATTCGGCCCAGTGACTCATAGTCCGTACAAGTATGGAATACAGCAATCGAAGATAATCACATAAATTTGTAGCTACCTTTATATTATTTAGCTAAGTTAACATAAAATAGACGAAATATGCAGCAAAAACAAGCATCGCTCACCCGTTATGCGTGACGAGAGTCTGGCGGAGACCAAGCTTTCTGAACATGTCCACCACAGTCTCCATGGGCGTCTGATCCGTGATGGTTGGCGGCGCAAGATCAAGAATTCGATGAAGTCTGCACAGAAATAAGAACCATTTAAAAAAAATGGTATGAATAGTTATAACAGTAATACGAAGAATGACACAGAATAAGTCATCCACATTAACATGGCCTATGTGACAGGATGAATAAGTAACAGAAAATAAAAAAAATTGTCGGTTATTTAAGGTTTCTTGAAGCTATGATAACAGTAGCAGACAATAATACTTTTTAAATATCTGGCTAGAATGTACGAAAAACGAGCAAGAGTAGACAGAATTTGACGAGATCAGCTTACAAAATAGGACTTTAATTAAATAATATTTTGCGATAATGAATTTAACTCAGAAAAGTATTCGGAAAAAAATTGAAAAGTCAAAAGATGGAAATATACCTAGCGTTCATGTAAGAGATTGAGAACCACCGACAATTCAAAACACACATTCACAACACGTCATACAATTCCGTTGCAGAATTGAATAGGAAAGCTAGAAAAGCCCCGATCGTTATACTGTGCAGTGAGAACATTCGCGAAGAGAATTTGAGATTCAGTTATAGTGGCTGTAGCATCCCAATTATATGAAGAAAGTGTGTGCTAATAGTATAATTATTTATCAATGACCCAAGATTCCTGCAACGATTGATACGTCAGAAAACAAGTCTCTAAATGAGAGTCTTTTTCATAAATGGACCCATTTTCAATATTCTTTAGCTGGGTATTGAACTGCTTATCCGCTGGCTTACTTGCAATGTTTCGTCTTTTCCACAACAAGTATATGTTCATTAAATCATAATAATTTAAAAGTCAGAGTTTTTTTCATGACTTTTGTATCTTAAAAAGAATACTGATTCAAATTGATCTATTCATTTAAAACATAAAATTAACCTGAGAGGAGGTGGACCAAGCCACGGCGATGGCACGGATGGGGTGAAGAGAACAATGCTTTCTCGGCTGATGCCCTCCACGGTCCTTTTTGCTTGACCTGCCACAGAGTTTACATTTAATCACAGCGCCCTCCGCAATACTTATGATACCGCTCGCATAATTAACAGGAGGACTGCGGCATTGGTTGTCGAGAATAAATAGGGCATTTAAACTTGACTATTAACTATTAAATATGCCACAACACGAAGAGCAGGATTTAGGTAAAACGCTAGGAGGAAAATTTTACTGATCAGGAAATTGCTTTCAGAATAGGTATAGGATAAAAATCATTAATACTGCCGAGAATTTAATCGCAAATCATGAATTTATCCAACCCTGATGAATCCGCTCATTAGAAGGAACAAGCTAAGAAAAACTTGTTGAAACAAAGAATACAAGATATGCTGCATATCCATTTTTATCTCAATTTGATATTAATTTAAGACCGTAACACAAGTCTCTACCACTAACATAATACTTGACAGCAATCCAGTACATATGAATGACATTTGAGCAAGATTCACTGATTGCTATGACCAAGTCCACTCACTGATTGCCATGACCACGTCCACTCACTGATGCCACAACCAAAACCACTCACTGATTGCCACAACCAAACCACTCACTTATAGCCACAACCAAAACCACTCGCTGATTGCCACAACCAAAACTACTCCTGATTGTCACAACCATAACTACTCACTGATCGTCATGACCAAGTCCACTCACTGATTGCCATGACCAAGTCTCTCCTGGCAACAAGTCCCACGAGGTACTGTGACTGATGAGACACCACCACCGGGAAGCCGTTGTGATTAGTTTCTGTGAGCAGCTGCTCGACGTCAGCCAGCGTCAGCGAGTCTTGCGTCAGGACGTACAGAGAGCCGTTTTTCCTGCTCCAAAAATCGTGATGAAGTCTCATGATTATGAATAGAATTAAAAATATTTCTAGAATAATTACGAAAATTGTGACGTTCAAGAGGGCATTTTCAAGGCTGAAAGATATAAAGTTAAGCGCAGTGTTTTAATTGTTGATTGCAAATCAGAATTGTAATAAACAAAGAACAACACGAACAACATCAAATCATATCCTCCACAACAAGAACCAATTTACCGAAATGTGTAAATAAATAACTGAGCTGTAAGACATCATGAGAAAAGGAACTATCATACCCAAAGACGTGCTATAATATACGAGTTGCAGACCTGGGCTGCATGACGTCCTGGGCGAGTGTGGTGTGCGTGAACTCCTCCCTGGGGTCTAAGAAGGGGTAGCCGTTGAGGGTGATGTGGGCGTCGTAGATGCCCATGCGGCCGAATGCGTCGCCCACCCACTTGCTGGCCATCACTGCAGCCATCAACGGCACGATGTAGCGCACGCCGCCCGTCAGCTCGAACATGATCACCACTAGCGAAACTGCGTCCACGGGGAGGTATACGTCAATAATAATAATACACTGGACGGGTAACATTGAAACTAGAATTGTCGCAACGACTAATGATTTATGAAGTAAGCAACAACAACTCACAATATTGTTATTGGAATTATTTTTGGTACAATTGAAGAATCCTATGGATATATTCATGCAACTAATCACAAAATATTGCTATTGAAATAACTCCTGAATATTATTCCGATAGGTACAACTAACCTCCCGAATATTTTTCTTATCTGACTAGCCCACGAATATTCTCGAATAAATAAACCCTTCATCTAAATATTGCTACTGAAATAACTTCTGAATATTATTCTGATACAACAAACCTCCCTAGTATTTTTCTTATCTAACCACCCAATATTCCTATTGAAAAAAAAAAAGAATAATTCCATCGAACCAACACTTTAATATAGCCATAACACTAACTATCGAATATTTCCGTCGAACCAACCCCCAGCATATTTCCATCGAACTAGCCCCTCCTTACTCCCATTAAGTAACCTTCCCCCGTCGCACCGATGGCCACGACCAGAAGTTTTAAGCCATTTACCCGTCATCCTGGTGACGCCGCCGAGGACGGCCGCGGCGCCGACCATTGCGTACAGGCCGGGCGTGATGCAGTTGTCGCCGGTGCTGCACTCGCCTGCAAACACCGGCCAGTCGGGGTGATGGCTGTAAAAAGCGTTCATTTAATTACAAAACAAGAACTACTCGAACAATTAACTTTGTTAGGGATACAAAATATAAATTGCGCCTTCGGAGTTTTATCAGGATTCTATTAAAATCTTGCACAGTACAGTTGATTACACCAGTTACAGTCGGATGAAGCCAATAGAAAATAAAGATTTACATAAAAAGTTTTAAATAAACAAGGGCTTTACGAAAATGGAACCCATATATCTTCGAAACTTTCCTCAGACTAGTAAGGAAATTTGCAAGTTAGGTTCCCCACTTAATTTTTTGACTTACTAAGCAAGCTGTTCCATGGCAATGCCGACGATGCGACCCACGATGGCACCCATGGCTAGGGATGGGATGAAGAGACCGCACGGCACTTTGATGCCAAACGTGAATACCGTCATTGTCATCTGAAAATAAGTTTCGTTAAGCTCATTGGCCCAAAATTCAGAAAATCTATTTCTGAAAAACTGAGGCAAGAATTGTTAAAGAAGATCAACTTTGTCCCTCACCCATGACTCAACTATACTAGTAACCAATAAATAAAAAGTTACGTACATCGGAATAATTCAATTATTGTTCATGGAAGTATTTACTACGAAAGAAACCCATGAACACATGTCACAATCAGGCAATATCCACAATTAAAAGAAAATTAATAATTTAATTTAGTGTATTACTTTGAAAATAAGAGCGAGTGCCAGAAGCCAAATGGCTCTGAGAACGCCAGGCCCAGCTGCTGCAGTCTCAATAGCGGAGTTGACGTTTGTGAAGTTGCGTTGGTAATCGCTTCAACAGAAATTAGGATTATTAGATAATACTAATACTTGTTCACATGGGGTTACCGGTAACCTAGAATTCGTGATATATTCATCATATGCAGTTCAAGGCAGTGGAGGTATTTGGCGAGGTGCAGTGATTGAGAGCCCAACTGTTTAGACAAGGTTTGCTAAATTATGTTCAGGAACATGGTAGAAATTGTATCAACTTAACGTAATCAACAAAAAATCACTAGCATAATTGTACGTGGCAAAGAATAGGAAAATTTAAACTATTAAGATCCCCTTTTAATCTACACCTTGCTTACCAGAGAGCATCATTATTAGCAGCACTGCACTGAGAGAAGAGCATGTATATGAGACTGCTCGTGTCGATGCGGGTGTAGGGGTTAGGGTAGGCGAGCAGGGCAGTGATGAGGGTGACCACGGCCACCTCGAGGCGAGGGTACTGACCAAGACGGCTGCTCTTACGGAACCTGCACCACCAAATGTTTGCTCTGATGAACGCAGTCCCAATGAGCCCCTGCAATAAGAACATCTACAGTAAAATATATTCTCCAAACAAAGAGGCTATTGCAATTTAAGATTATCCAGGTCGATGAGTCAAAATTTATAAAAAATTTGAGATTAATTTATAGCAATGTTAGGGATATATTTACTAATCTTAGTGTAGGATATCAGAATTTGTTCCTTTAAGCAGGTTACATTGAAGACCAGATAATTTGTTTTATTGAAAATGTTGTCATAATTTTTCTCAATATATTGAACAATAATTTTTTCATTCGAATTTACATACTAAAATATGGAGAAATAAGTATATAGTGACTCACGCCTATGACTCCAAGCAGGATGAAAGGAATAAGCTCAATGAAGATCCATGGTTTGCTGTACTCTACGTAGAATAGCACCGAATGTTCGTTGCCGAAAGGATTGATGGAGCGCACCACAAAAGCGGCGACCAGAGCAGCAAAGAATGAACGCCATAGCGTCTTCAGAGGGAAATAGTACGAAACCTGGAAAATGTGAAACATGTGAATCCGGAATCAGAACCTTTTGTATGTATAAGAAAACTCGTAGTGATCATTGCTCCGAGAGTAGGTGTATTGGTTGCATAATCGAAGTGCAATCATGACAAGGACACCATACTCAAAATTGGGAAAAATAATGCCGCTCAGACTTCATCTTTAATTAGTAATACTGGGCTGGACTGAGCAATAAGAATTCAATTCAAAGATTTAGCAACTGGAAATAGTAGACACGTTTTGATTGCATAAAGCCTGTATATTTTACTTGGCTACAACGTACCTCTTCAAGACTGAAGAGCACACCGCCTATGGGCGCACCGAATGCCACAGACACTCCCACAGCTGCAGACGCGGATAGAATTTCCCGCTTCTTAGCTTCATTCCGTCCATACTTTGGGAACAAGTATGACAACACATTACCTGCAATTTGAATTCCAATCAATATATTAAATGATGTAAAATTCCCGTTCCTGAAATTGTGATATTTATATTTATTAAATTCGAATTGATTTGGAAAATCAACAGCCTGACAACTAAGCAATGGCTTCAATTCTTTTCTACTCGACTGAACTGAAACAAATTGTCTAAAATGTGGTATTTATACAGGGACTGCCTAACTTCAATTATTATTCGCCCTAAATAAAATGAGTTACGTATCTGAACATAGATGGTCGTAAAATGGACTAAGTTTTATATAACTGTAAAAAAAACAAGTCTCTCAAGCTAGAAAATTTTCAAACAATTTTGAACATTGGTGAATGCGCTGTATATAAAAGAAGACGATGTTTCAAAAATTTATTTCATTCAGTAATGATACTGAGGAATAATAGCTAATACTACGTACTAAGAGTTTTGTAAACAATTATGCTACGATTAGTTGAGCTTCAAACCTATACAGCAGGACACGTGTACGAGTGGCCCCTCCTTGCCCAAGGAGAGGCCCGAAGACACCGCCATGATCACGCCCACACTCTTGATTAAGAGCGTCCACTTGCCTAGGTATCCTCTGATGATGAACCCACTTAGGATGGTTTTGATCTGAACAATAAAATATACTATATTTTCGAGTGAAAGTCATAGTTACTCATCAATAAAAACAAATATTATTAGAGAGCATGGTGAAAGATATGAGTAGATTATGAACGTTCAAAAGCCTATATCACTCGTTAACCTGAAGAAAAATAGATTAAAATAGAAATATCGAGCTTGAATTATGACTCAATAGGGTATCAGAACAGGCTATTGTAGTTTTCATGTACAATACGGTGAATCGCGATTTTTCTTTAGTAAACCAAGGATCTATATTAAACAATCACACTTTTTCAGTGAAGGTAGAATTCATTAGCATCAGAGGGCGTATTTTGTTGTAATATTGTTCAAAATTATCAATATTATCATTAAAAAATGCAGAAAATGCACAGAACAAACGCAGTCTGGCATTCATAACTCTTATAATGATAACAATACCTTCATATTAGTGAAGCTTGTATTTCATATTATACCTAATTTAATGAGAACCACATCTTCAATTGACAATATTTATGGGGCCACACTTTCTAAACTCAATGTAGTACACGTAACGGACGATTCCTCGTCTGTAATTGGCAGAGTTAGCATAAAGAGCCGTCAGTGATGTTCATACGAAGTTACAAATTCTTAATCATTTTCATAGCCCAGTTGCATAGTATGAATGAAATATTATAGAGCGACCCAGATGCATATTATAAATGTAACCTCGGCGATGCCAGAGCCACAGGCGTAGGGGGCAAACATCATGACGAGGGCAGCAATGAGCGAGGCGAACAACAGTGACCACGCGATGTAGAAGAAGTAGCTTATGATGTACGTGCCAGCCGTGTCGTCGTACAGGCCTAGAAGCTCAGGCCACGTGTACCACTGAAAAGTTTAATAATATCAATCTTTTTCTGAACGTCAAGTAATTCAGTGTAAATTCAAGCATTTGATGAACCACTGTGGTAATGAACTGTCAAAATTTAAATAACAATCAAGACCTGAAAAAGCACAACGTTACTGAGAAATAGGATAAGGCTGATAAAAAAATCCGAAGTTTTGTTACATGCCCAAGAACTAGAATGTTCATTTGTTTCTCGTTTGGCGTGTTGGCTATCTACTGATAACAATAAAATGAAATATTTCAAGTTCCGACAGCTTAATTGAGACGTGTCGTGGATACAATCCAGTTATATACCACCAAGTACTGGGAACACCTTTTGCAAAATCGGTATGACAGATACAATAATTTGTAGTAAAGAAAATAATACAACTATAACTTCGATTACAACAGCATTTAGTAGCTGGATAAACCGTACATACATTGGAACAGTTGTCGTGATCATAGAAGGTTTCATTGGAGCTCCAGCAGCACTGTTCTCTGTTGAACCAAAATGCTTCTGGGCAAATACCGAACTTGAGATCCGTCATCCAACGAGCGCTTATGTCGATTGTACCCGCAACAGCACCTAAAAAAATATTTATAACCCTGTGAGAAGTTATTTGCTGTATCATGATATGTTTCGGACGTAGCAGTCGCAGGCCATGATGGATTGATCGCCGCCTCTGTTAAGTTAAGCACTCATACGGCACTGAATTTGTTTCGACGATGTGATAGTAATTTTCAGGTACCCAAAGTCACCATGATTCAGAAAAAATCCATTCCTCCTTCCTTTATAAATACAAAAAACATCTCAAATATAGAAAAGCTATTCTACACGTAGCAACTCAGTAGACGAATTCTTTTCTATCCAAATTAAAAATTTCTAATTACACCCTAAAAAAACAGTACAAATAACTAACCAGCAAAGAGCCCAATAAGAAAGACACATAGCCAGCCTGAGCCAGCGTCATGGCTGCTCTTGAGCCAGTCAAGCAGACTGCGGCCTCTGTTCTTCTCAAGGAGTCGGTGGCGCATGCGATCCCGCGCCACGTCCCGCTGCCAGTCTATGGTGTGGAAGTCCTCGTATTGGCCAAAACACATCAGGTCCGGTGAAGAAATATCGTCGTTGATTGTCATATCTGGCAACAAGGAACATATTTCTTCAATAACAAATTGTTATGAGGCAGTTATCAATATTATCATTAATATTTCTAAAAAAAGCAGAAAATACACCAGAGGGAAAGTAAATAGTACAAAACCAATGTGATCTTGAGTTAAAAAATACACTAAGGCATTACAAAATACGACATCGATACTCCTTTAAATAATGTAAGACAGAAATTTATGGCCTTTTAAATGAATAACATAAAATTGCACAAAAAAGTTTTTGGTGGGTTTTAAATATTATGCATCATTAGTTCAGGAAATAACCTACATCTAGCAATGTATGGAGGCTCACCATTGTTGCCAATAGGCAGGCTGCTGTCAGCCACACAACTGGAGCCGCCCTCCATGTTGATATCTGATCTATGGCCACTGCCTGTACTGCCGCTATCTGCAGCCATGCTATTGCCTGCGTTTGCTCGCTGTCCTAAAAAAAATAAAAATAAGCAAATGTTAGACAAGCATGCATGACAACAAACAAAAGAAAATAGTCATAAAAATCAAAGCTAACTTTTTGCTAATGGAAGAAGTAAAATTGATGTAAAAATTCAAATCTAAAATGTGTAAATCCAATACAAATATGCTATGGGTAAAAATAATGCATTATCATGGAATATGATTCGTAATTTTATTTAATGATTTGCATGAAATGTTCAAATTTTCAAAGAATGAATATGAATCCTATAAACCATGGAATTATTGTTTTGGAAAATAAAATAATAATGAAATTATTAAAAAACCAGCAGAGTTAAAGAGAAGAAAAATTTGATTGAGTTGAATTATTCAATACATTTTTTTATCTGGAAATTCCATTCCAGAATTATGTAAATTTTTTCTCGACTAATTTCATAACAGACAAGAATACAAAATTGAAAGCATACTGTACTAGGGCTTCTAAATATGATTTTCAACATAACAAGTGCATTACGTTGAATACGGTATAGATTCTGCATCACTACAAATATGCAATTATAATACTATTAATTAAAACCAAAATTCAGTAGGAACTATTTTTTTCAAAATCAAATGTTTGCAAAGATCCCACACAGACTGGAAGAATACCAACTATTGAAGCATAAATTAGAATTAGAATTAAGATTAATTAGAAATTAAGTTTCCTATAATGGAAACTTAATGTATTTATGGATTATTTCCCACATTCAGGTGCTTCAGATCCATTTATTCAGCCATAGCGTGTCTCGTACGTAATTCGTATCAAAAATGAATTGATTAGTTCCTTCCTTTCAAGTCTATCATGTAATTCAATTCACAAAATACGGTACAAAGCCAGTTTTATCAAAAACTAATTTCAAAATCAAATCATGCAAGGGCAATTCAAGTTATGCAAAGCAGATAAAATATGTTGGGCCTGTCAGCTGAGGCACTGCATAAAGGCCAGTAATGATTGTTTGTATAGATCAGTGGTTCCCAAAGTGGGCGATATCGCCCCCCTAGGGGCGATGGAAAGATTTTGGGGGGCGGTAATGAAGAAGAGGGCGGTTGGGGGGCGATAAGGGGGCGACAATCCGAAGTCGAAGTCAGAAGTTCGAAAGTTTGTTTGACGATATGTACACAACACGTGCAGCACACGACTCTCAGCGATGGTTTTGTCACCCAGATCTATTTTTTTAGCCTCTCTTGGGTTTACGTCTCGGACAAATTAACGGCCGGACTGGCGGCCGGTCTCACGGCCAATTTCCAAATTCAATGATCAAGGAATATCTCTCAAAACTAATGAACTTAACTCGATGAAACTTGGTACACGTACTCATTAGGACCTAACAATAATGTTTAGCTCGTGAAAATTGCTTGAATTTTGCCATCGTTTGTTTGTGTCACAGTTATATGGCAAAACGGCCGAAATTCACAGTGATCAAGTAATTTCTTCCAAACTACCAAACAGATTCGAACGAAATTTTGAATTTGCAGTCCTAACTGCCGAACGGTAATGTTTATCTCGTGAAAATTTTTTCGATTGCGCCCTCGTTCGCGAGTTTTTTTTTTATTTCACCTTCATTCGTGGTTTAAACAGCAATACATGTTTATTTAAATTCGCAATAATCAAGAAATTTTTTCCGAACTGCTGAACAGATTTGAACGGAACTTAATATTTAAATATCTAACCTCAGCAACGGTGATGTTTAGCTCGTTACAATTTTTTCGTTTTGCCTTCGTTTGCCAGTTATACGGCCTTAAATGGCTCTTGGTTAAACCGGCCGGTAGAAAAGCCGGTCGTTCCTCCAATATCTGTATAACTCGCGAACGAAAGCAAAATAAAAAATTGTCACGAGCTAAACATCACCGTTGAGAGGTTAGGTATTTATATACAAAGTTTCATTGAAATTTGTTCTGTAGTTTGGAAGAAATTTCTTGATCGCCTCGAATTTAAGTGACAAATTACCCGGCGATACGGGCCGAATATAGGGAAGTGCGAAATCAAGAATGACGGTGAAATGGAAAAAAAGCTCGCAAACAAAGGTAAAATCTAAAAAAATTATAAGCTGAAAAATCACCGTTTGGAATGTATATTCAAAATTTCGCTCAAATCTGTTCAATAGTTTGGAAGAAATTCTTTGATCACTGCGAATTTCGGCCTGTTTCGCAATATACGCGTTACTCACGAATGGAAGTGACATTTAAAAAAATTACAAGCTGAATAACACCGTTAGGTTCTGATGAATGCATGTTCCAAGTTTCATAGAGCTGCGTTCATTAGTTTTGGAGATACTACTTGATAATTGAATTTGGAGATTGGTCGAGAGACCGGCCACGAGTCAGGCCGTAAATTCGCCCGAGACGTCCTATAATAGGTTTCTGGCGCTGAAACAGTTGAAAGAGCTGAAAAACACATTGGTTCACTAAATGGGCTTCTATTTGTGAAATACACATTTGTGTTTAACCGTTCTCTTTTAAAATTGCAGCGTACTAAATTTCAAGAAAGAGGCGTATGTCTGTGGGGGGCGCTAGAAATTCACTAGGGAGCCAAAGGGGGCGCCAGCCTGAAAAAGTTTGGGAACCACTGGTATAGATTGTATTGGCTAAATAGTGCCAAATAGTCTATATCTCTAAATTTTCGAGGGGCACTGGTGGGCGTTTCAGTTCAATAGCTTTATTCATGCAGCAGGTTTGACTATACAGTTGATACAATTGGGCACAAATTGCTATTCCAAAGGTTTGTCTATAATTACAGCTTCAGGATTCACTTGTTACAAAACACTTTTCAACAAGCAAAAATGTGGAAATAGTAGATGCTAGGAAATCTTCTGTAATCAGTGTCACATGTCAGTTTCCAACTGTAAACAAATTACAAAATTAAAATAAATAACACTCATCATTAGGAGGCCATAATAAAAAAGAAACAAGCCAAACTGCAATTAGTAGTATGAACTTATGTTAATTAATGAAATTTAGTACTTTCACCACACCTCAACAGATAACACTGAATGTGAGATGAAACCAGTAAATGAATCGAATTAGTTTAAAAATGAAAAATCAAACTTGGGTCAGTCTGGCAAGCACACTAAAGTATTCTTACCACTGAGTGGGATCATTGGTATTGCAGATCTGTCATGGACAGTCATAAGGACTCAACAGTTGATACAGCTAGCAAGTCAAGGTGATGGAGATGATGGTGAAGCTCTGCAGAGAGCAAATTACTAATTTTTGAATACAGAGTGCAACACAACAAAGCATTAGTGGTGCATAAGGAAGAACAATTTAACTAATCAAGGTTTTTATTTCACACATGTGCAGTGGCAGCCAGTTTTCATTACCCAAAGCTGGCATCCATGAAAATGTGCTTAGGTTGATCCTCATTTTTCAGCATATCACATTTTATTTCTAAAGACTGGAACTGCATGGATGTACAAACACTTGAAGTCCCAAGGTGTACAAACATTTCAAGAAAAAAGAAAAAAGACAAGCAATACAGAGTAATCATATCTTTGCTAAAATTGGACTAATTGTCTCAAAGATATGTATGGCTTTCAATTTAGGTATAGAAACAATAAAAGACAGCAGTATGGTAGCATGCCACAGCAGTGTGGGCTACTATGCATGTTCAAACCAGCACCAGCACGGAGTTATAAGCCTAATCATAAGTTTTTAGAAATTGCTAATAGAAATAGAACTGAAATTAAAATAAAAATGGTTGACTTACAGTCAAAATAGATAAGTTTAACTACAACCCTTTAGGAACAGGGCCTATAGCTCAGCAAGCAGATAGCCTGACTCTCTTAGTCATGATAAATTTCAGTTCAGTAACTAGTTTGGAAAGTGCCTCTGCCCCAAGGGGGTTAGTAGCTTTATATACATTAGGATTGAAGAATGATGCAGATGTTGCAGAAGGAAAGCCCATAATACATATGTGGTACACATCATCTTCCCCTTAGGAAACATATAATGCCAAAGAAGAGGTAACTGGGACAGTATTGCACCCAACCCTGTGCTTCACAATTGCTGCAACAACATGGCCACAGCTTGTAAGAAAATGAACAAAGCAGACCAGTTGACCTGAGAGGAAGAGAAAAAGCATGAAATGGCATAAAAAGTTGCATTTAAATCTGTATAAAATATTTGTTCTAAAAATATTTGCCAAGGCTCCCATTCTAATAAGGCATTTTGGCAGAACACCAGCTTTTACTCTGAGTGGTATCATTGAGAATATTAAATCAGGAAGACCCTGCACATCAATGCAAAGAAAAGCACATTCTTATGAGCGTTTTAAATGCGAGAGAGGAAAGAGAAAAAGATACCTGCAATGTACAATCCTAAGGGAAACATCACTCAAAAGGAAGGTTTTCCAAGAAATGACACAAAAAAGCAAGCCACATTTCAGCATTTCATGGTATAGTGAACAGCATGAAAATTCTTGGAAGATAATGAAAATGATCAAAGAAGAAAGAAAACATAACTGTTGTTGTAAGTTTTTCTTTGTTAATTTAATAATAATTTCTCACTTCATGTGATTAATTGGAAGATGAGGCAGTGACACTGGCATTTGATTAGTTTTGTTTATATAAAATACATACCTACATTTCTCTTACACACGTTCTGATTTTCATAGTTTCTATAATTTTTAGTAACCAGCAAAATTGAATCAGGCTGTGGCTTCTGAACATGCATATTATGCTTGATTTTCAAATCAGGCACCAAAATATTAAAAAAAAGTACGTGTATAACCAACTGTGCTACTATATATGACCAACCGGCACTACTAATTCAGCAATAGTAAAAATGGCTGATAAATTCACAGTAGATAAGAAGATAATTCAGAAGAACACAAACACAGCAAAGCAGGACAGTGAATTAGACAATAGATGTTACAGCTATATGTAACACTATAGCCATTCAAAGCATAAAATAAGCACAAAACATAACGACCAACTGCATTGTATAATTAGCATTCCAGTTCATGAAGTAAAGTTCAATCCCTGGCAGTTTTAGTGCAGAATTCAACAGAGGTGTGATAGAGCATCTTTTGCAAAAAGTTCATGAATTAAAAATAAGACCCTTTAAATATAAAAAATAATGAGTTAATAAACTAAAGTTGAGTGTTTAAGTTAACTAAAGTTAACTAGTTCACTGATAATTATTTGAGCTAGATTTTGAATGTAATTTCAAAACATCAGAAAAATCATCAATTGGGAGACTAGTGAACAGAAAGTTGTCAAGAATATATTATTAAATTTATATCAGTCTATTAGTCAATAGTTGGAAACAGTCATTCCCTTCAGAGCAAATAAAACTGACAATAATATTATAACATGTTTCTTATTATGAGAATACCATGAAAACTTACTTATGTCATGAACTGGGATGTTCCCTTGATCACCAGGAGGTGAATCCTGTAAGTGAAATAATGATTTAAATCCAAAGTTACTCTAACTTTGTGCTATTCTCAATAACTGGATTACATTGAATTACAGCAACATTCCATTGGGTCTGAAAGAGAAGTGTTCAAAATTGTGTTTAAAATGAACATTTAGATTTAGTACAACCATCACAAGGACATGATAGATGCGATCATGATAAAAATCCTTATTAAGGCAAGGTTTCAAAGAACAATTCAGTTTCTGTTGGCTCTTTACAGTCTCTAGTGATTTTTTTAGCAATAGGTATCTGAAAAAACACCTAAAATGCAATAGCTGTACCTGCAAAAATAACTTGACCATTGTATAAGGTAGCAAAATAAGGAAGAAGATTTATATATATATATTTTGTAATATATAGGCACTTGTGAACAAATTTTATGAAGGTGAAAGCATTTGTGCAATTTGTATCTAAAAGTTCCGATTCCTTGTGTACGCTATTCTCTAATGATTCAACAATATTAATTTTGATTTTTTCAAATGTTCAATCACCTTAACCCTTGGTGAGTATTATTCCAAGTCAATCTCTAAATTCTGAGCAGTAAATAGGATTTTATGAATTCAAATTTTATGCTTGGAATATATTATAATAGATTTATCTGATATATATACCTATGAGAGGCTATAGTTATTGTTGAAATGGCTCAATGTCACTGAAGAAAACAAAATTGCATTGTTCTTGAATACTGAAGATCAAAAATACTTTTGATCTCAAAAACATTCAACAGAGAAATTAACAATACAAATGTTCAGAAGCAACTAACTTGATGCTATGAGGCGTTGAAAGGAGGGAAGTAAAGAATAGAGGCTTTAGTGCTAGATGCATAGTACAATTACTGTTGCTTTTTAGTTTTAGGTTACATACATTATTTTTGTAAATTTACATTTATATTATCTTTAAAGCATTGTTAAAAAAATGCTTGAAGCAGTGGATTGCTAGTATGGATAAATTCAAGTTAACTTTACTTCAGCTCTTAAATTTCAAATATTCGCTCATATATATATTTTTGTAGTTGGTATTGACAAGATATATTTCTTTAAATGTACTTGAATTTGTGTTATAAATTTTTAAAAATATATATGTTCCATTTCATTTTCTTGGCAAGATGATTTTGATATACTTAGCACATTCATGTGTTTTTTACTGTTTGAGTTATTTAATGGTTTATTCAACATGCCATCAGGCACAGCTTTTCCATTAGGCTTAGCTGAAACAGTAATAACACTGCATTGAAGAGTTGAGTTAATGATGAGGCTCATCTTGTACATTGAAAAAAAGTATGCAAACAATTAGCTAAACTTACTGAAAAAAAGAAACATTAACAAAGATTCATTCTAACAAAGCAATATTGAGGTGGAAGTGGAAGGGGCATACCACAAAAATAACACAGCAATAACTGGGGTTTGTTAGAGTGGTGTAATTAGTTTGAGTTATCAAATTAAAATCAATAAATAAGGGAATAAAAGTCAGTTTGAATTATTTAATTTAAGAATAAAAGATACAATTTTAAGAAATCATACTTCATAGCTCCTAAATTAATGAATGCTAATTCTGTTTGTCTTCAATTAATTAACAGCTTTCTGCAGAAAAAAACAGCTTAATATCAATTTAATTAAGGAAATATTTTTTATGGTAATTTATTCTCAAATTTTAAGCATTCTACATTATAAAAAGATTTTTTGAAGATAAATAATGTGAAAATTTTGTGCAAGAAGGGCTACCTGAGAAGGAGGGTGCAGTGCTTGGTAGCTGGTAGGTCGCATCAGAGGATTGTTGAGCGAGTCATGTGCAGTCAGAGGTTTAGTCTCCATCACTCCATCTACAAATGGGATGTCCTCATGGTAATAAACAGTGATGGTAAGCAGAGGATAGAATAATTAACATAAAATCAACAAAAATTTCAACCAGACTTGAAAATATGCACATCTCATAAAACCCAACTTGATAATTGGGCAGAAGGCACTTGCATTGGCCATAAAGAAGACAAAAATGCCTTGTAATGAATTTTGCCCATTTTATGGCCTCTGACTAAAAGTTACTCATAAAATATACATATATAATCTCAATTTTTAATGTTTGGCCCGATATTCCAGATACACAAATTGGTTGGAAAATGGACACAGGGCACAGGCTCACTGCTTGAAATATTTTTCAAATTGCAGCATAACTAATAAACTGAAGGCCCCCAAATTCAGAAGAGACGTGTAAAGTAGTCATTATTTTACATATCTCATGATATCTGTTCATTGTGTTCATACTAGGTAGTAAACATTAACACTTTGACTGCGACTCACAAAATAGCCTGTATTCCAGTGGTGCGACTCATTCAAACTTGAATAACTTAAGTTACAGACAAGGCAGCGAGATCAGGGCTAGCGTGCTGCTCCTGTCTGAGCAAGTTCTGCAAGCTTCTGACATAAAAACCGTGAGCCTCTATTGGTGCATGTCGCCTGGGATGGAAACTTTCATCTTTCTAGGCAACATGCGCCACATGAGGTACACGGCATTTATTATTCAACTACAATAAAAAATTTGCATTACACGGGTACTTAAGCTTGAAAAAACATTTTCTGTGCAAATGAAATTGGATTGTGACTGAAATAATCAAACTAAAAATCATTCTGGGGTAAAATGCTGCTAAATGGGAAGTTTATAATTCATTTAGATTATTTCTTACAATACTGCTCTAAGCAAAGCATGAAGTGGTACCAACAACTATTCAAGTTATTGGCAAGAACTGTAGCAAATGCCTGGGTGCTTGGTGATCAGTTCTATAGTCAGTAAAAATCGATGTGAATTGCTGAAGTCGTTGAAGGTTTGTGAATGTATTTTCACTAGTAATAGGTCAGACACGTGAAGGAATGTTTCTATAACCAAATCACAATGATTTTAGATGTTGGCGTTCCAGCTCCAAAGTATTTCAAGCTGAGGATCTGAACTTCATGCCATGACAAGCTACTGATCTGAGTCTTGCTTTAACATAATTGCAAAAAAGGAAGTTAGTTGGTGCTAAAGTGAGACAAAAAGCTAGAAAAGTAACTATCAAATGCTAGCCCAGTACTCGGAATCCGTATCACTGTTCATCTTGCTTTTTACAGTGCCATTCTGTTTCTGTGTGAGCTTAGGCAACTTTCAAATGAATAATACTTATTTTTTAAAACGTTTTTCTTAGCTTAGCTTCGCGTTTGTTTGTTTGTTTGTTGTTAACATTCACAACGAAAATTAACCCACTTCTGATTGCTCTAGAGATCTGAAATTCGCCATACAGGCTATTTTTGCCTAACAATTTCAGATACAATCATAAAAACTAGCAATTAGAGACCCAAATTAGCTTAATTGAGTAGAGTATATATATATATAGTATATATATAGTATGACATGCGGGCGCTGACGTTATAGACGAACAGTCGCTGACGCTGCGTAGCATGGATACGTACATCAAGTCATGCTTTTTAGTCCGTGCAGCAACGGACTAAAAAGGAGAAAATAAAATACTTAAAAAAACTTTTTTAAAAACAACGTTTTTCTTGTGGACTAAAAAGCAGAAAATAAATTATAGCTCGCCCCAAAAAAATGTGGGTCGGGCTGTACGTTCACCGTCAAATTTCCAAAATTCGTTGTTGTGTTTTTCGCTTTAATCATAAATCTGCCCGACACACGTTTTTTGGGGCGAGTCATAATTTATTTTCTGCTTTTTAGTCCACAAGAAAAACGTTGTTTTTAAAAAAGTTTTTTTTAAGTATTTTATTACTGCTTTAATCCATACCAATACCTAAAAAATGATTTTCAACATATTGGAACAGAATAACCCCCTTTATTTAATACTTTTTCTTTTTCCTACGTACTCATTATTTCAGGCTACATTCCAACTACTAAGATTCTCATTATTCGATTGCACGACGTTCATATAGGTTTGGTTTTTTAAAACATTGTCAATTTTCCATCATATTTTTCACAAGTTTATGATCTGGCTGATATTTTAGAGAGCAGTTTTTTTTAAATTACATTTTTCAAGCGTGCACCATATATGGCGCACATCGCAGTTAGGGACATGCATGCGTGTACCATATGTGACGGAACCCGAATTTTATGAAATAATTTTTTTTGAGAACATAGTATTGACTGGACTTGGAAGATCAACTTCATTAAGAGATTCGAGTCTTGATATTATCTATTACGTTACAATATGACTCAATAATGGTTGAATGTATTTATTTTATGACCAAGCAATGTGAATATTTCGTGCCCGTAATATGGAATCTTGTCTAGCTGTGGTGTTTGTAGGATTTAGTGTCTTGGAACGAGACAAGGTGTAGCTCCAACATGATTGGTCAAGATGCTCCTAACCTCGTTATAACGCGCGCTAGGTAGTCGTGAACGATGGAGAGTTTGGTCTCTTTGGAATTAGTTCAAGATTATTAGATTTTTAACTGTGATTAGATTGCCAAATGATTACAAATATGTTGACTATTGTATTGTATTATATTATCTATTTTTTGCACTTAGGAAGTGTTTACAGTCTGTTCTGTACATTGTAAACGGGTTGTTGAAGTAAGCTCATTTTGGCTGAGTTACCCCCTCGTAGTGTGCACTTTGAAGTTGTGCGTGCTCAGTGGTACTGGGTTGGGGTGACACGGTTTCGACTCGAATCAGGAAGAGCTCAATTTGGGCTTCCAAGAATAAACTCCACCGCAGTTCTGGGCATAACTCTTAATGAGTTCCTCTAACGGACTAATAACAGCGTAGGTGGAGTTCTTGGATAGTTCCAGGTTTTGGCTGCGTTGGGCGGTTAACAGCCGTTCAAATCGCACCCTCGGGGTAGAGGCTAATAACCTCTGCGCTTGAGTAAATTGTCAGCGGCTTATTGGAGGCTTGTACCCTTCAATAGTCGTGCTTTTGAGGCGTAACTGCCACCCGGTTCTGTGTTCTTGGCAGTGCATTAGAGCTCGAACCCCTGATCATTGCGTTGGTTGTCGGCATTGTGGTACGGCTTGTACCCCTATCCTTGCTGTCCACTCCTGTAAGGTCGTCAGTTTTGTGATACGGCTTGTACCCGTATCCTTGCTGTCCACTCCTATAAGGTTGTCAGTTTTGTGGTGCAGCTCGTACCTGTATCCTTGCTGTCCACTCCGTGAGGTTGTCAGTTTTATGGTGCGGCTCATACCCGTATCCTTGCTGTCCACTCCTGTGAGGTTGACAATTTTGTGATACGGCTTGTACCCGTATCCTTGCTGTCCAGTGTCCACTCCTGTAAGGTCGTCAGTGTTGTGGTATGGCTCATATCCATATCCTTGCTGTCCACTCCTGTGAGGTTGTCAGTTTTGTGGTGCGGCTCGTACCCGTACCCTTGCTGTCCACCCCTGCAAGGTCGTCAGTTTTGTGATACGGCTCGCACCCGTATCCTTGCTGTCCACTCCTGTAAGATTGTCAGTTTTGTGGTGCGGTTCGTACCCGTATCCTTGCTGTCCGCTTTTGTGGTCCTCAGTGGTTTATTAGGATTCCTCGACGTTGTATCCCTGAGGCTGAGACCCTGTTTCCCAGAGCTTTTGGACCTAATAAATTGTGTGCCTTGTACAGAGGAATTGTGTATTGCCCGAAGATCACCAATATATTAAGAAAAGTTTCTCATGTTTATTCCTCCCCTCTCCAACACAAGTGAATTTAGAGCCGGACCAAAGAGCGACTCTTTAGCCCTCGTGTTAAAACCAGTACCGTAAAATGGGGTAACTTAGACCGGCGGGGTAACTTAGACCACTTTTCGTTTTTTTAACAAAAACCCCCACAACTCAAAAACTATTTGACATAGAAAAATTTTGTCAATGGGCATTAAAGGCCTAATACTGAGGCTACATAACACAATAGAAAGATTTGAAAAGTTTGCATATCTAATAGGTTAAAAAATTAAAAATGTGACCCATGAAAAAAAGCTATTATTCAAAGCCTGTCAGAGTACCCCCTCCAATTTTTTTATTTTTTGGTTAAATAACTCCAGGTTTTGATGCATTGTAGTAGAACTCTTCTAGTTACATATGCAAACAACAAATTTTAGGAAAGTGTCATAGTTTGCAAATGGGGGGCGCCGCCCCCAAATGGGGTAACTTAGACCACCTAATGTCAGCCCTGACAGGGTAACATAGACCGGCTTGGAAGTTAATATAAAATTACCATATATAACATATTTTATGTTTGACAGCCTATTTTTTCTTTATGTTTCAGACTCTACAGAGTCTTATATATGGTAATTTTAACTTAATTTCCAAGCCAGTCAATATTACCCCATCAGGGCTGCCATTAGGTAGTCACATTTCACTCATTATGGGGCAGCGCCCCCCATTTGCAAACTATGACACTTTCCTCAAGTTTTGTCATTTGCATATGTAACTAGAAGAGTTCTACTACAATGCACCAAAACCTGGAGTTATTTGGAGTTATTTTACCAAAAAATATAATTGATTTTACCACCCGGTCCAAGTTACCCCAAGAGCTGGGGTAACAAAGACCACCACTTATTTTGAAATTACGTCAAAACTATGAGAGGCAGGAGCCAGCAATTTATAGTGAGTAAAGCTAGAGTATAGACCTGTATTTTGCACGTTTCAATTCAAGTTTAACTTATCTAGTAAAAAAATGGCATCATTTTGAAAAAAAAGTGGTCTAAGTTACCCCATTTTATGGTACGCAAGTCACTGTCAAGTCGGCACGCTACCCGTAACTATTTCAACTTCGCGGTAGTGTTTCCGGTTGCACATTAACACATATATGGCACACGTGCAGACAGTTGCAATCAAAGTGTTAACATCAGTTAATGTTAGCCCCCTAACCTAAACAATGATATCAAGTCAGCAGTCAGCTCTTTTCAACTGTTATCAGTTAATAATCAGAATTGGAATTTTCCTAGGCCTACTTGTTTCTAAAATCTTGCAGCTCCAACATGATGAATTTTGCAATTTTGTTAGCAATTAGTTAGGTTAGGTACCTAGGATGTAATTCATGTGGCAGAAATCTCTCAGTTCTGGAAATGGCAGGAAAGCTCTAGTCACGGCTCTAATGTTTAGATGTCTTCCAAGCTTGAGTTAATTGATAACAGTTGATGTTATCAGTTAACAATGATAACATCAAGTTAGGGTAAACGCGGTATATTCCGACACTTTAAGGACGCATTGAGAAATGAAAAACTATAAAAAAAAACGTATGCGTTACGTAAGTTCTGTTGCCTTCACATGACTCTCAAAACACTTCACTACGCGTCAGCAACGATGAAACGTCACAAAATGTTGCCATATTTATTAAGAAGCCTTTAGAATGGAAACCTACCAAATCCCTATATTCCGTCACTTTGTGTGGCAACATCCGACACGTGGTGAGTCATATTGCGTCAGCGCTTCAAATTTAACCGATACGTATTGCCGACATCCACGTGTTCGAATTCCGTTTGCTGTGTGAGCTGAATTGGGATACAACACGGCTTTGAATTAGAACACTAACGAATATTGAACACTACTTAATTACGTTTAATTAACAGCTATTAGGCTTTTAATTAAGTAAATTTCAATTTTTGTACAAAGCTTGGAACGATCTGTGTGTGTCCAATTCAAGTTGTGTCGGAATTAGTTTTGATGGGTCTAAATCCATCACTCAACTTAATCATCTATTAATTTATTTACAACTTGAAATCAGCGAATACAAGTTTACTTAAAGGATTCCTAATATATTCACAGACGTATTTAAAAGTCTAACCATAATATTCTTCCTATAAAAACAGTTATTCACTATTTGGTAGAGCAAGGTCAACTGTCAAATTTGACACATTTTTTGATGATCTCACCAGGTGGCATGCATTGTCTCTCTTTGGATCTCAATATTTTCCCACTAGATGGCCAAGACCTAGTGTTTTTGCAGTATTTCGACACATAGTGACAAACAAGAGGTTTTTTAGAATCCGTTCATTTTTAATTTCCTCATTTACTCAAGATTTAAACAAATTTCTTATGTATGATACTGGTGCCTGGTGGTATCCATGATACTTTACTGGTCTACTTATAGGACCCAAAAATGAACTTGAGGGAGAGTCTAAAAAAACTCTCTGCTTTGCCACTATGTTTCGACATGCAAATGTATGACGTCACCATTTCAACCATCAATGAACACATGGAACTAAAACAAAGCTTAATATAAAGGAAAAACTAGAGAAGTGACGGAATTACCTATGATGTCGGAATATACCGCGTTTACCCTACAATAATAATACAATCCTAACTTCAGAAGTTCAGACTCAGAGTCTGAGGACTGAGAGTCTGCGACTGCGAGTGTCAAATTGATTAAAAAATGGACAAAAAAGCACCATTTTAGACAATAATATGGCAAGGGCCAGCCTGGCCTGGCTGGCCAGTTCAGGTGTGTTCAAGACTTTAAAGTTGAAGTCCACCTGGACAGAATGACAGTCTTTGACAGAAATGTGTTGATAATGATATGAAAGCTAAAGAAACAAAACATTGGAATGAATGGATGATAAACATTTCTATGATATGAAGCTTCCACACTTCTACAAAAATTAAATTATCATTATAGATTATTGTATAGAATAGTAGTATTCAGTCACAGGCTCATAGCCAATAACTCAGCCTGAGATATTAAAGTATTTCTCAAATTAGTATAAACTATAATGATTATGAAAAGTCAAAAACTTTATTAATTTGATTTTTTAGTATGCGATACTCAGACCCAATACTAATGATTTTAGAGCAAGTAAAACCCTAGAAAGTAAAAAACGAGCAAGCAATAAAAATACTCAGCGACTTCATCATGTTTATTTTCTGACTTGCAAGTTACAATAGCCTAATAGGTAGGTACATCGCTTTGCTGCAGCTGCTGCGATGACACTAAATAAGCAATAATAATAAGTCCGTCATGATTTTATATAAACTGCATCAAACACTTCAACTTTATATATCATTTAATATAGTTAGTTATTCGTGCGTAGTGGTCCATAATATGCAAATTGTTACTAACCGTAAATATGTCTGTTGAGATAACACCTACAAAAACAAGTGCACGACTTTCGTCGACAACCTTAGCGGAAAACTGTGTTCGTGGGCTAACTGGGCTCAACTTTAACTCTAATAAAATGTATGTTTGAAAATTTCATTCTATTTCTGACGATAACTCAGTGAACTATATTCACAAGTATCCTTATGTATAAATATTGATTATTACTGTTCGAGAAAAGCAATATTTTCCCCTATGACATTGGATTAAAATCATTTGGATTTGGTGTAAGTACACGATTTATCACGCAAGGTGGCAATGTCACCAATGTGACGCAAACGCTCATGATACATCAGCAAGAACGTTTTTGTGTACCTTCTAAGCTGTCAATGTTTTGTATTAGACTTTGACGCTCTTCCTCGTCTGGGAATACTTTAACGATGAGGTCACTTGCGTATCGTTTCATTTCGTTATATTATATTTGCTTACAATTAATTAACGTTCCTCACAATTTTTTAATGTATTTAAGAATGACGACGTAACACGTATAGCACAACTCAATGTTCATGACCGACTGTTCTCTTGATAAGATTATGACCGCAAGTGTACGATATCATGCACTATAGTAGACAATCGTCATTCAGGACCAAATTCTAGCACAAATCGTACTCAGTGCACGTTCACGAATCAAAATTACGGGAAAACTGCAGACATCATTTATGGAAAAGATTTATTAAAAATGAAGCGAATACATAGTTCTTAACCCACGTTTATTTGGATAAGCGTTATAAGCTTAATCAAATTTTCAGAAATTAACTTATTTAGTTTTGTAAGTAATATGATGGAACTAATTTTGTAAAACGTAATTATTGTATTTTTTTCTATTTTTGGGCTCGACTAAAGTCAATAGTCTAATCAAGTGACACATCAACTCGAATGGAATTTTATTGACGTGCGAGAACTCGCAGAGATGAATTCACTCGTTTTCTGGCTATCAACATTACGTTACTGCACGTTTAAAAGAGAGATCAAAAACAGTAAAAAAAAATTAGTCGCATTTCAACTCACACGGCTGTAAACAAATAACGTAGCTCAAACTTTATATTATTCCTAACTTAATGCAGAAACATCGTTTATTTTACACACCTAACGGGCGTACGGTCATCAGTCATGACTTACTCTCAAGGTGGTCGTGTACAATAATTTACCTTAGTCATCCTCATCGCGTGACATAACTTAATCGAACATTTTATGGTCTCGAATATAGAATGCAGAGCTTGGAAAACAGAGTAAAAAATCAATATTTACAATACAGTGACTCGTATGCGGGTAAATGTTAAAGATAGAATAACGTTCCTAAGCGATATTTTACAGTTACAATTCAAGTTTGTGGCCAAAAAAAAAATCAAAATTACGCCATCACCAGCCGTGTTTGTTAGAAGAAAAACTCAACAACATTCGGAAGATAGGGCAACACAAACAACAGACGCGGGGATGCGTCGCCTAT
Source organism: Hyalella azteca (assembly GCF_000764305.2). Taxonomy (NCBI): domain Eukaryota; kingdom Metazoa; phylum Arthropoda; class Malacostraca; order Amphipoda; family Hyalellidae; genus Hyalella; species Hyalella azteca. Next base: position 517,360 of record NW_025937263.1, on the reverse strand, counting down.
ATTAAGATGCCTGGCAACGGTCACCGCGGCTTTCTATATATAACAGCTTGCTCGGACACAGTGGAATGTGATTTGCAAGGTCGAATCAAATTAAAGTATTCGCTTTCTAAAATTCATTTTACTCACGAATGTTGTCTTGTTTATGAATGGTTTGCTCTCGAAGAATGTTGCAAACAGGCACGAATATTTATGAACATACGTGGGTTGTATTATAATTTTTCATCAAGTGTTGAAGTATGCTCAGCATTACAATATTATCAACAGCATCAGCAGGCACCATGATCATAATGATAAATGCCATCAAACGTTTCTTGTTTATCAGCCGTGATTATTAACAATACTACAGTGAGGAGCAAACTCAGCTCAATAGGTCCTTGACAAAGACGTGCATGTCAACAGAGAGCACAGAACTGACAACATGGCTAATTGTATATAATCAAATCGCAGAAAAATTTAAATATCAGTCCAAACACATGATTATGAACCGCAAGCAACTTTAACCGTCTAAGACCTACAACAAAGACGAACACGATTTTAGTTACGAATCATCCATTTACTTGTAGTTCATATCAAATGCTTAGTTTTATAAACTTTATTTTACAAAGGAGCTTCTTAAAAATTATTTTATTATTGAAAATAATATATAATACACCATCACGTTCATTCATACGGCAGCAGAGAGAGCTTAACTTAAGTATGAACACAGAGGAGGATAAATACGACACTTCTTTTTCCTTTAAAATATGAAAACATACATTTCATGCTATAACATTTCGTTTCCCATATTGCAGCAGCAGGATACACTTGTTGAGACTAGTACGCATATTTTGAAACGCTTACCCATTGCACACATAATTTATTCAATACAATCAACGTGAATGTCGAACAAATGTTTAAAATTAACATTTATTTAATGCACTATTTCATGAACGGAATGAAGTTTAGAATTAAATCTGAGACCCTATCTTAAACTCTGTGTTACACTTCCACTTATCATAAATTATAAAAGTTTCTACGGATTACTTAAGACAATTACGCGGGTTCCGGTGACTGCATGGCTTTCTTGACATACTCGTAGGTCACAAGCAACAGTCCCGTGGCAGGGAAAGATCGTATCAACGTTGGCCTCAATCCATTGTAGAATGCCATTAAACCTGAAAAAATACACGAACGAGTGCATTAATTGCCGAATTTTGAGGTCATTCGTTATATTCATTGCATGTTGACCACCCGTAAGCGTACACTGCCGGCCATAGTACTTAGTCAAGTTGGGAAATTCAGAATGCAAATTTTTGCTGCATCATGGCCAACAAAACTGGCCCATACCGTAGAAATTACTAGAACATCACAGCAAGCAAGTTTTTATATATTGACGAGGAAATTTCGCTTGGATATAATGACGAGAAACTTCTCGGTACAGATAATACCCTACTTGCATTTACGAAAAAGGTAGAATAAGTTTTCAATAAAAATAGTATCCTACCAGTGAGACAACATGGTGGTGAATGTGACTAACACCTCAGTTAGAATCGAAAATCACTTTATTATTAAAAATTATCTATATGTCCTTGAGACTGAATTGGTAATCATACAAAGTATACCTTTATCTCCATCTTTAAACGTTGAACTCGGCTCCCTCTTCTGCTAGCGTTTAATCAGATAATTATTTGTGGCAAGCTCATCCCCCGCTCACCTTCCGTCCAGTAAATATAGAAGGCACCACAACACTCGCGCTCACCTTCAGTGCGGTAAATGTCGACGGCAACCCCATCACCCGCTCACCTTCAGTGCGGTATAAGACGACGGCAACCCCATCACCCGCTCACCTTCAGTGCGGTATATAAGCCGACGGCAACCCCATCACCCGCTCACCTTCAGTGCGGTATAAGACGACGGCAACCCCATCACCCGCTCACCTTCAGTGCGGTATAAGTTATATAAGCCGACGGCAACCCCATCACCCGCTCACCTTCAGTGCGGTATAAGACGACGGCAACCCCATCACCCGCTCACCTTCAGTGCGGTAAATGTCGACGGCAACCCGCCACATAGGCGAGGTGTCGCCGGCCACTTGGATTCTGGACTTGATGAGGTCGGTAGGGAACATCGCCGTCCACAGCGCACAGCCCGCCACGCCGCCAGAAATGAATGTGTTCAGGAGCCCTGCACAATAATGAACAAACTTAACATTGAGGAGGATTGAAAATCGAAACATTTGGATCCAATGAGTGTGATATGATAAGAGAAAATGGGATTCTGAATGAAATTATTTGATCTTCTTAGGAGACTATTTCCGTGAAAAATAGGGTCCGCTTGAACCCTAATTGTGAGTAAGGAAAGTCACTTGAACTTTCCACCCAGATGCTCAGTATTTTATAGGTACTTTATATTCATAAAGTTGCAGCACGAAAGCCTCTTTGTCGCTATTCAAACAATCTCCTGCAATAGCTAAAGCGTCGAATTCATTCTAACAGTGATTTAAGGATATTTCTAACAGAAACGGGTAATTGACTTTACACATCGAAACTTGGCTTCCAGCCTAAATGAGTTTGAACGTCGTAAAATTGAAAATTAATTTGTGCTTAGGAATGCCTAACCAAATCATAATCAGTTGAGAAAACAATTTGCAATTTTCGTTATACGGACATGATCATTACGCACAGAGAACGTGGTTGTGTAACTTATGTCAAGCAGTTCAGACACGAATTAAGATGAATAATAGTAAGAAGTATCGTTAATTGCTGTAGCTGTACTCAGTACACACCGATGTCGTCTTTGGTTTGCCCGTCTTTGGTAAGGAATGTACGTGTAGCTTCGTAGCCGCCGAAGAAGAAGAAATATCCCGGCATCTCCCTGGCGAAGGTTGCGGTCAGGCCTCGGAACAGCCCTGGCACGCCTTCCGTAGAGAGGATGTAGCGAGTCACGGTCCACGGGCCCAGGCTCTTGTTAGAGCGCGGCTGAAGAATTTAATGGTCCTCTATAATATGTGTTAATAGATAGGGAATATTAATAAATAATAAACAATGATAAATACGTACATACAGAAAAGGAATAAGGTTATGTTGCCCAGATAGTGACATGTTAAAATTACGATTCGGATAAGCCAGTTAGGGTCAACATGGTTCACCCATACAAGAGCAAAACGTGCCTCATTATTCAGAGTCTCACTCATTTCTCTGAGTTATAATTTCTCCAACTAGCATTGCGTCTAATCTTTGCAAAAATTTGTCTCAAAACGTTCACGCGAACATTCCAGCTGACAGGTCTGAGGGGAATTCTACAGCTTTAATCCATCACAACCATCAAGGAGAAATTCTTATTTTCATTTTATAAGTCACCTTTTACAATGTAAGAAAAATTTTGGGATTTATTCTTACTGAGCAGCCGGTGATCTCTTGGAGTTCCCTCATTGCCTGAAGTCTGCACTTCACGAGCTCTGTTGGACACAGCGTCAGTGAGGAGAAGAATGCTGCAAAAAATCCCGATGCTGCGTTGCCGAGGCTCGACAACTCTTCTGGGCCCTGGAAGAGATACATATTAATAAAAAAACACAATATTTCGGGCACATTAAATTAATATTTGCTACTGGTCTGGCTTAGAAATAGTGAGAATTCGAGAAATACGAAGCGAATTGGGAACCAAGTTTTGTCAATGAACCTTCGGTCGTGTCATTCCTATTCGTCGCACATCACCAACCTGCTGCCGGAATAAAATTTAATAGATGACCCTAAAATAACTGTGAGGTGTTCAGCGATTCATGATCATAAACTAGTTGAGCAGCACTAGCGCAACAGGTTTGGGGGGGGGGAGGCGCTAATTCCCCCTATACACGCCCCAGGTGATTGGAAGCCGGGGCGTGTATGCGCAATGAATTTTTAGCGGGCGGGGGTAAACTTTTTCCACATTCAGGCAGCTACGCTAAAAAAATGAATTGATCATAATAGATCTTAAGTATGAGTGACGAGATTGATGTTCTGTATGTAGATAGACATTACTCATGATAATGATACACCCAACTCTTATCACAATGAAAGAATGCAAGTCTTAAGATTAGCAGTAGCCATAAAATGCCATAAAAATAATTCCTAATGGAAATTACGCTTCGTAGATATCGCAGTCGCTCACCACGATTTCTTAGAATGTCTTACAAGTTTACGCAGCGCCTAATAACACTGAACCAATCTCTCAGAAATTGTCATCGTCCACAGGAATGACTTGGCTGTGTATGTTTTCTAAACAGTTTCTTATGGCGAGGCCATCATCATCACCTTGACACCGGTGGACAGAGCAACAGCTCTCTGGCACATGCCGTACGCAGCGAAGAGCACAGAATTTTCAGCGATATTTGCGGCTAGGGCAGGAACAGTACCAGCGTAGAGCCCCCGAATGCCTTCCTTGTGCAGGGTGTTACGGAAGCACTGCAGCATCGTTCTGTGGATGGCGGGGAATGTCTGCATCTTGACTTTGACGGTGTCCAAGGGTTGGCCGGCGTATACGGATACCATGGCACCTAAGGGACAAACCGACAAAGTACTCTATAAGAAAGTATCAATGACGCTGTGTATGCTTTACCAAAGCAGTGATGAGGTTTCGAACAGCAAACGAACAATGAAATGAAAATTGTTTGCATACACCTATTTGTTATGAATAAATAAAGTTAAAATGATTTTTTTTAAAGCAGATCTTCGTTTTTCTAAAGAGGAAATTTATTTGCGAAGAAGTATATTTCACAATTTAATTTTAATTTAATTATGAATAGTTATTGAACTCAAGGAATTATGAATACGTAGTTACGTTTAACACCGGAACATTTTAAGGATGATCGAGAGACCTAACATCCTTGAAATTAAACTAAAATAGCACTCATCAAATAAAAGGCCCTGTGAATTATTCAAATATCGTCTTGACGAAATATAGAAAATATTTCAGAGTTTCAAATTAGACATACGCGATCACTCTCAGCCAGTCAGATGGTGACGAATTTAAAAAACGTGGTGTTTAAAGATAAATAAATCTGGTACAGAACACGGCAAAAGTACTAGTACCCAAGCTAGTGTTTAAAAAAATACGGATGCAAATAAACGCTGCATTTCAATGATACCTTCCAGTGACATGGCTTAAATTTAGACATATCAGTAATGTTACTGGCATCAACTTGTGATATTTAATTCAAACTATAATTTTTAACGAAATCAGGAGACAGTATTCCAAATTAGTGATGCAATTTTGTTACGACGACCTATTTAATGAGCACCAACAAACAATTAAAATTTATTTCCAAGACTAATACCATTTCATGCTTGACCAGTCCTCAACGGTATTAAATAGCCGCATTGACTCGTCTTGCAGCAGGCACGGAAGCAACATACGAGACAATAGCTATTGCTTCCGTGCCTGGATCAATTTTTTTTGCATCTGTACGTACCCTATAGCCTACAAAAAAGATCCCCGTCCACTCTGGCTTTATCTTCTTACCGGCTGACCCTGCAGCAAGATCCACGGCAGCTTCTCGCGCAATTTGAGTCATTTTTTCCAGATTGAACGAGAAAGAAGGAGACTTCTGCGGAGAAGGCGGACACGTAACCTTGCCTCCGAGAAACGACGCGGTGAGGTTGCTGCGTCCAATCGGCGGGATTGGAGGGCCAGAAACGAAAAAATTATGTTCCGGCAGCAAGTTGGTGATGTGCGACGAGGAGAAATGACACGACCGTGGCCCGGGTGGACTGCCAACCAGTAGAAACTGGTGTTCGTTTTTACCCCAAATAGTTTCCAAGAATTTGTAAGAGGTATTTGCCACGCTGTAACTCGCGCCTGCACAATTCAAAATTATATGTGTGAGTAATCGTAACAACACAGGCTATCTAGTTGAAAAATGATAAGGGATAAAGAATTTGGTGAGAGAATATTCTAGAGAAGAGTTTATTGAAATTTACAATATGAGTTAATAGAATCATTTACATATATCAGATGCAGTTTGCAAATGAAAAACACACGGATGAAGTTCTGAATGATACATTATTTTTTTCAATTTGAATGTCGAGGATACATTATTTTTTTCAATTTCGGTCAAATATTAATGCGATGGCAATTATGTGCCTTTATCTGTTACTGTCAGTCTATCAACGTCTGAATGCACTCGTTCATCGTTCCTACCCGACTATCTAGAACCACTACATCATGTCTAGTCAGATCTCTCATCTCAAACCACAAGCAGCAGAATAACCTAAGTTTAGCATTCTCCCCAATCTTCGGTACCATTAAAATATTTTAGAATAGAATAAGTAGGAAGCAGCAATTCCTAGTGACTGAACAAATTATTACCTAAGGTAGGTAGGCATAGCTAAAATAATATACGTTTACAAATTACTTTTTAAAGACAACACTTCCAAAGAATCCAGTGTCTCCAATCTTGCATATGTACAATGAATTTCTCATTTAATTTTCAAATATTAAAAAAATTCATTTTTCAATTTTTTTTTCAATATATAATTTTTTTCAAAATTATTTATTCTGTTAATTGATTCATGCATTGCCTCTGACTTCACACAAGTGTGCAAAATTTCAGAACAATTAGACAAGTCAAAGTGTGTCAAATCAGTTAGTTATAAGATTTGTAGCTGACAAAATTATTTTTTTAATTTTTTTAATATTGAAAAAAAAATAATTTTTAAAATCATTTATTTTGACACATGATTCATGCATTGTCTCCAACTTTACACAACTCACACAAGTGTGCAAAATTTCAGATCGATTGGACAGGCAAAAGTGTGTTAAATATCGATTATAAGATTTGTGGCGGACAAACGAACATACAAACAACAAGAAGTGAAGTTAAAGAGAAGTGTTGTAATAAAAAATTGAATAAATTAATAAAGACGCACAAACTTCGAAATTTTTAAGCAATGTAGGTACGGTATGTGACGATCTCAAAAAGCAGGTTAGAAACCCACTAAAAATGTTTGCAAGAAACCTAACTTACGTCTCCGTGCAACGTAAGTTAGGTTTCTTGCAAACATTTTTAGTGGGTTTCTAACCTGCTTTTTGAGATCGTCACATACCGTACCTACATTGCTTAAAAATTTCGAAGTTTGTGCGTCTTTATTAATTTATTCAAGTTGAACTGTGTTCCCTTGGGTGAGCACACAACAGTCGACACGCAGGTCTTGCAGTGAGATGACGTAAGCAGGCGCCAGGCAGAGCTGTATCGCGGTGACTATTATCTTAAAAATTGGACAATTAACGATTGGCATGTAGAATTTATGGATGAATTGAGTATACCTATTCATTAAATTTTACCCAAGTTTCAGTTAAGTCCGCGTTTCATTATCAAGAAAGTACATTATATTAGTACATACCTGTGTACTTCTAGAACAACACATATAGTTTGTAAGCAAAAAATGATGAAATTAACCTGCACCAATGCTTCACCAAGTTCACCTATTGTGATGATTACCCTATTCTTATTAAAATAGTAAACAAAAGCTTTACAAACATCAATGTACGGAGATCACCAAGCTCTGAATGCACATTTGCAACACTACCCAACACTGCGTGTAACAAAGTCACGACTGCCGAGTTCGCTTTCCCGCGTGCAAGACCAGCCTTAGTTCCTGAGACGGCCGCACCACAGGGGAGTCACTCATACAGGCATGACACGTAGCATTCATGAGCTACCTAGGCGTCATTTCTCAAACAATGATAGACTTCTTGCAATGGTTTCTCGATGATTTGCTTGGTGGTACAACAACAATTTTACACGGCGTAGCTAAATTTTACATTTCGTTTCGTGACCTGAATTATTTTATTCAAAAGAGATTGATCAAGAGCTGATCCAATTAATACAAATTTTGTTAAATTGGCGACTGGGTAACTGATACTCTTATTTGTCAACTTGTGTGCGTGTGAGTTCGAAGCTTGGCGCAGTTTGATTTTCGCATGCCCAACAATAAATTTAAAAAAAAAACAGAATCACAAGAGAATGTCATGCAAAAACTGAAAGGGAGACTGAGGAGCGCATGCAAATTAAGGTCATATACTCACTTTGAAGCGGAAAATTTGTTTTAGACGACTCCATTGCTGACAATCTTATAGCAAGTTTATTATATTACTACGTAAAAGATTTTGAAACTAAACTAAAACTTCAGCAGAAATCACTAACTACTGCCCACTGAGCCAAAGATTGATAATGAAATATTTTCTGGATGGGCTATAAGTGATCACAATCTGCAAATAAGTTCAGAACTGCGTCGACTTTAAAGTGAAACATTCCAGTCCGTCTATACCAGACACGCGAATTGAGTCACGCCTCAGGAATGACGCAATAATACGAAACTAGTTGCAGTCATGAAACCAAGACTTCGACACTAGCCTCGTCATTGTCTCCAACTGCTAGTAGCCATTAAGTGCGAGGAATATCTTGAGCAAATAACTGACATGACAACCGTGGAACAGTATGAACGTTTCAAACTTTTACTAGGAGTACTATTAATGTAAAAACATTAATTTAATTCAAAAATACAATTTATAAAAAAAACTAATTAATTACCAGTATTTATTGAGATTAAATTATATATGGAGTGATACCCGTACTCTATACATATCAATACGATGTGAGGTAAAATAGCTATCGTTTGCGACTTAAAAATCGCTGATACTCCTCCAATTCGGCATCAATTAACACGCGTAATCAACACAGCCGTGCACCCCAAACCGGACCGTTCTGCAGTCAGCGAAAAAGTGAAGAGAAGAGCGAGACATGCCGTCGCCACTCACACCAGGGCACCCATCAGGCTAAATCTTGTACTAGCTAGAAGACAGATGCAAAAAAAAAAAACCCTGCACCAGAAGTAACTCGTTCGCTGGAAGGAGCAGCACCTGAGCGCTTTGGTTTTGAACTTCAGCAATGCGAGTGTTGATCGCCGCCAGAGGACGCTTTTGTGTTGAGAATAAATTTAACTGTATGATGTCGACGTTCTCATAGAGAAATTTTTAAGAAGATATGAATCGATAAAATCTCTACCATAGTTCAAATTTTCGGATGTTTGAACACTGCTGATTTGGCGTTTTAGTGTGGTGGCCCAGTGGTTACAGTTCGGAGTAGGCTACCAAGATTGGCGCAGAGAAGCGCGGGTTCGATCCCAGCTGCGATAGTTTCTGGTCAGAAACGGCGATGAGGCAGGGCGGTTAAGCACAGTAGAATTGTAGCAGTGAGTCTCGAGTTCGATACCGGGAAATGCTGTGAATGTTCTGCGATGTTAAGAATCGGCAACAGGCCTACTAAATGCTGAAACCGCTATTATTATTTAAATATTTTTGCACGCAATGTAATGATCACGTGCTCTTCGACCACGCTTCACGCACCAAACGATCCGAGGGGGAAAAGGCAGACCCTCTTTCCGTTCCACCTCCCGGAAGGGGTCTAAATTATTGTGTAAGCGACGAAGATCAGATTGAAGCAGACCATTCTTACTTAAACGATTTTATTCTGTTAATTTAATCGCAGAATGCATACCTAGCTGCATCCCACACGACCTAGCTTTGACGCAATACGGAATTTCTTATCATCGGCTCAATACAAAAACTGCACCTTTCACAGCTCTTATTTGCTGAATAAACCGTCTTGATACGAAAGGTCGTGGTTTTTGTTTAGGTATAAAAAACAATCGATGACCTTTCTTTATAATAGAAATACTCATACTTCTATGTTTTATTAATGACCTCATAACATTTGAACAAAAGGTTTTTATGGTTGTATTTAACCCCGCTGAAATGATCAATTCCTGGTATCGCAGCAGCAAAATGACCAATTCTCGTGCCTCCCTGTTTCTCGGTCCAGTTTGAGCCAGCCTTGTAGCTGACCGTCGGACGATCATTTGCCACGAAATAAATTGGTGGTCTCATCGCTCACTGTTGAAATTCGAACAACTCTTTCAAAGGCTACATTGGCACTTATGATTCCATGAAAGCTATCGTGCGACATGCTTCCCCATAGAAGTGAAAATCCTGACTAATTCTCATGAAAGGCGTAACTAAGCGCGTGAATGCAAGATTCGAATTCTGCCCTAAACCGTCCATATAATCTCGGTCGAGCATGACCATGTTTTATAATGATAGTAGAGTAAATGCTTCTTAATTTCTGTTGTAACGATAAAATGTCATAAACCTCTATTGAACGAAATTTGAAGAGATTGAATCTGTATGAGCGAGCTTTCAGATTCTATTTGATTTTTCGATTCTTTATTAGGTTTCAGACATTTTTGCACAAGAAGAAAAAATGTCTCTTTGAGTCATTATATTTCTTATACCAATATACACAAAATGGAAATAGCACCCTTTTCTGTATCCAAAAATAGTAGCCGGATGTTACTACCAGATCGACTTCTGCCTCTAAGTAGAATTAGGGTTGGACTGTGAGACGTAATTTTAAGAACACGTTGAGTGCGGCGCGACCCACCAGCGCTGCCAGATGGCCTAAAACGGCCAAGTCCGCGGATAAAAAGGCCAATAATCCATAATATACCAGTAAACTGGTAGGTTCTGGAGCAAAAATTAAATTATATTTTTTCGTATTTCTCAAACTGTAATGGGGGTAGTTCTGCTATCAGAAGTTTTGTCGACAGACGCAATTGAAAAAAAATAAAAATACATAAATCGCGGAATTTGTCCGGAAAAAAGATCCTGCAACCCACCGGTGGGTCGTGCGGCACTCAACGTGTTAGGTCATATGCTCACTTTGAAGCGGAGAACTTGTTTTCGGCGACTCCATTGCTGACACTCTCATAGTAATTTTATTATATTACTACGTAAAAGATTTCAACACTAAACGAAAACTTCATCAGAAATCACTAACTACTGTCCACTGAGCCGTAGATTGATGCTGTAATATTTTTTTGATGGGCTTAGGAGTGATCACAATCTGCAAATAAGTTCAGAACTGCCTCGACGTTAAAGAGTGAAAATTACAGTCCGTCTAGGTACACCAACTCCGTTATTTGAGTCACGTCTCAGGAATAACGCAATAATACGAAATTAGCTGCATTCATGAAACCAAGACTTCGATACTAGCCTCGTCATTGTCTTTAAGTTCAACTGCTAGGAGCCATTAAGTACGAGCAATATCATGTGCAAAAAAGTGATATTATTAACGCCGTGGAACTATATGAAAGGTTAAAACTTTTACTTAAAATATTGTTAATGTAAAACATTAATTTAATAAAAAGACAATTTATTAAAAAAACTAACTAATCACCATCAAATATTCAGATTAAATCGCATAAGGGTTAATACTTTATATATAAATATATATCAATACGATATGGGGCAAAATGGCTATCGTTTGCGACTTTTAAAAAACGCCGATACTTGAATTCGTACAATCAACACTCTGCTAGTGCACCCCTATCCGGACAGTTCTGCAGTCGGCGAAAAACTGAAGAGATGAGCGACAGAACGAGACATGCAGCCGCCAAGCACACCCGGGCATTCAACAGGCTAAATCTTGTACTAGCTAGAAGACAGACATAAAAAAAAACTCTGCACCAGAAGCAACTCGTTCGCTGGAAGGAGCAGCACTTGAGCGTTTTTGTTCAGAACTTGAGCAATGCGAGTGCCGATTGCCGCTAGAGGACGCTTTTGCATTGTGAATAAATTCAACTGTATGATATTGACGTTCTCATTGAGAAATTTTTAATAAGATGGGACTGAATAAAATCTTTACCCTAGTTCAAATTTTCATATGTTTGAACACTGCTGGAAGTTTACGCTTCAAGATTTTTCGTACGCAGTGTAATGATCACGTGCTCGTCGACCACGCTCCATGCACCTGAAGATTCGAGGGAAAAAAGGCAGACCCTCTTTCCGTTCCAACTCCCGAATGGGGGTCTAAATTAATGTTTAAGCGACGGAGATCAGATTGAAGCAGACCGTTCTGATTTAAACGAGTTTTTTCTGTTAATTTAATTGCAGAACCTAGCTGCATCCCACACGAACTAGCTTTGACCCAACACGTAATTTCGTTTCCTCGGCTCAATACAAAAACCGCACTTCTCAGAGCTCTTATTTGCGAAATAAACCGTCTTGATACGAAAGGTCGTAGTTTTTGATTGGGTACGGTATCAAAAACAGTCAGTGACCTTTCTTTGTAATAGAAATAATCTTACTTCTGTGTTTTATTAATGACCTCATAACAATTTAACAAGAGGTTATGTGGTTGTATTTAACCCCGCTGAAATGATCAATTCCTGGAATCGGGGCAGCTAAATGACCAATTCTCGTGCCTCCCTGTTTCTCGATCCAGTTTGAGCCAGCCTTGTAGATGACCGTCCTCTGATCATTTGCCACGAAATAAATTGGTGGTCTCACCGCTCACTGTTGAAATTCGAACAGCTCTTAGAAAAGCTGCATTGTCACTTATGATTCCATGAAAGCTATCGTACGACATGCTTCCCCATAGAAGTAGTAATCCCGACTAATTCTCATGAAAGGCGTAACTAAGCTAAGCGGGTGAATACAGGAATCGAATACTGCCCTAAACCGTCCATGATCTCGGGCGTGCATGCCCTATGTTTTATAATGTTAGTAGAGTAAATGATTGTTAATTTCTGATGTAACGGTAAAATATCGTATACCATTTTCGAAATAAATTTGAAGGGATTAAATCTGTATGAGTGTGCTTTCAGATTCCGTTTGACTTTTTGATCCATTAATAGGTTTCAGACATTTTTGCACAAGAAGAAAAATGTCTCTTCGAGTTCTTATATTTCTCATACAAATGTACGCAAAATGGAAATAGCAAAATGTTCTGTATCCAAAAATAGTAGCCGAACGCTACTACCGGATCGATTTCTGTCTTCAAGTGAAATTAAGGTTGGATATACTAATTTAATGCGTTCAAAAGCCTTAAATTTCAGCGCCATGGGCTGGGAGACGTGAGCAAGAATCATATATCCTGATGCATGCATGTTTTTTTTACATAATTTGAGGTTGGTGAGCTCAGAAAACCCTTTTGCTTTTGTAAAGTAAACTCATCACCCAGGGTCAATTTCGATCAAAGGCGAAAAAAGTATTATGGCATCTGAGGAAAAGAGATTTTTTTTGTCCGGAGACATCCGGAAAAACGAAGCACGTGATGGTCGCATGACTGCCCTCGTATGTACCTGCATCGAGCTCTCCTAAAAAAAAAAAAACTGGCAGGACTAGTCTCGACTCAGACTTCTGTTGCTACCTTCATAGCGCATTCTGCTAGCTTTCTGATCCAATGACAATAACTCTTCTTGAGTTTTACTGTCTTGCTTGGGCGGTGGTAGCAAATAAGCGTTCAAAAATTAATTAAATAATTTTATTAAAGTCTCGAGATGTCAGCTGTACCAACTTATTCCTGCCGATTCGATTCTACCTGTCCACTGCCAACGTGTATTTACATTGTCTCATGCATATTAGATTCGGTAGGAGCTGTAATAAAAAAAACGCTTGTTGCTAAGATCACAATGCCTTGCTGAAATTTTAGAGGTTGTTAAAAGTGGCCTTTCACTCTGTTATGCTCATACATATGATTTCCGATGTACGTATCACAACTATGACAAACAAAATATGCCTAAAATTAAAGATAGGTTTTGGTATTTGACCCCTACACTTCCCGAATTGAGCTTTGAGCAGTCACGCTGCAGGCCAGTTACATATGAAATTACCAGCGGACATCTCAAACTGTTACACCAATGTTCGTTAAATAAATAACAATATCAAATTTATAACGCGCAAAAAAGCAGCTAATTATGCATATGCAGAGCCAGGACTCTACAATTACGATAAGACATCCCAAGGTACGTTTAAAAAATTTGAAGTTAATTCCTAGCAACTTCAAGACGCAAAAAGTTTCATTTCGGGGATGTTGGACTTTGGAACCGTGTTAGACGGTTGAGTTGCTCAAGTGAAGGTCGCTTCAGCGCCAAAGTCATCTTTTATAAGTCCTTGAAAGTCCTAGGATACGTCCTTGAATATATTCGTTGGCTTGTTAGTTGCACACTGTAGTTAATGTAATCTATTTCAAGTAGACAGAATATCGGAGGAACAACTGTAATCAAAATCGCAATTCTACCGGTATTGAAAACCCTCTTCCATTCCGCAAATCTTCGTGTCATCCATGTTTGCGTATATCTTCGCTTCATTCTAAGTTTTTATGCAGGAATTAACGATACATGACGATGTACATTTTTTCTGTGAACTTTTACAAACCGGGCTTTGAACATAGAAGAAAATGAATGGTCACTAGTAGGGCTATGAATACATTTTGGCCATCCCTGAATGATAGGAAAATTAATTTATGGGTAAATAATGAATCGAAATGAAAAAATATCGAAGATGGCCAACATATATTAACGAACGCGTCATGCATTGGTAAAACAGTAGGGAATAAAAACCAGCTAGTAATATTAAGTATCTAATTAGGCCATGAATCTTTCGGATGAAAATAATGACCGGAAAGATGTGAGCCTATAACCATGACAGCGGTTGCAATCAATGTGGTGGTCTACACTGCATTCGTATTTACACTACACTGCATCTGAAATCGTAATTAATAAAATCGTAATCCACACAGCATTTAAATCTTGATAAACTTTGTCCTCCGCGTACAGATGGCAGTGGAATTTCAAGTCAAATGATCACAACCGTAAAACAAACGAATTTGGCGTACTATCAAAACTGTCGATGGTCGATAAGGTCTCGATAGCAACTAGCGACTGGATTTTCGCGTTACAGATTTCCGAAACTCTAAAGTTGAAGCTCATACGGCGTGGACGAAATAAGTACTTTTACTGTCATTGCAGGAGGGCAGAAATTTACCGATACCTAGCGAAAAAGTCCTGTTTTGAGCTTCAAACCGGTCTAAGTATATTTACCGAATAACAGTAAAACACCTTAAGAGCTTCGAAACCGTACTTCAGTAGTAAAAATAAACACACATGTGAAGCTATGTTCGTGAGTTACTATGGGCTGGGGAATGAAAACAGGGAATCAGTTTGAGATCTGCATCCTTTCAGGACATCATTATTTCAATGTCAAGTGGATACACTCAACAACGAAACATGTGAATAAATGATCAGTCAAAGCATAACACACCTCCAAGGCTCCAATACCCCGAGTCTGTTGATAATTTTACAAGTCGCTTATTGACCGAAAGACACACAAAGATTTTCTCAATCTTTTTTTTCGATTCAAAAATCGAAAAAGAAGCTATGTATTTAGATTTAACAAGTACTGCCACAAGAATGTGAGGAGCTGTCAAATATAATTAGATTTTTTTGACAATTATTGTGCACAGATAACAAATAACCAGCAAATTGCCGTTATGTGAATGATTCATTCGTAATATTTTACTCATTTTAAAAACGAATAATAAAAATAATCCGCGTCGACGAGGTCTCCAATATCTATCATGTTTTCACAAAGAAGGATAATTTGTGAACATGGGACATAAATTTCACTTATCAAAATAAATTGTAAAATTCCTAAATAACCCATATACATTTATTCATTCTCGACTTCAGTTGAGCTCACAAGAGAAATATAGAAAGGATGTGATTAGTCTTCAGATTTTTCCTTTTTTGTGAGGTATTTTGCAGATATTTCAGAAGCCGCTCGCGAAGCACCAATACTTTTGAGAAGCTTCCGTATTTCTTGAAGTGCGTCATCCCACTGCAGGTGAAACAAATTATAACAAAAAATTAAACAACAAATCATGACTACAGTCTGACTACAGTCGTCACGCATCTAACTCGAATAGAGGCTGAATCTGTACGAATACATGCTAAGTAAACAATTGCCTTAAAATAAAATAGCCGGGATAATATTGAGCATATCATTATACAGAAATCGATGCGTGTTCAAGTAAAAGAAACATAAATAGACAAGGGGACAAAGAAGTTCGGATTACAATTACATGAACTTGCTCAAGCGAACTTACAAGCACGCACTAAAAACATATCTATTTCAACTCACATGAGGGTCATTGGTATACGCGATGTCGGCTGTTTTTTGAGCAGTTGAAGCCAAAAAATGTTCCAGCTTTGAAAGAAAGATGTGAGCGCTGCCATCAGAGTTCTCTTGTTTGGCCCACTCCCTGGGCATGGCCTGAATCACCTGAAGGAATAATTCAAAAGGACCCTTAGACTAATCTACATCATGAGGCGCAAAATCAGCCAAGGAAAATAAATATATAAACGAGTCACGGGGAGTTCGTTTCCCTTTTTGTAACTTTCGGCTCCGTCAATTTTTCAATTAAATAATCCTAATGCAGCCGTTACGTGAAGAATAGTGCAAAAAAACTTAAAATAACTACTCCAGGTAAAACCAAATAATACAGCATTTAATTTTATTAGAATAAATTGCAACAATACTACAGATAAAAGTTCGCCATGCTCTATTGGATGCTCCATTAGATTTAAAAACTAAAGATTTCTTTAAAGCTTATCAGTTTCGTTTAGTTTTGGATACGGAAAATCACTCACGTATTTAGCCTTCTCAAGACCGTCCTTGAGGTTAACTTGGGCTGCGATGTTTAATGCAGGAATAAGGTACAAGTTCAGGATGCTCCTGATCCCCAGATCTGATATCGAGTTTTCACTTAGAATTTTATGCCACATGAGTACTAAACTCAACAACTTCCAGGCCACCCAAAACTGGCGTTGAAAGAACAAACTGCCTGACGATGTTCGAGACTCGTATGCTCTGAAAAATTGAGTTTGAGGAGTATATTAAAATTCATTTTCAGAATTTCAAAAAATTAGAATAATAAAATAAAAATATATTTTATCACATATACAAAACTTTTATTGCAATGAAGGCGGCTCTAAGCAGACAACTTGGAGTTAAAGTGAACATCGGAATATCTCATTAGACGTAGCAATCAGTCTTACGTTTTATTGAATATAGGAATGAAGACGTCTTTGTCAATGGCTTGTCTAATCTTGTCTACGACGGCAGTGCAGAGCTTCTTGAGCGGCTGAGAAGTGGGACGAATAGTGGGACAAGACTGGCAGAAATGACGGACCAGGTTCACAAGGCGGACGCTTTGCGAGTGCGACAGAGGATCCCAGTAAGCCACTACCACGTCTGCAAATAAAGAAAGTTGAGCCGCATAGCAACGGAAAAGGCCGATAGTTTTTAGTGGGCTGGAAATGATCTAATACAATTTTATGATCATTCAATTTATCAAAGTTTATTTAAAGCCTGGTGCGGTAAATGTACGGGGATTGGAAAATCTGATTGAAAGTAAACAATTAAATAAACATGAGCGCCAGGCATTGGCATAGTTGGTATCGAAGCACCAGGATGAGAAACTACATTTTATGCGGGCGAATCATGAAGCATTACAGAACGATCGTACGAGCGGTTGGAATAAAAATTATGCAATCATTCTAATTCACTGAATTCTATTTGTTTCTTTTATGTTGTAATAAAAATTCGAAACTTTTTTCTAACTTTAAAAAAAAAAACAGAGGTAAATGGGAAATATATGCAACGGGTACGCGCGTCTTCCTCTTATCACTATTACTTCATTTTGATGAATAACTTCGGGAAAGCGGGATTCTCTAACTTCAGCTATAACCTATTCCGGGGCTACGCCGGGTTCAGATCCTGATATCTTTCAGAGAAAGGACAGGCTAGGTGTCAAAATCCAAGAAAAAAAAATGCAGACGATGAGATTCAAAGTCAAGAGGTCAAATTTTCTAATGAACACCTCTACAAGTGTTTTTCAAAAACAATCTTTTTGGCGGAGCTACAATAATTCCCTCGAAAGGGCCATTGACATCATTTTTGCGTGACGTGAGCGCCGACCTCTGAGCTTGACGAGCACGACTTTTTCAACGACCCTCGAAAGCAAATGCTTGTCGGGGTCTTGAGCAAACTCCTGTAGCGTCAGGGCGGCCGAGGCTGGAGGTGCGGCATACATGGCCAGCTGCGCATACCAGGCCTGTCGCTCTATTTCAACGCCTTCACTCAACGGGTTCCATAGCAGCAACTCTAACCTGCAACATTACAAAAAACATATACTTAAATAGGATGTCAGTATTGCAATACATCATGTTGATTTCCAAGCAACTTGTTATTCAGTAGAATTATTGCTAGCTGAAAACTCAACGATACTCAGCGAGTATCATGTATCTACTCAGCAATACGATACAAACGCTACAAACATTACAGTGTGCACCCAACCGTTGAAACCCCCAATTAACACATGGAAACGCGATCTATGATTGAAGGAAAAATAATGAACGCGATTACCACACACACAATTTCTATAAACGGCCAATAGCTCAATGAGCTCCCAGATTGAACGTTGAAGAAAATGCAATCATCGTTCACGAGTTGTAAGGCAGCTCGACCGACCGTATAAATACTCCGACAAGTGCAGGCATGTTGTTTGCAGCATAGGCGTCTGCATACGCTTGCGGTGCAGCCCTGCGCCACTTCTCAAACTGACGCAAGACCGCCTCCAAAGAGCAGAAATCTTCTTCAACATCTGAGAAAAGCTCAACTGACTCCTTTGATAAAGCCTCTGCACAAAATGTAAGTATTATAATTAATTTTGGTGAACGTGCAAATATAAAAAAAAATATGTAGGACATAGAGTTATTGAAATCGATTAATTAACGAGATAACAGGAAAAACTCTAATCCATTCATTTTTTTTGTCGTAATTTTTAACCAATTGTGTGCGAGGGTAAAAAGTAAAAAAAATTACTCTGTGGAATTTATCGAGAAAAAAAATTTAAATTAGTTACTTTAAATTAAGTTTCGAGTCACAAATCTAACACATCGAACATGAATGACTCCATGTAGAAGTTTCAGTTGGGAGCTCTAGGATGTGTTGACCGACCGAGCTGTTGCTGGTATTGCTGCAGCTGCTGAGTGGGCAACTCGTCGTCGGTGCTGGTGCCGTCGTGATGGTCCTGAGCTGCAGAGCCTCCGCGCTTCTCTCGTTCACGTCGGCGACGCGTGCGACGACCTTCACGTTCAGCACCCCGGCGGGTACGCAACGGACATTGCTTTAGAGACTCGCCTGTAGAAGAACAGCAAGTGTCAAAGCCCCTGAACATGTAAGAAAAATTTCTTCGTGGGCGAGTGTTGAAACGACCATTTATTGCAACGAAATACACAAATAAACTTCAAGTTTGTAATCAAAAGCTAAGTTATGCAAAACTAGGGAAATTACGCAGGTATAGCTGTTGAACTTAGTTTATTAATTATAAGATTCAGCAGAAAATAGCAATTTATTAATTAATTCATAACTGAGATGGAGAATTATTCAACACAAAAATAGACACGTTATGAAAACTAGTAAAACAGTTTTAATGTGATTGGAAGTAACCTATTAAATAAATTACAAGAATGGAGCTTCTCGTTACCCAAACAAAGGTTGATAAAAATGTTGATATACTTTTTTAAATGTTACTAGTTCAGGTGGCACACTAAAGCACATTAATATTTCAAACGCTACTGATTAACATAATGACATTCACACCACATGATGTTACTGAAGTTGTTACTTTAGCTCACCTCAGAGATGACCCTGTAGGGAAAAGTTAACGCAACACATGCACACAATTATTTATCATCAGTCTCACACCAACAAATGTTTTAGAATGAAAATAAAGCACAAATATAATGGTAGATATTCCAATAAAGTATAAACATCCCTGTATATTCTAGTCGTTATGTAGCCTATATTTCTATAAGCAGTATGAATCATAATTAAATTGTAAATGGCAGGTGATCACCAAGCATACACTCCTGGCTGCTCGAATGCAAGCAACCACATCTAGCAGATAGAGACGCGCGAGGATTTTCTAAGCAAGATAACTGTAGCAAATTGCGCAAGTAGACAAATAATCTATAGAACTTTCTATCTCAATAAAGATTCTAGGTGTTGCCGGAAAGAAACTGTGACTTAGCATATTGGCCGCCGAACAAATTTCAAATTTGGCATTATCTTCCTCGAACATTTGCAGGCGCCCAATAATTTGCTCGAAATGATTTATCAGCCCAAAACAATCATGCTGGCTTTCGCGACAAGACAAACCCTGACAAGATAACAATTATCTTAAATGTTTATAAATATTCGAACACTGCAAATAAATACACAAGGTTTTTTGCTCATACTGACCAACTCAACATGATGACCAATCCCTTTAACGAAATTTGAATGCAACACATTAAATTGATACGAGGAAATTATAACTGTTTCAAATTGATTTTCAGACGGTAATTAGCAATCTAATTCTATTCTATGTTTTCAGATGAAAATATTGTAAATTCAGTTAGACTGCAAATGTCAGCCATAATTGTCGAGGCTGTGGATAGGCTTTGTGAGCATCTCCATGGTATCAACAAGATTTCTGATGGGAGCAGCAAGGTTCCTAAACTAGATATCTTCTGTGTGCGGCAAAAGCAGTCGTCGTCTAGATTCCTTTTGATGGTGCAGCTAAAGTTGTCAACTAGACTTCTTGTATCGGTGAAGCAAAATAGGTCATCTACATTCCTTTTGGTGATGCAGCTAAAGTTTTCAACTAGACTTCTTGTATCGATGCAGCAAAATAGATCATCTATTCCTTTTGATGGTGGAGCTAAAGTATTCAATTAGACTTCTTGTATCGATGCAGCAAAATAGGTCATCTATTCCTTGTGATGGTGCAGCTAAATTATTCAATTAGACTTCTTGTATCGATGCAGCAAAATGGATCCTCTAGATTCCTTTTGATGGTGCTGCTAAAGTTGTCAACTAGACTTCTTGTATCGGTGAAGCATGAGAAGTCCTCTATATTCCTGTTGCTGGTGTGGCTGAGCCGTCAACCAAAGTCTGGGAGTGGATGCGTTAAAGCGCACCGCGATTAGAGTTGTAGGTGCTATCAAGCACAAACAACTTGAGCATGAAGGCTCACATAATGGTTCCAGCAAACTATTTCCACACGATCGCAGCAAGGCGACACTAAACTTACTAATAAAAGGTGAGACCTCATCGTTCTGATCAGTAACATCTTGACGACGACGAGCAAGAAGCTTGTCGGTGCGTTGCTTGTAGAGCGTTAACACGCGCTGCTCCAGATCTTCAATGCCCACCATCTGAAGCAAGAAGGTATGTTCTGTTATTAAACTAAAAAATCGTAATAATAAATGTTTGTGATTGGTATTGTCTAGCCAGAAATGTTTGGTTGCACTTGGTTAGAATAAGAACATCACGAAAAAAATCTCACGATATCCCTCCTAAACAAGGAAAGCCAATCAACTCGACACAACGATACAAATCTGAATGAAAATCTACAACTTTAAAAAATGATCGGAAAATTTAACAAAGAAATCATGTCCCCAAGGGAACTGGACCAAATAATTAGGAAACAACTTTGTTCATCCTTTGAAAGAGATGCATAGATATTTATGGCATTTAGACTAGTCACAAATAGTGGTCATGAGGCCGATCAGATCAACTGTTCACACCCGTTTATTTCCCCGGACTCTCATAGCTTAGAAAGTCAAGACAGTCATCGATAGTAAGTAAGATGAAATGTTCACATGAGTTTAAGAGAACAATCGACACAGATTTGTGGCAAAGATAATTTCATAAACACAAAATTTAGAGACATAAAGGAGATGATCGTTAGGAATTGCTAGATGATATGGACGAGTGACGCAAAAAATGGTAATTTAAACAGGGATGAATATACATATTTGGCGCAGAACATATATATGATAGCAGAGAAGTTTCCTTAGAAGCCACGATCAACAAGTTATGCAGACACGTCAGTACATGCTAAATTATGTTTTTTTTTAACAGTTTAATTTACCCGAGTCAGCAAAGGTTGCCTAGGCAACTTAACTAAGTCTTAAAAGATTGATACATTTTCTATTTTTACATGAATTTCACTCGCATTTCGCGCACTTTACGTTCAGATAATCAACAATACCTATTATTTAATTTATGAGGTCACCTTTGGCTAAGCGCCATTCATGAACACTTACAATACCCAACGAGGATGAAAATATGAAACAAAAGCTAAAAATAACTGACACGAATCATCGATGACGAAAAACATCGTAATGTGCGAGAATTTTGGTGTCACTTAGACAGTATATATACACAATTGGCTATGGCAGCTTAGCAATATGCCAATTAAAATGTAAAATTAGCACAAGTAGCTTGTGTGAACGCATTGAGCTGAATCAGGTAGTTTTAATCAATCATGAAATCTTGAAATTGATCTATCATATCAAGGGTTTACAGCATCAGCTTGACAGAAAACTGGAACGACTATAAAAAAAACATTAATTGCCACGATAAGGAACATCGTGTTATGTACCGGAAGATGAATTAAACCAACGGCAACAAAAACTTAGTTTTAAATTAAATTTAAATTTAAAAGTAATAGGTATCAGCTTTCCACCTACTAATTTAACTTGCTACTTTGATTTGTTAGTTTAGATAAGTAAAATTATCAGCTTATTCATAATGAATCAGCTACCTGCAGGAAATTTTGTAACACAAGCCAATTAATTCAACTTATTCTAGATGATAGTTTCAAGCAATTAATTACAGTAAGTGATTCAGTGAACTCGGTGAAGTAATACCAACAGGTTAAAGTACTTGCATAAAAAATCATAAAAAAAGGCTTTCAGAAAAAAGTATTTTAACCTGAATGTAAATTTGTTTTTAGAACCTGAACCTGCATGGCGGTGGATATTTTCATGAAAGATGCAGATATTCGAACTAAAGCCTAACTATTAACAACCACACAGTTCCCACATCGGAACCATTCACATAGTAATAAGTACACAATGGATTATCACTGTCTAATCTTGCAAGTGTTACACTGGTTTTCTTGCTGTGCTCACATTTTCATAAAATAATGAATATATCGCTGAAATTCACGGAAAGAAATAGACATGAAATACAGGAGGAAATACAAGCCAGATTGCCCTCAAATGGTATTTGATTAACCCACCTTTTCATTAAGACATTCTCTGAGATCAGTGACATACCCACGCAATGCTTGATATAACTGGAACGTCTGCGCGAGCTCAGCCTTCTTCTGTTCACACAGCCTCACACCTTCAACGCACTCTTCGTGCTCGACACGCAGCGCGTCTCTGTCCAGGGCGTGGCGTCGATGTACTTCTGCCAGGCTGTTGCGACTGTAATGAACATAACTATAAATTTCCAGGCTCAGCTGTAATAAGGTGGACGGTAGAATGATTTAGTCACAAATAATAACGGTAGGTATATATATATATATTTCAAAATGAGCAATGTTAAAAACCCTTATTTCTCTTCATCACCAAGGACTGCAGTGAAATTCTGACTTGCCTGCAATGTAGAAACATTTTTCTTGAACGAGGGGAAAAGATTTTGAAATGGTGGGTCTAACAGAAATAAAATAAACTGCTTTAATGAGCAAGAAATTATAATTTTGATGTAGGTAATAGTACTAAAATGAAGAACTCCCAATAATTGTTTGCTAAATGATTCGTTCAGACCCAAAGTAGAATTAACATTCTAGATTTTTGAAAATATGTTCCATGGTTTTCAAAATATCTTTATTGTTTTCTTACCATGGATCAGACTGCCAACTGGACAACTCAAATTAAAGTCTTAGCCATAAGAAGGATCGGGCCTACATTTTAATTTATCATCGGTTTTGCACATCGGATAATCTCAGATCGAACCTGAAAAAATCTAAATCTAGCTTCAAAAACGTTAGGAAGTTCATTATTTGACACCTAAAATACTGCCAGTACCTATCCCTGAGTCGCTTCATGATGCCTTCTGCCTGATAGTTTGCTCCAGGCCGCGATGACAGCAAGGCGGTGGCAGCCATCAGAGTGGTGGGTGTTGGCGTGCTGTTGCTGGGCAGCAAAGCTCCTGTGCTGCCGTTGTTGATGGCATTTGTAACCGCAGCTGCAGAAGATGTGAATGAAGGGATCGAAGGTGCAGGACCGAATGTAAAGCCTGGACGTGATGAAGCGTCCAATTCCATTTCTCCCAGCTGCAAAGTGAAATAAATTGATAGTAGATGGGAGCATAAATGTTGCGCAAACTGACTATAATTATGAGCTTTTAGAAGGCATATGTTTGATCTCACGGGGATTTATCAGATAAATATAACAGACGTATCACTTCCGCGAATGAAAACAAAAGTATATCCATACTAAACAAAGGTCGGCAGAAATAACACAATACACATCATAGTAATGTATCTGAAACCTCACCTTGCCAGCTGCTTTCTTCATTTGCTGAGTCTCCCACACGCGATCTTCTTCGTCGGAACCTGTAACCACAAAATGTTTGAAATTATATACACAAAACCCCTGTAAATACAGCACACACAAAGCGTTTAATATTCCATTGAGCCTGAGAAAAATTTAAAATTTTGTAAATATTAGATGATCACACCCATTGTGAGGAACACACATAAACTTGCTTCTAAATTCAGAATAAATTTAAATAAGAAGCCCACTTACCCTGATGGACGCGTCCCACAGCAACCATAGCCTTAACCTCCGAGAGGCTAGTGCCAGCGCTGGCCCCTCCAGTACCGGAGTGCACATCACTGAAGTGTAGACGACCATCCCCTCCTCCCCCACCATCGTCTTCATCTCTGTCATTGTCCTCCTCACGTATCAGTCGTCCACCAGGCTTATGAGACACTTTTACTTCTTCCCTGAATAAACAATATGATGGAACAAGAAATTAATTTAAAATGTAGATCAACAACTTATACAAGCAACAAATATCATACTTCAATGAAGTTATTACTAAAATATATATACATTGAACATTTTAACATTGTCCTATGTGCCACATGACATTCCTCTTTTTACAAAGAAATTAAATAACCCTGGACCAATTCTCAGAAAAATTATCATTGGCAATAAGAAAGTGGCATTATTCTCAACCAATCAAGATATGGAAGGTCAACCCGAATTCAGTGCATGAAAGGTTCAGAGTAGGTTTGAAAATATTCCGAATTCCCTATAAGAAAATATTGCAATAATCTGCGTATCTGTCATATATATAATTTGTAGATTTTACAAAACATTTGGAGGGCAATCATCTACATACATGTTGGAAAGCATGTAGCTTGAAAAACTAAAATCTTCAATCAACGTGAGTTACAGTCAATTTAGTATAATTATAATTTAATAAACTATTCTTGCGATCAGGAGATAGTTCCAGAGCGAGTGTAACAAATTCTCAAGGGTTTTGTCAATAATTAGTATATTAATCTGGCAGCAAAATATGAAAATAACCTCTCAGCTCCTTTGTCAACAGGGATGTAGTCAGCCATTTCTCTAGCCTGCTGTCTCTGTTTCCTGATCATGTGAATTACATTGGCATCAGGAATTTGACCACCTGAAGAGAAATAAATATATTATGTTACCACAAACAAAAATGAATTTAAATACTTTCTTAATTAGCTTAAATTAACAAATAAGTAATATGTATCCATCAAAAAATAAACTTGGATATTTTTATCAAATAATAACAGAAGGTGGTCAAAAAAATTCACTAGTCAGGTCAGAAATTATTTTCATTTGTCCCACTTTTCAGAATATTCTTCAGTGGGTCCAGTGTTGAATGTCTGTTATGGCGTGATGTTGCTGTGAGCCTTCCCACGTCTTTGAGATCACGTGTTGCATTCCTATGTAGCTGAAATTCGTGTTGGCTCTCTTTGCTGGACTTGATATCAACAACTTCATCATCATCATCTGAGTCTCCGGGTTGGTGAGCAATGGCCTCAGCTTCACGACCATTCACAATTTTTATTCCCATTTCCGACTGTAAAGAAAAAGCAATACAAAAATTAATTTGAGAAAATTCACTTATTAATATTGTTTAACACTGCAATTATAATGATAGAGTACTAAAATATAGGAAATACTTTTTAACAATACACCTTATCAAAGTAAAAGGAATATTTTTTAACAACTTGTATTGTTTCCCTGCGTGAATCAATTAAGTGGCATGAAAATTAGTGATATAAGAAATGCAGATCTGAAATGAAATAGAAACCACTCAAGAAATAGAAGGCAAGCCAGCAAAAAGTTCCTAAAACGCACTAAGTTTGCACCATTTCAGGAGTTAGATAACTTATAACAAATATTTTACCAATTCAGCAATTCCACCCTTCAAGGAGGGCTTGTCTCTGAACTTGTCCTTCTCTTCTTTCTTCTTTTCTTTCCGTTCCTTCTTCATCTCCCGCCTCAGCTTGTAGCTCAAGACAGATTTCTTCTCTTGAAAAGCGATGCCATCATCAGCTGAAAAAGTTCATCACTGAATTACTTGATGAATTATACATGACTACTCATCTGATTTAGATTTAGGCTCGTTATAAATTTTGGTTAAGCAATTCCATCATGATTCATCATCAAAGTTTTAATCATGATTAGTGGAATGTTTTGTTTAAGAGCTAGAAAATTCAGGTCAGAAAAGTTTTTACTAACACCGTGGATGGCAGGACTATATAAAAAGGGCCTTAAATTAAAGATTTTGGCCCATATAAAAAAGGAGTCATTTGATAAAGAAGATTTTGTGGATGACTTGCATAGTTTCTTCTTGCATTGAGTCCACAAGAGGATTTGGGTTTGGAGCATTAGAAATCACTCAACTATGCTGATTTGCTGAATATGATCCTGCTTTCTTTTAACTTAAAGGTAGAATTACCTAAAGCATTTTCATGAGTATTGATTGATGACTTTCTAACAATCAGATTCAGCAAAAAAAAAAATAATAATAAAAAAACTACAAAATTTTGTTAGAAAACATTAAAATTAGCACAGAAAGAAATGCACATCTTCTCACTAGAAATTATTAAAAATCAATTACTATTATGTGAATCTTTATGAAATTATGTAAACTGTAAAGCATTGATGATTGATGCACTGTTGCACATGAATCATTAACTCAAGTTTGACATTATAATCTATGTAAAATAAACTAGTGGTGGCCATGGTGGCAATCCATAGGTTATTCAAAAGAACCTGTTCTTATGTCATTTTGAACCGATCAACGCTTCTTTACGGACCGATCGTAAAACACCTTCACCGGCAAAAGCTTTTGCACTTCTGAAGAAAGTCAGCTGACAGCTACACTGGCCGTGGGGCGTGGTGGACCGAATTTGAATTTGAATGAATCCACTTGAAATCCTATCGACTCATTCGACTGTATAGTATACAACTTACAAGTCATAGAGCCTAAATTTTAAATATCTCTAAAAAAATTTACGTTTCTGCATGTATTATAATGCTGTTAACATTAGCAAACTTTGAATTATCTCTGATGCAAGAAATACTTGCTTAAATCATTTTATTTTCAATATAAGCGACTGGATGCAACAATCGGTTCGCAACAAGGAACATAGCCTTGACAGCAGTCATTTCGAATTTTCGATTGACCTTAATTTCTAAATTAAAATGTATTTAGCCAGTATTTCTTGCACCAGAGATACTGTCAAGTATTTCAGTGCTAACAGCATCAAAATCCACACAGAAACGTAAAATTTTAATAGGTTTTACACTGAAATTTACGATCCTATTGCACAGAACTGACACCAATTTCAAATTAAAAACGACTAAATTGAATCCATCGCGCTTTCTGGCATCTTCTCTAACAGCTGATCTCCCTTACAGTGCATTTTTTTAGCTTAAGTTGCTAATACGTAATTAATGTAGTTTTCCATAGTTCCGTTGGTACAAAACTTACAAAACAATGTTGAATTATTGATTGCTAATTTCTTGCATTAGGTAAATGTTTATGATTCAAATTGATCATAGAAGTTGTACCCATAGAATGTACCCGTATTCAGATGCCAGCGCTAGCAAGTAGCAGCGGCCATCAAATGAACTACTTTATTGTTATTATCTTCACTAATAATTTATTAATATCGTATTCTGCTTAGGCACAGTCTCTCAAAATGTTCCAGAAAAACTTTTATATTACCAATTATTTACATTTATTTGTTTGTGGTGCAGCGAAATATTGCTTTTTTTTTGTCTCCACGTGTTCGTTTGTATGATGACGTCACCGTGGGACGACATACGTCACCGTTTGTGACGTATGTAAACATATAGCGTCAAACCAAAGCTGACGCCTGACAGCACGACAGCTATGAAGCTGGGAAGTTCAGTTTTGCATTGAAATCGATGGTTATTTGTGAATAATATTTTCGATTGTGATACTATAACATTTCTGATTGTGAAGTAATTTTGATTGTGATATTGACACTTGACAGAAGTGTCAACATTTGAACATCGAAGTTCTAACATCATGGCTTGGCCAATTTTACCGATGTCATTGTCATTTTTCACGTCATTGATATAAATCTGGAAGCAACGTAAGAGAGTAAGGAATTTCCCAGTTCAAATATTTATTTATTTACTTATATCAACTTCGAAACTGTACATATTTTAAAATTGAGTTGTTATGAGACCATAACTGAGAAAATGTTGCTCAATGGGTTAGTCCAGTCGTAAATGAGACTTTCGTTATTCCCTTCCTACCCCCCCCCCCCCCCCCCCCCCCGCTGAGCCGGACCGGTCGATGCTCTTGCAAACGCATAAGTACTCACAAGTCACAATAATTCCCTGCCACCATGGTGGTGGCTGATGGCTGTGGTGCCATTAGCCTAATGGCACTACTTTTAAACTTATTATATAGTTTCCTTGCTTAAGTAGGGTAAACGCAGTATATTCCAAGTTTCCAGCTGCCAACACATTAAGGACATAGCAAAAAATGAATGGCTATAAAAAATCACCGTATCATGGCGTATGTGCAACTTGAGTTCTGTTTGCTTTACGTCACTCAAAACACCACACTACACGCCAGCAACGATGAAACGTCACAAACTGTTGCCATATTTATTTAAAAGCCTTTAGAATGCAAACCTACCAAATCCCTACTGTGCCCTACATTCCAACGCTGTGTGTGACTAAATTAGGCACTTTGTGAGACTAATTTCGGGCCGTGCTTCAAACTCGCTGAATTTGTAATTCCGACCCCCTGTGTTTGAATTCCGATCGCTGTGTGAGCTGTATTAGAATACAACACAGCTCAGACAGAATTAGAACACTATTGAATGTTGAACACTACGTTATTAGACTTTTGATTAAGAGCTATTAAGCTTTTAATACAGAAAAATTTTAATTTTTGCATACAGCTCAGAACAAGCTGTGGTTAGGGCATGAAGTAGCAAGTAGGTACAATTTTACAAATAGGTACAATGATACAATCATTAGGCCTAAACTGATAAAGTACAGCGACCAGATTACATAAAGTACAGACTCAGTACTCACTACAGAGCACATAAAGTACTCTGGCATAAAAAAAGTTCATATTCACCTTCAAGTTCATCTTCAAAGCTCAATGCATTAACAGCTATTCGTTTTTCTTTGCTTTTCTTCTTCTCTTTTTTTATGGCATTTGTAAAAGAGCCATTATTTGAAGTTAAACCAAATCCCCCAGATACATCTCCAACTGGCTTTTCATCTTCTTCTTCATCGAAAGGTAATTTTCGCTCTCTTATGTTCCCAGCCTTCTTCTTTTTAAACAACGACATCTTTGCAGCAAGATTCAAATTTGATTGACTGGAAAGAAGTCTTCAGCACACATTCGTTTCAGCATTCCAACATGGTTGACAGCAATAGCTCGAAACTAAAATGTACTCTAGCGAGTGCTACAATTTATCCTACACATGTGAAAAACTGTGAATCTCAGGAGTCTTTGCCTGCTTCACAAATTCATAATATCCACGGTCCACGCTTTAATGATGGAGTACTGTGGCTTGTGACCTCGATATATACTGTTATATAAAAATTAATAATGAGTAGAAAATTATCTGACTACAAATAAATGAAGTAGAGCCTAACTTCCGATTTTTTTATGAGCAGCTTGGAAAATCTAGGAACATATATGTATTTTTTTGTCTGTGATTATGTTCTAGCATTTAATCATCATTATTCTTATATATTATGATGGAATTGGAATTGGAATTGGGGTGCGTGGTGACCTACGGTCATGACCTTTAAATCGGTCATACACGCTGCCTAAAAAAACTTTTACTAGCATCAAAAAAATTAAAAGTTCACACTCTTATGTTAACAAAAAAGTTCAAATATACCATATTCACAGCTGTCCTAAGAAAAAATATAAAAATTTGACAATCGCAAAAAATTAAAACCACGTACTAAAACAATTCGGCACGTTCACACGTATTCCCACCCTCCCCTCTCTCAACCCTCCATTCAAGACTCCACTCTTATCATCCTCCTCCTCTCCCTTATCATCCACACGTTTTCCAAATATCTCTTCACACTCTCAAACATAGCCGCAGTTGCTCCCTCAGACAGACCCGTAATTATCGCCATCCACTCTTCGCTTGTTCTCTCATGCCCCACCTCGTTAGTCTCACCTCTCTCATTCAGAATCACCTCAATCATAGACTGACGCTCTCTCTCATACGCCCCACATTCCATCAACAAGTGCTCTACAGTTTCCTTCTCATCCCCATCACACATAAAACATTTATCTTCTCTCCTTTCATTCCACCTGTATGTGCGTCCATTCACACCTAGCGCGCCTGCCCTAACACAAAACAGAAGGTCCCCACCTCTACTACCATCATACACATACATTCATATTTTGGCATCGCTTTCATCTGATACTGTCTTAGAGAGTCCTTTCCCTCCATTCCTTGCTTCCATACCTTCAGCCCATAGTCTTTCACTCGCTCATTTATTTCTCTTTTCCACTCTTTTTCATCCCACTCTATCCCAATCGCACCCCGTACTGTCACCACCCATTCGTCCTTTGGCCCAGCGGGCCTTTGGCGCACCCACGCTTCATGCATGCCTG
The DNA here is from genome assembly GCF_000764305.2 of Hyalella azteca. NCBI lineage: Eukaryota > Metazoa > Arthropoda > Malacostraca > Amphipoda > Hyalellidae > Hyalella > Hyalella azteca. Next base: position 486,466 of record NW_025937263.1, on the reverse strand, counting down.
CCACACTTACGCACCACTGCCCGACATCTGCGTGCCCATTTGCTCACCTTCATGTTCCACATATACATCTTTCGAGCCCAACGTTCTCATCCATTCGCTCCAGTCTCACTTTATACCTCAAAACTGCTCTCATTCTTCTTTCCTTGAAGGTACTCCAACCCATGTCTCCTCTCAGGGCCTCTACTGCAGTCCACCTGGGGGCTCCTAGTGCCAATCTCGCCAATCTATTTTGTACCAATTTCAATTTATCTAGCTCGCCATCACTATATGCTATCACATCCAGTCCATACATAATGCTAGACACTGCTACACTCTTCCACACTTCTCTCAATACTTCATACTTACTCGCTCTCACTTTTGCTGCACTTCCAAGTATACCCAACCATTGGTTCGCCTTACTTAAATTCGCGGCCTTTGTTCTCTGACATCCTTCATGGTCCACACACATCCCTAATGACAGCCGCCCTCCATATCGCCCCCCTATCGCCCCCCTACCACCCTCTTCTTCCTTATCGCCCCCCAAAATCTTTCCATCGCCCCTAGGGGGGCGATATCGCCCACTTTGGGAACCACTGGGATACAGCCTTATCGTACGCCTCTCCTGCTCCTCACCCAGTCCGTCTCAATATCCCCAAGTCTATATTTTGCTCTAGTATTCACATACATACTTCTCACAAGCCTCACACATTTTTCACTCATTCCAATTTTTCCCAGTATTTGGCACAGAAGCTCTCTATCCAACCGGTCATACGCCTTTTCTATGTCTAGGAATGCCAAGTACACTTTCTTTCCATCTCTTTTCATTCTCCCTATCAGTTCATTCACAACATATATATTATCTTCTGCTCTTCTGTCGTATCTAAAACCATTTTGCTCTTCACCAAACACTCTTTCGTTCCTAATACATCTTTGCATCCGCTCATTCATAACCGCAGAGAAAATCTTACCGCTGGTGTCAGCAAGGGCAATCGGTCTGTAGTTCCTAAGTTCCTTTTTGCTCTTGTGGCCACCCTTGTGAAGCAAGGTAACACGACTTTCATTCCACGCATCAGGTACACACTCATTTGTCCAAACAACATTAAAAAGATCAGTCAGTCTGCCAATTGCACTCTCACCTCCATACTTATACATCTCATACGGTATCTCATCCATTCCAGCTGCCTTATTATTCTTCAATCGCTCCACCACTTGTTTCACTTCCTCAGTTGTAATTTCCTCGTCCATGCCACTCAGATTTTTGCGTTCTAATGAAACAACATTTTCACCAGGTGTAAATAAGTCATTCATCCCACCAATGTCTTCCCAGAATTTCTTCACAGCCTCCGCCAACATTGTTCGTTCAGTTACATACACTCCTTCTACATTCAACCCATCCACTCTCAGATCGCTTTCACTTTTGTCCCCTCTTAGGAATGCATACCAATTGCGTCCACCTCTCTCTCCCTTCATAACGAATTCATTTATTCTATTTCGCTCATACTCAACAATATGGTTTCTAATGATAATTTTGGTTCTTCTCTGTTGTTCTTCATACCTCTGCCATGCTTCCTGATATTCCTGCTCACAATCCTCACTCTCATGCCTCTTTTTCCGAAGTTGCCTACAGACTCGATTACATCTCTTTCGTTCACTTCTTGCCACTCTCACATCACTACTCCACCATACTTCATTAATTCTTCTGCTTTTGCGTTTATTCTTAGTTGTCCTTGCACATGCGGCCCTTGCAGCCTCGTTCATACATTTCTTGAGTTGTTCATTCATACCATTCACATCACTTGTCACTTCCCATTCTGTATCAGTAAGTTTCGCACTAAAGTTATCCCAGTCCACACCTTTCACTCGCCATTTACATTTTTTGTCCAGCTCTCTCACATGCGTATCATGCATTTTTAACTCGGTAACAATATGATGCCTTCATATTAATTACATACATATGATTTTCATGATAGTTTTAAATTTTCTTTGGAATACTGGCAGTTATGAGATTAATGGAACATTGAAACTCTTTTTTCCCATCATTAAATGTATTCTGTTTTTTTTCTATGAGGATTAGGTTATGTCTTGCCTGTCGCGCATATGAGAATTTCCCGAGTCTTGTGATTCGCCGCGGCTCGAAACTCATTGCTTCAATCACGCCAATTTAAAGTACCCATGGTTGAACTATATATACTACTATTTCAACCATGTAAAGTACCTTTGTATTATTTTACTTAGATTTATCATTATGACATCATAATAAGATACCTCACCTAAGTTGACTCAACCTAATTGGTCCATGAAATATTTTTGCATGTTATTAATGTAAAAATGTAAATGATTTTGATAAGTTGTTTCATACAAGACATTTTTTACTAAGAATCAAGATATACGGCACTGCATGACTGGGAGTACTGCAAACAGAGCAGTTACAGAGATAGAATGTTTCCTGAAGAGATATATTCCTATTTATAAAGAGGTATTTAAAGAAAATATGTATTTTTATTGGCTTGCAAAAGTTAGGAAGAAATCTCTTTGAATTAACATGTTTTTTGTGCGTAAGGTTCAGAAGTAGCGATTATGTTTTTTTTCAACGTCACCAGCTATGTAAAATTTAAATTTTGCGTCACAATCTTATACTGTTCGGAAATGGTACAAAATACGTTATCATGACATAAATTTACTTTTAACCGCTAAATTAAAAATAAGTAGGAAATAGAAACAGTTGAACTTAAAGGCAATAAAGGTTTTATTTTCTAAAAAGCACAGTAGTTTTTCAAATAGCCTGCTACGTCGATCATCTATCTTATTCGCACTAAATTCAAAAATGGAAGCAAACAGTTTGTGAAAGCATATGATGGTTCATTTCCCGTTGCTCAGACTACTGAAGCCGCTTTTTTTTACTTATGGGAACTGTCATTCCACTTCTATTAACAATTATTATTCAATAATATAATTCAACCGTGTACAAGAAATAATTAGAAGGCGTATGAGACTGGTTTCGCATGAGTTCAACACAGAGATTGATGAGATATCAGTACATTTTTTTTCTGTCATTACGACTTAAAATTGGAAGACTTATGAACCTTAAAGCTTTGTCTCATCGTTCATAATCAAAATGCGTATTCACTTCCAAAACATAGTATAGTAATCGAAATAAGTTATTTTAAGATCAATTTTGCGTAAGAAATTGTAATATAGTTTAAACATTTTAATGTAGTTTAAATTTATTTTAGGATCAGAAGGTAGTCCAAGGTTCATTGTGACCAACGTGCAGGTAGAGTCGGAGTCTCCACCAAGCGTCCAACAAAAGTGATCTTTCAACATGTGGATGTATGACGTAAGTGTTTGAGCTAGGCAAACTGTTTGGACTGGGCAGATTTATTTTTCTTGCGGACTTTGATTCATCCACCAACCCTAATGTTTTCCTACTGTTTGAGACACCGGTGCGAAGATCGAGGTTTGAAATTTGTAACAAAGGGGAAGCTGAAGACAAGAAGCTGCCCAACGGGTGTGCAATAAGAGCATCTACGTTTGCGGAAATTCGAGATCTTACGGCTTCTTTGGGTCCCGCTTTACTCGGTAATGAAGACGTGTACAAGTCGTGAACGGAAGAGAGCTTCTTCAAGTAGGCAGGTAAATTTGAAGACAAAACCTGCGGGTCGGTCTGTAGAAAAGCATCTTGGCTGGTACTTTGCAAAGGCAACACAGTATCTTCGAAAGCTCGTGCGGGCAAGGGTGATACGAGGCCGGGGAACTGCCTGTTTTCAATATTAGAGGATGGTAATTTGTCGTTGAATTTTTTGGATGGCGACCTATCATTTTGAATGATTACCAGTTGGCCAGAACGGAGACTACTGCTGGGCACTTCTTCTTTCTGATATTTTTGAAGGACAAAAGGCTGAATTGAGTTTCTGTCTTGATTTTTATTGTAATTGTCTGGTAGAATTGGGACATTGTAATTGTTGTCTGGCCCGTTGTTTATATTTGATAAGCCGTAGTCCTTTTCCACACTTTCGATGATTTCCTCGCTGTATTCATGCAGACCTACTCTCTGAGGCATATGGTTTGGTCCGGATTCTGGCGAATTATCTTGAGCAACTTGAATCGAACACCAGTAGCACATAAGTCTTTCTGATGATTGATTGTTGGGTGTCGGATTTCGACTTCTAGTAGTCATTTGGGGCTCGTCGGGGGTCAGTGGTAAATTATCTTGCACTGCAAGACGTTCTCCTAAACGATAATTTGCCTCGATCGGAAGACGATATTTGTTGCGCCCACGAGTATTCGTTTGACTATTGAAAGGTTTAGGAGCCTGTTGCACCCCCTGGTTTTTCGTAAACGTTTTTCTCGTGGGAAACTCCGTGCTCCCATGTCCATTTTGTGCGCTATTTTTTCTCGTGAAGAAGTCACGTGTTGCCCAAAACGGTGCTATCTTCTTCTCGTCTATAGTCGTATTTTGTGGGAATGCATCTTTATTGAAATTCTTTTGTGCGACGGGAAACCTCCTCCGATGTAAGTTTTTTTGTTGATAGAAGGATACAGGATTAACTGATTGTTGACTAGAGAATCGACCTCTTTGGTTGCGAGGGTGAGATCGTCCCCCGCTTAGTAGGAAGGGTGATTGCTCCATGAATTGATGATCAGAGGAAAAAAAGAACTCCCTGTTCTAGCCACCTCAGAGAGGCTGTCACCGAGATAGTCCAACACGGATTCTGTAGTGGAAAGAGGCTTTATGTCTGTGTTTGAGGAAGGTCTGACTTTGAGGTCGAATCCTTGACCGCTCACATCATTCTTTTGTTGTTGCCGTGATCTTAGAGAATAGTTAATTTCAGAAGATGAGAGTCCTTGGAACAGTGCCTGTTGAAGATGTGGCTGCAGGTGAGGATGCATCAATTCGGCGATATTGGCTGGAGGTTCAGAAAATATTTTATCATTCTCAAACATCGCGGCGTTCACGTGAAAATGTGCATCAGAGTTTAAACAATCAACATTGTCACTCCAGTCGCACACAAGATAGCGCTGTTGGAAAGAGGTGTTGTTCGGACACACGAAGTAGTCGTGTCTGCCGTCTGCTTGGCACACGTGGAACCCGCGGCAGTCCGTCGAAATGTCAGCATAGTACCTGAAAATTTGACGATGATTTATAATGATATAATAATAATAGCGGTTTCAGCGTTTAGTAGGCCGTAGGCCTGTCACCGATTCTTAACATCGCAGAATATTTACAACATTTTGCGGAATCGAACTCGCAACTCACTACTACAATTCTGCTGCGCTTAACCGCCCGGCCGCCTTGCCGATTCTGACCAGAAACTGTCGCACAGAGCTGGGATCGAACCCGCACCTCTCTGCTCCTATCTTGGAACTCTGCGGAACTGTAACCACTGGGCCAGTTTAGCTACTGCAACTTTGTTGCTACTCTTCTTTAGCTACCGAAACACTGTAGTTACTACTCTTCTCTCTGGACACAATTCGAAGCAAAGTTTTGATTTTCAAAAACAAACAGGATAAAGTTATCTGCAATATTTTTTAATATCATCGGCAAGCGGTTTGATTGCTCAGGAAATTTCGCTTTCGTTTGCCGTTCTCCGCACTTTTGAGTGCAAATGGGATTCAGCATATTCAATTTGCTTACCTTTTTTACGGTTAAGAAGGAAATTTTTGAAGAGAATTATATTAAAAGCTCTTCATAACGTTCTAATCTATTCTAATGCAAAAATATAGATTCCACACTTACCCTGGATATTGTTGATTGGTGCAAGCAAAGTTAGAGACCGCAAGACGTTCCAAGACAGCGTTGTGTGAGGCCGTCCCTCCATTGGCCGAGACGCAGCCAATTAGCACCAGGAGTGTGACGGCAAGCTTTAGAAGTGGCCATCCAGGCTCTAAAAAATAACGATAACCCTGCTTATTTTGTGCATTTTTATTTATTTATTTGTATACATTTATACCCAAACAATATTTGCGAGAAATTAAAAAAATAAAAATTTCTATTAATTGCAGCATATGAGAGAAATAATTACGGAGATTCCATCAGTTGTCAAAACCTCGTAAAAACGGTTCCAACTTTTGTGTAAAAAACACATCCCTCTTAAAACAATGAACGAAAATCTATTGATAATTTTGAGGAAAATACAGTCATGCAAAAAAACTTCTGAGAAATGAGCTATATTTACGGTCTGGCAATAATAAAGCAAAATTGTGCTAAGTTGAAGCCCCAGAAATACAACAGTAAAAATAAATGTATTATGTATGCTTCATTGAGTGATTTACGAAGGAATGTAATTTGATTCGGTAATTTAAATTTTAAAATTGAATGAAACGTCTTGTACAAATGATATCGTATAAGCGGATCCCAAATCGTTGCAAACATTGCAACTGCAGCATTGGAAAAAAATATAACTCAGGACTCACTGCAGTGAGTGACAGAGAGCACATTTTCTCGTCGACGAAAACTTGAGGTCACGGACAGACGGACGGACAGACGGACAAACAGACGGACAGACAGACAGACAGACGGACGGACGGACATGGCGAGCACAATAGTGCATTTTTTCTATAAATGAGAAAATGCGCTAAAAATAGATGAAGATATTATATAGGAAGCAAAGCTCCTCCAAAATTCCGTTACAAGAACATCAGCAAATAAGCGTAGAGAGGTCGTCAGCTATCCAGTGTAGCCGTGTCCACTGCACTCCGAGTTTTAGTGCAGTGAACTAAATCTTTATTAAATCTTTATTTAATCTTTTTAAATCTATATTTTAAAATATAATGTTCAAATCCTATCACGTTAATGACTCTTGATTGCAGCTGTTATGGTTGATGGACTGCTGCGCCTGCGCAGTTCAGACAGCTAATTTGACGGTCCAAGGGCAGAGAATAGGGATGAATTTTAACAACCAGTGAAAGCTATAAAATTTTTGAAACTTATCTATTAAAATTTTAGAGTTGAAAAGTTTAAACTTGAAAAGCTTGAGGGTTTTGTAATGAAGTACTGTTTTTCGGTGCCTCATGAACAAGTCTTCCATAAATTTCAAGACGTTAAACATTAATGTTGTTTTCAACTCAAAAAACTGTAGACATGTCCTTCCACGTCGAACGTCGAAAAATATAGCCTAAAATTTGAATGCGTGTTATTCCATGGCCAGTTGATGAATGTTATTAATGAAAATCGTATGGGAACTTCTAGAAGATATAAATGTTACTTGAACAATATAAATGTGAATCAAATAAAAATATGGTGCGGCAATGAAGTAAACCTTTTACATTTATTTTTAGCAGATATCCCAGAGTATATTTTAGTGCAAGCCATGCTGGAACCTCGTGGAAATCTCAAATAGCATCGAATTATCTTTTTTTTTAAACAATAGACGTGAGGATGAACAGGGCAGTGAAAAGTTGGCTTCGCAGGCAGCCTTTGCACCTCAGTGGCGAAGCAGAGCTCAGACGCGCCGGGTCATTCCCACGCGAGCTATAGAAGTGACTGTAAACGATCACTCGTGACTGTAAACGATCACTCATGACTGTAAACGATCATTCGTGACTGTAAACAATCAGTCGTGACTATAAACAATCACTCGTGACTGTAAGCAATCAGTCGTGACTGTAAACAATCACTCGTGACTGTAAACAATCAGTCGTGACTGTAAACAATCACTCGTGACTGTAAACGATAAGTCGTGACAGTAAACGACAACTCATGACTGTAAATGATCACTCATAATTAAGACTGTAAATGATCACTCATGACTGTAAACGATCACTCCTGACTAAACAATCACTCATGACTGTAAACAATCACTCGTGACTTTAAACGATCACTCATGACTATAAACGATCAGTCGTGACTGTAAAGGATCACACACGACGTTGTACGTTGCGCCAAGACACGCACATTATTTTGTAAACTTTTCAATTGCAAATAGTCGTACGTATAATAAAGCTTATAAGACAACCAAATTGGCTAGTTACACAAAGGGAAAATTCTCGAAGGCAGGTCGATGGACAAACGAGCCTCTTCGATCGTGACTGCAATTTTGCAAATCAAATGCCGAGTAAATGGCTTGGTGGAAAATGAGCTGCACGACATAATTTTGTTCTAGGACGGCTTCACTTTCGATAAATATTTTAGGAGTGCTGGGAAAATGCACCCGGGTGGCCAAATACAGACAGGTTATTTCTAAGCTGGAATTCCAGGATACTCAGTCGTCATGTGTATGCTACATATTTTTATAATGAATTCAATAGGTTTGCGACCGACATGATGAATTTAATATATTATTTAAAAAATAAGTAATGATTTTAGTTTTAACAGCACAGTAAATTTATTACGGACTGTATTTGAAAACTTTTATTGTGCTTTTCAAGGGCTTTTATCTAATTTTTTCATCTTGACAGCTCCGTTGAAATTCCATGGCCAATTGCGAGTAAACGAAATCCATAATTGATATATAATAAACAAACTACATAATGAATACAAATATCGTGTAAAATCCTATCATTCTAGACGGCCAAATGAAGGAATCACAACCAGGTGCACTAACGGATATAAAAAATTAGTATCATTGTTAAAAGTTAAAAATAAAGTTTTGCGAAACATGTTTGGAAAATGCTATGTTAAACAATAGCGCTTTGCAAAAAAATAAATTTGTAAGGTTTTAATTTATATAAACATATATTCTTGCATGTAATGCAGTTTCTTTCAAGTGAGAGTTACGATTAGTAATAAAATGTTGAAATTATTGTGCACATAGCGCATTAAACTTCCGCAGCGAAAGAATACAGAGGTCATTGAAAAGTACTTATCTACGAAATTAAAAGTATTTACTTGGAATAACCCATTCGCAGTCTCCTTGGAACTAATTTTTGAGCTTCACTATAACCTCCTGTACTGTATTGTTTACGAATATATTAGAGTGTCATATCCGACGTTGAATTATACATGGAATTTTACTAATACAAAAGAGAGTTTCTTGCCATCACTTCCATTGTTCATGGATCGTATATATGTAGTCAAGGGATAAACTGTTGCACGGCACAATGTGCAATAACTGATGTGGGCGCCTGCTAATGCTTGTGCCCTCACGTTGCTATTGTTTTAGCCATCTTTACCGTTCATTTCCTGCAGGCTCCCAAGCGTTTATGGATCGTAGCACCTGTCACAAGTGAAACAAATATCGGAGAAATTCAACATTATTGATGTGAATTCCCGATACAAAACGGCTGCAATTATTTAAATTGTGAACAAGTTTACAGTTTTTGTCTATTTTAACGATTCAGAACATTCCAGAGATTGCGGGAGTAACATGGAAAACTCAAGATGCCTGAAAATATGAGTAATATTACCTGCGATGAGTTTCATCCTTTTTTCGGAATGTAGAAAAAGCTGAAATATCAACCAAGGAATCATCCTGATTTATTGCTCCATCATGACAAATTCTTGTTCCCTTGAGATGACCAGAAGTGGGGTCAGGCGTAAATCTATGCAACACCAACAATGTTCACATAAATGTCAAAATCACAAGTACTAAAAAACCTTTCAGTATTAGCTTTTTGCCCTTTTAAAAATAAAAGATTATATTATTTACATTATAAGTGCTTATCATGTTTACTCGTAAAGCGGTTAGAAAACATCAACGAGGTCTCAAACGACACTCAGTCGGACGACCGACCTCTCATGAGTGAGGGATGAGCTGTGAGAACAGCCCTTATATACTCGGCTCCGTGACCGTGGCTACCTCCCTGCCCCTCACTTGGCAAGGGGGAGACCGTCTTGCATACCAGACCGTCTTGCATACCAGACCGTCTTGCATATCAGACCGTCTTGTTTATCATACCGTCTTGCATACCAGACCGTCTTGCATATCAGACCGTCTTGCATATCATACCGTCTTGCATACCAGACCGTCTTGCATATCAGACCGTCTTGCATATCAGACCGTCTTGCTTATCAGACCGTCATGCATATCAGGCTGTCTTGCTTGTCAGACCGTCTTGCATACCAGACCGTTTTGTTTATCAGACCGTCTTGCATACCAGATCGTCTTGCATATCAGACCGTCTTGCATACCAGACCGTCTTGCTTGTCAAACCGTCTTGCATACCAGACCGTCTTGCTTATCAGACCATCTTGCATACCACACTGTCTTGCTTATCAGACCGTCTTGCATACCAGACCGTCTTTTATGACAGACTGTCTTGAATATGAGAATGCCAGACCGTCTTGCTTGTATACCGACTGTCTTGCGTATTCAACCGTTAGACCGTCGTGCATCTCAGACCATTTTTCATATAGGACTGTCTTGCTTATCAGACCGTCTTCTATACCAGGCTGTCTTGCTAATCAGACCGTTCTGAGGCTCAAGTAACGCCAATCTATATTCAAGATCCTTTGTAAAAATTCGATGGCTGTTGAATGTTATCTTAGGGCAAATACATTTCGTAATTACGATTTGTAGAGGCAATATTTGTAATTTGTAAAGGCTCATAAATTTAAATGTTCCACGTTGTATTGATATTTTGAGTAAAAGTTCTTTGAAGAACAAATTGTTATGTTGAAATGAACTTTACTAGGCATCTGCGCTGTTGTCTCGAACAAATTTCCGCATTTAGCGATCGTGATCTGCTTGATCGTGACTGTCAGTGGCGGGAACTAAATTTGTTGGAATTAATTCTTTTTAGATGCATCTCCTTCCAGATCCTTACCTCCGTCTCTTGCAGTTTGCATAATAAAAAAAATAGTAGGTTTCTCTCACGCATTTTTTATAAGCCTAGCTTCACAGTATGCAGTCATTTGGGCTGAATTACAAAATAAGCTAATCATTTGCTCCACTGTACTGTATAATGTATACGTATATGGTGTGTATTGATGTTTTATCAGAACCTGATCGACGTCTCAAACTTGGCACATTTCCTGAAACATCTTCCATTTCCGGCTTGTCATCACCGCCATAATTAGTTTGTAACATCGACTTTATCACTTAGAAACTTCACGAGGCCGCATGCATCGTACACTTTGAAGAGGGAATAAATTTCATTTATTACTTATAATTTTTACGCTGCAATGTATAAAGTTTAGGATTTTGGCTTATAATTTTTAGTTTTCAATCACATTAGCTGTGAACTCCTACAGTAATGTGTTCTATGTGCCATTGTACCGGTTGATCTTGCTGTGAAATCCCATTTCTTGGGAGCTTTGAGATTATTTGTGATTAAATGTGATAATATGTGAATATTTGCGATTATATGTGATTATTTATGATTATTTATGATGTTAAATGGTAGGAAGTAAATCGTGTTGTATTATAGCCTACTGATTATTTTTGTGTGCTAATTTTATTTTGTCTATTACTATTATAATCATTATTTGAGCTAGGTATTTCATGAACGTTATTTTTTATCTTTTCAGTAAGGCCTCAAGTCTTAAAGTTATCCATTTCGGGATTACTGGGAATCAACTTGTGAACAGATTTGGGAGTGAATCAAATGTCGAAAAGCACGGTTAAGCTCGTTGGAGTTAAAGATTTAGGTTGTTAGAGTGTTTGCTTTTTAGTCTTGTGTTTCTATTCATTCTTCATTACTTCATTAATTATATTTAATTTCAACTGTTCATTCATTGAATGATCCTTCTTCATTTCAGTAAAGTGTAGGGTGAAGAAGATCGATCAAGTCCTAATTAAGTGTCGGGGAACGCTTGTTCGTTAATAGATTGTAAGTTCCCCAAAAACTTCCGCTGGGTTTACAAGAGAAGGAGACTCGTATATCATGTTATTTTATATATGGTTAATTCTTACGTCCCTCGATTGAGGTGCTCTGATTTCTCCGTGCGATGTGAAGAGATTATTTTAGCTTTGTTAATATGGAGGTCACGGTCAGTTCGGGAATTTTCTCACGCAGATGACTTGCGACGTATCAATATTTTGAGTAAATTAGGCTGGCATATTTTATAAGTATGTTTTGTAATAATTTTGATCATGTTCAAATTTTCGGGCATCAGATCTCAAGCCAAGGTAATGTAACTATTTAAACTGTTTCTGTTGGCTCCTGTATGTAGGGCAACGAATTAAAACAAACAAATTTTCCGTATTAAATCAAATTCATTTGCTTTGACACAATTTTTAGCTTTGAAGTATTAGTATTAAATTGGTATTAAATTAGTATTAGTATTAAATAATAAAAATTAAAAACATTTGAACTCTGCTAAATTATCGAAAGTGTCTTGCATCATTTACCGGTGAAAATTAATATTCTTGAACTACTGCAGTCAAGAATTAAAAAAATTTTAGACTGATTTCTGCAGCCCCATCTGTCAAAAATAATTAGGAATGAATTGCATAAATCATTGATAAAATATCATATATTCAATTTGTTTGATATATACGAAAATAAAAGCGCGTCCGGAGCCGCGGTTCACCACTACATCCTCGTAAATCTTGATGCATCGTTACGGGGGTGATGAGAGACATCATCTGTAACACAGCAGCGTCATCATATCCGCAGCATTGTTACGGGGGTCACGGGAGACATCATCTGTAACACAGCAGCGTCATCATATCCGCAGCATTGTTACGGGGGTCACGGGAGACATCATCTGTAGCACNATACACATCTAGATGTGTATAAGAGACAGGTTATAGGTGGACGCTTAAGGTCAATGCTTCAGGTTCATCCAAATGTGTGCTAATCAGAATTTTCTATGTGCCAGAGGTCGCTTCTTCAGAGGGAGTTTTTTTTAAACAGGCGACTCATCATGAAGTTGACGGAGTCTAAGTTAATTAGGATAAATGAGTTTATTTTATTCACGTAAAGGAAATATAAGATTATTCTTGATGAAGAATACAAGTTATTTTTAGGTCCAAATTGGAAACGATTTGAATTCACTCTTTTATTTACAGAAAATGGATCTGAATCGGTTCAATTTCCATCAATTTAAATTGTTTTAGAAAATTTCATTCCAGAAGTTGATCGGAAACGCCTTGACGAGAATGTCATTGTTAAATTATGCAGTCAATAACTGTGTAACTGTAAGACTTAATTCAAGGATTGAATTAATAAATGTGCTACGTTACTTTGCAGATAATGGTTCGTTACTAATTTTTTATTACCAGATTCATTATAAATACTAATATTATATTCAGCATTATACGCACAAAGAGGTCATTAGCTCATTGTTTTGACCTTCTCCCAGAACGATGCATAATTCAAAACAACGAAGGCATGTTAGTTTTTTTAGCAGAGAAAGAGAAACAGATAGAGGTCTAGTTCCTCCAAATGCACTTACATGTATATGGCCACTAATTAAGTTGCCACGGCGTAAGAGATGACTGGCGATAAACGTGTTACATAGTAGTTACTTATAGACTTATAGAGGTCGTACATAAAGGATGGCTCAGCACTCTAATATCCAATTTTGAAGATGTTCCTCGTACAACCAATACTGTACTGTAGAGCACTGTACAACCTAGAGTTACTGTAGTGTAGAGCACTGTACTGTACAACCTCTTACTGTAGAGCACAAGCGGTGCGCGTTTCAAGTATTGCTGACAAACATTATTGCTGCAATGACCCGGTAAAGCAGTGTAAAGAATTCTTTTGCATTTTCGGACAGGAAATCATTGCTACACACATTTTTGAATCAACTGATGTGCTTAATGTTCACTTAAAAATAAATATCTTGAATTAAGATTATTTCTAATGGACTTGCATGACGTGTGCGACATGGCTGATAGTTTAGTTTGAACATCGGTTGTGCAAGCAGTAAGCAGTGTGCCGGTGTATAGCATTTTTTAGCATCTTAGCATAGGTTCGGGCAGTAAATCATTGCTACACACATTTTTGAATCAACTAATGTGCTTAATATTCACTTAGAAATAAATATTTTGAATTATTATTGTCTCTAATGGACTTGCATGACATGTGCGAAAAGGCTGCTATTTTAGTTTGAACCACGGCTGTGCACCAGCGGGTTACACTAATCGATCAGACCACACGAAGCTCAGACGATCGTTGGAGGTCACGGCGAGTGAAATATGGAGCAGTCTTCTGCGGTGATGTCGAGCTTTTGCTTCCTTTGCAGACGAGGCAATTAGCTAGCTTTGAAACGGGCTCCAGATATGAGGTGAAGGTTACGAGCACCTCGAGAGAAGCTTAGATATCGCCAACGCTGTGCGCAAATTCGTGCGGGAACATCGTGGCTAAGTGCCGTCCGTACGTGTGCACCAATCTGCGCATGCGTCGCTGTCTGAGTAATTTTGGCGCGTACGTTGCATGCGTTGCGGTGGTAGTAATTTTGCTAGTATATATTTTTATGCACGTATGGTGGTGGAAGCTAATTTAACTCGTATGTGTACTTCGCATGCGTGATGATGAGAGTGATGAGCTTATTACGCTGTAATCGTAAGTGTGCGCATCTCGAATCCCAGTTTTCGATTCTTATTTTGGGGCTTTTCTGAAGTGATTGTGGTTCGTCATCGTTAGCCTCCTCTGAAATGATAAATTTTACATTTGAGCAGCTGCCTACATTGCATCATAGTTTTGGCATGAACTGATCTTTTGTATTTAGCTTCCATGAATATACAGAAGTTAACATACCGAGCACGAATAGATGAATGACATTAAATTCCAGCAAGTATAACAATATCGTATAAATAAAACACATAGACAGACGAAACTGAATTGGTCCTATTCTTTTACTGTGGATTCTAAGTAATCAAAAAACATTCCATCGAAAAGGCATTGCGAGTGAAAAAAACTTGTAAAGTTTCGAATCACCAAGCGCTTATACGGTGACGGAGAGTAATGGCTTAGGTTCAACGTACGCTTGCTTGTTTTATAGTTTCCTATGAATTTCATCCAAAATATCAACTTTAAAATTTTTAAAAACCACAAAGAAACCTTTACCAGATATTTCGTCACCCATATACGCCACGAGTTCCTGCGCATCAGGTGTTGGATGACAGCTGCAACGCTCTTCATTTCGTCGTGGTTTACTGAAGACAGAGCGACGTGATCGTTCACAAGAGGTATGCTTCTTATCTTTCAGAGTTCGTCGGTAAATGCGGGCGAAGTTTCACGTTTTTTGGGGTTCTTAGTTTGCGCAATCGTCGCATGCGCTTGGTGCACTGCGCTTTGTTTACTACAAATTGCTGCTGACATGTGGTCGAGTTGTGTCACGTGGATGGGTAACCTTAGCATTTATGTCAACGCAACAGAAAACTTTAGCACTCTGTTCATGCTACCCAACCTGGCTAAGGAATTCTCTATGGACAAAATGCGCTCCCTTAGTAGATGTTGGTATTGCGTATATAATCTATATAATTTTTGAATGGAAGAATGTTGGCGTTTGAGTGAATTTTTTTCAGTAAAAAAGTATCAATAAGAAAATAATTGTAGAATTCTTTGCTTCAGCTATTTGATTTGAACAGCATCGATAAATTGATAAAAAGAAACCTTAAAAGGTAAGAATGAAAGATGGAGTTATAGTCTCAATTTCATTTAGGTTACTTCGCTTATTCCAGTACACACTCGTAGCTTCTAACAAGGAATTGGTAACAAACCGAATAAGTTAAATAAGTGACTTGATTACGTGACTGATTTTCTTTGATACCGTATGGCTGAAAAGTGGACCGAATAAGTGGAC
This sequence comes from Hyalella azteca, assembly GCF_000764305.2. Lineage (NCBI taxonomy): Eukaryota > Metazoa > Arthropoda > Malacostraca > Amphipoda > Hyalellidae > Hyalella > Hyalella azteca. The sequence goes on along the minus strand of NW_025937263.1, from coordinate 470,850 downwards.
GGAGGAGTGATGAAGTACACTCGTTCATCATGAACGACCCATTGTCGCTTCAGGTCTGGCAGGACTCAAACTAAACCAAGAAAAAGCGAAATAAATCATGCAAATCTTCACAAGAGTCGTGCATGTATAAGTGCGTGTGCTGAGAAGCTCAAATTACCTGAATGTTCTGGGACGTCGGCTACAGACACAGAGCATCACTCAACATTTCCCGTCCAGTCGGCTGAGGTCGAGAGACCAGCGGAATTTTAGAAGAGGAATTATTGCCTTGAACGATATGGCTTGAGTAATTCGAATATTTGGAGCGAAATATAGGTACTAAATTGAAGGTCATGATATGTCCCTATAGTTTATTAATCTTATAGTTTACTTATCCCACAAGGCTTAGTGATTCTCTTAGAGGAAACCTAGCGCATATCGAAATGGTGTAGATTGCAAATATATGAGCTCCTAATTAGAATAATTTTTTTGGTATATTCATCATAAATTAAATCTCACTTTGCAAGCCGTATCTTCCCGCAATACGTTGGGGCAATTTCAAGACACTAGCACATTATTTATGAAGTAATAAAGGAAGCGACGATTTTTAAACAAAACCAATTTAACGTAGCTCGTTCGAGTTCTTCATATCAAAGCAATCGAGGCTCAGTTGCAACTACCGAAGTAATGTTACGCCTTCCGAATATCCGTTTTTGTACAAATGTTGAAAACTACTTGTGAATTGGTGATAGCTTTCACTTACAAGAGCAATGACAGGTCACCAAAATTGTGGCTTTAAAACTACGAAAAACTCGTTTGAGAAGCAAACATTTTGTAAATTGAGTCATGCGAAGCGAGGAAAAACATTTTTGACACTTTTTCTCGGCATGGGTCCAGCGAGCAAGACATTCATGATTGTAAAAGTCGCAGCAGTATCACGAAAAATGAGAGAAGAAGAAACGGGTATTGCGTGGCAGGCTCTTCATTATGCAGTGACCCATGCAATGGAGCTGGAGATTGCAATGCGATCGAGGGTCACTGCGACGTTAATTTTTGCCGATTTCGTTGATGCTCCGGAAATCTTTTCAGTTCGGAAAACATTTTGCCTAAGAAATGTGACAAGGTTTGGGTGGAGATTTTATGCGAATTCGCTGAGAGAAATTGATAGGATTTATAGGAGGACACCTCTTTCAATTCGGAAAAAATCATTGTGGATTAACAAATTTGTGATTTGACATTTCGATCGCAATCACATCTGATGTTGGTTATATGTATTCTCGAAAATACGCTGAAAACGCTTTCAAAATTTTATTTCAGATCAATACTATTTTTTTGCAATCAAAATTACATTGCAGGCGGCATTTTTTAAATAGTTGAAAGGTTTTTTAACGGTTACAAATTTGTAAAATTTTTATTATTAACAAATTTGCAAATAATTTCAATCAATTTCAATTGATAAAATGTACTGATCTGAAGCAAAATAAACCGCATTTTTATCATTAGATAAATGCTAATGGAAACAATTAAGTATATCCTTATGTCATACTTTTATATTTTTGTTCCTCGTGCACTTATCACTATTTGAGCTGAACGAAAAGTGGATCATTGAATTCAGTCATTCTGGTACTCAGATTGCATCGCAGTACAACTAAGCAAATTTGTATCCAAGATATTTTATTTTTATCGGTCATTAACGGTTTAATGAACTCGTAATCAACCCAAATATTTGTATGCAATTCAAAAGCGTATTTCTGACGACATCGATACCCAATTGCATTCTCGGACCCGTGATTGAGCTTGCTAGAACTTAAACAATTTTGAGAAGAACCGTCTAAATTTCCGTGCACGTTCTTAATAAAATCTCATCAATTTAGAGGTCAACCATTTGCATTCTAGAACATACACTTGAGCTTAGTGCTAATTAATCAATTAAGACTATAACCACCGCATTCTTAAGCCTGTACTTGATCTTGCTTCTATTTCGTTCATCTATTTCGATGTGTCTAATCTATCTAGTCGATAAAGACGAAGCTTTAATTGATATAGCATCATGGACGAGACTGAAGAGTGACACAGAGATGCAGAGGTCGATGGATAACACTTCACGACCAGTGCGAGGAGCTCATATACAAAAGATTTGAGACCAGCCACTTGCCCTTAAAACGATATCTCATTTGGTTTCACTCCGCGGTGAATTACTTAATCTACTTTAATTTATTTTTCATTACCTTGAAAAAATGTTCGAATTAGATTAATGTTTGGAATAATGTCGATCAAATCTGAATATTTTCTGGATTGTTTTATTAATTGCTTAGAATAGAAAATTCAATAATCTTCAACTCACTGTTCGCCACGAGTATATCAGACTTTGATCTCTGCGCTTAATTTTGAGCTAACTTTTTCCTATTCTCACTCGAATTTCATCTAAAATAATTATTATGCGCGGTGCATGCGTCTCACATTCATCTCAACTTCACCGTATCTCTTCATCTTGGTTCCATGTGAATCACCATCAGATCCTTACTGCAATAATCTCGATGATATGTAAACGTGAGGCACTCGCCTGCTGATCCCGGCATTGGCGATAAGCCTGAACATATGTTGTGTGTGCCAATCATATCATTGATCACTTTGTGTCTGGGCTGAATGCACGTTTGTAACTAAGTTCGTGAGTCTTCATTTACAAGACTTGCAACAAAGCCTGTGTTATTTTACACCTTTGTTACAGTCGACAGTGATACCTTCTGTGAGATCCTTTCGAGACTGCGACTTTTAAAGTTTTTCTGAGAGATTTTGCACTGCTATCCGCAATTCTGATAATTAGAACCCATGCAAGGAAATTGTTCGTAATCTTTAGATCACGAATAGGCACTACAGAAGAGACACTCGCATTAGAAACCTAGAGCCCACGCTTGTGGATGTTGGAAATGCTATAACGTCTCTGCAAGACACGGAGCGTCAAGTCAAGCTCGTGTAAGCATAAAACAGCCCTGATGTATGAGGCCACGGACCCACGGTACATTAACGTACTTGGCAAATGGTATTGAAATGAAGATGAAATCTTGAACAATCTGGCTTGGGGACAGCATGTTCAGGTCGAGTAATATTGCAAACTTGGAATTGATTACTTGATTTTTTCGGAATATAAGGAATATTTGATTATACGAACAAACGCCGTAAATCTCAAATAAATTTGCAAATAACTATGCTGTACTAGGTAAATAACTTCGGTTATAAGTAACCAGAATTCGCTAGCAAGACATTTGATGTCACTTCTTGATTTAAGTTGTGTTCTCCAATCACTCATATCCATTCAGTTCTCATCATATATGTACACGCAATGAAACACGATATAAACTAGGGTAAAACTATTGGTAAAGGTAGGGTAAAGCTATACTCTTCAATTAAATTTCTTTGACTCATACAAAGATGTTCACCCGATTGCCTCGAGCGACCAAAAATTTCTGTGATATAAGGAGTACTGATATGCATACATATTTTTTTCAGAACTGCTCCTCTGCCCATTCCCTTGACAAGTTTACTCGTTTTCAATACACCAGAGCAGAATATTTTTTCCCGAATACCATATACTACACAAATGAAGCGTTAAACTACCAGTAATTTTTTTATTGCACAGTTGTGGAGGTGACCAGATGATGTTGAAGTTCATTGCAAACCTACCGTGCATTTTAGCAGTAAAAAATCAACATTTCAAACTTTCGAGTACTTCAAACTCCTGGAAATGTCAGAAATACTCCCGTCATTGCGCCTGAAGTACATACATCAAGTGGCAGATTCTGCGGAACACACTCTATTGAAGGACGGTCCAGTGACCACAATAATTGTAGTGTGGCCAGTGGTACAGAGCGGAGCTTCACTTTCTCCCATTTCTTGATGTAGGCGTTGTTGCCGCATATATTTCCATGCCGACCTTAAAGACCAACAGCTAGAACTGTTGAAATGTATGTATGTAATGTAACTGTTGAAATATTCAATTATATTTTTTGATGAAATTCATTTTTCATTTCTGGCGGCGGTTAATTTCATTCTCAACTCTCAAATTGACACACCGATTCTAGCAAAAAAATGCTAATTACCCTTTAAATTATTAATAAATGAACTGAAACTCGACCATAAAATTGAGTAAGAAAATCCATGATTAAGACAAGAAACTTCTTATTGCAGCGCCGTCTCCTCTCTACAACTTCAATAACAAAATGACGTGATCAAAACCTCCGCTCCTTCCAATTGACCTAAAGACGTTCGATCAAGTTCTTAAGAGTCGTTCATTTGGCGAAAAAGTTCATTCAATTTAAGAGCATTAATTGAGAGTCGCTCTATTACAGCACTTCAAGTGTCGTTAAGAGGTCACGTCAGAGTGACACTCGAGTTCAAAACACACACTTTTGACTCGAGCAGAGCGTCCTGATGGTGCCATCTGGATCGGTGATCTCACAGTAAATTGCTTACGCAACGAATTCGTTTAAATGCAGCGTTACGATGACGATGCTCCAGTGGGTTCAGTCGCTATTTTATTTTTCCCAGTCACTGCCATTCACTGTTCATTGAGTCAAGTTTCAGCTGTGGTCGAGAGCGGACGCTCGTGTTTTGCGGTCCCAGATTTTCAACTTTTAACTTTAACTGTGCCGTTTTCGGAACTCTTTTTGCATTGTTTTTATGATCCGTGTCAGTGAATGACTGAATTTTCAGTGAAGTCAGTAAAAGAGATTATCTCAATCAATCGTCAGTTATGGAAAGATCGGGTTCCAAAGGCCGGATCCCTTGTGAATCAAGTCACGAAAAGTTCAAGAATCGGCAACAGGCCATGGGCCTATTTCTTCAACGCCGACACTTCTATTCTATTCTATCATTCATTGGCTTAGCATATTTGATCGGCCCTTGCTTGGCAGCACTGCAGCAATAATTGATCAGGATTCTTGCATCGGCAATTCTTTTTTTCCACGTAGTCTATGGATAGACATATTACTTGTATTTCACGTTTGCAACAAATTTCGTTGAGTTTGTACGCGAATAACTATCATGTAAATTGTAAACGATTTTTTTCGAGAAGAGCATTTTAGAAAAATTTTGATAAATTACGGAGTATCGCTCATGTCGTTTCAATTGCTTTGCTGTCGAAAACTTGCAAATAAACAATAGTATAAATGTAAAGAAAACACTAGTATTTGTTTGTTGATGTTCCTGCATGTGTACACATTCATGTGAACCAGGGTGGAAAGTCTTCATTGTTTTCTAATTGTCGTGACAACGTTGAAAATTTTACAAGGTTTCGCTACTTACAGTAAAGATTTGGATCTAACTCTGTCAATAAACACACATTCTTTTGTTCGATGCCCGTTTTATTCCTGATCTTGAACACGAGTAAGCACTCTGCCTTCACCTCTGAACTGTGACCATTATTCATGACCTTCGAGCCTGCCGAGTCGAAGGCTAAGCCAACATTATTAAATCTTTCGGTGCCTCCGTGAATGAACGTCATCGCCTGTTTAGCGCAGTGAGAGCGCCGCTAATGCTCTACTTAGCGTCGCTAATGCTCTACTTAGCACCAAAAATGCTCTACTCTGCGCCGCTAATGCTCTACTAGGCAAAGAACAATGATGATCTATTGTCTTTTGTTGTAGCTGCCGAGACATGTACACAAAGTACGTGCATTAATAACGGCCAATTCACTTAATGGAATCGCATAAAACAGCCTCAGTCGGGAAAGTTATTTTGTTAGTTGAAATATGGAGACAATTCTATGGTTGAGGAGAATTCAATAGACACGTATTTGTGAGCGTCACAGCATGAGTGTTTGTGTGCGGAGTCAAATTGTGGTGCACATTTCTTCATTTGAATTTTGTGTTATAACAAGCTATTGCTGCGATGATCCATAAAATAAGTAAAAACTATTATTAAATAATATTTCTAGAATTTTTCCTGCCAGCTTTTTTCACCTCGTGTTGATCAAGAAGACGTCATGGATCTGAAAATACTTTAAAGATAAATGTTGAGATGCACTCTCGTATTGCGAAACTCTCCTACCCACCATACTGACCAAGCGGGAATGCCATCTAATCGAGCATTTAACGTCTGCGCAGTTCCCAGGGCGAGTTTGATCGTAACTGTCGCTAGATGTCGTCGCGTTCTCACCCCTCAAAGAGTTCAAGATCACGAGTCATCAGAGAATGGATTTAAAGCGCACTGAGTGGCCCAAAAAGGTACGACTCATCATTTAAAATGTCGTTCAGAGGCATCGTGTTTCTCACGAACTTTTCCAGGAGGCAGGATTGGCTATGAAAAGTTGGAGGAGCGATCTACACGAGTGAAGGGGAATTTGTTCTGTTAATGAAATGTGAATCGATCGAGTACTTGCTTGAGTGCAAAACGAACGATTACGCGATTATTGTGAATTATTATCATGTAAATAATTAAATAATTCGTGAATGATTTCTATCATATTTTAGAGCAAATGCGTGACTTCAACTTTATTTCCGTTTATAAATAACTCAAACTACGCATCCAATAATTGAAATTATTCGATATTGGTAATTTATATATTCTCCTTCCTATATTCATTATGCTATTCCCACCTGCCATAATATTTGCCACCTGCCATAACACTATTGCCATTTGCCATCGCACAACCGCCAATTGCATTTTGAATAATGCCTCCGATTAATTTTTTACGTGCAGTATCACGACCAACTGTTCAACGAAGCGCTCGCATAGCACTCGAGTTCTGACTCTGTCCAATCAGAACTCGCTCAAGTATACGTATATCTAGAGCGACCTAAGTACGCTTTGCGGCCAATTAAGAGCGCCATAGCGGCCTAAGCGCACGTTGCGGTCTAAGTGAACGCAGTTGCTTAATTGCACCTAGCAGCCGATTCCTCGTCTATGATATACGGGTTAAGCTTGAGAAGCCGTGAGTGATTGGCTGATATAGTTACAAATTTTTATATAATTCTCTCTGTTATGCCCCCAGATGCAGTCTATACTGCAGGTATAGACTGCATATGAAGCATTAAGCATTACAACGCTCACACTTGTTCAGTTGTAGAACTCGAGATGCCAAACAATTGTCGTTCTTTAAGGTCATGAGGTTACGGAGGCGGCGAGCTTAGAACAGTTAACGTCAATCACACAAGACTTGCCTCTCTGCTGACACTGCACTTTTCTCGCTGCTTGAGTAGATATATTACAAAAGAATATAACTATAAATCTGTTTAATCTTGCTAAAAAGTTGTGGTGCAGTTATGCTAATAAAGTTGAAATTAAACGCAGGCAATATAAGTGCTATGGCGACTCAAGTGACGCTAGGAGATTTTATTTTATTATTCTTGCTAGTTGATAAGCGAACGCGTCATTTTTTTTCCTTGATGAGATGCAGCCAAATTTATGTGCGTAAAATTCTCAATGAATATATGAGTTTAAATCTATCTTAATTTAGAAGGATTAAGTTAGAAAGATCCATAGCATCGCAATCTTTGAGTAAACATTCCAAGAACGCATTTGATATCTTACACTTGTTATAACCACTTTTGATATAATCACGGCTTTAGTATGAATGAAAATTCGGCTTTCCTGCAAAAAGAAATGTTGCTTTTTAGATTTCCAAGGTTGAGATTTAGTAGTTTTAGTTCATATGATATACGAAAACATTGGGTTAGAATACTCAATATATTTTGGATATTATTTTCCTATTATGTGATGGAATTATTCACCTCAGACAGCGTGAATTTCATTCTTATTCAGTTCACATATATTCAGCGGTACAGAAGATCCCAAAATATATAAGCGGAGTCGATTTTGCAAATTTTTAATCATGACTTTTCAAGATAAATAATTTTTTCCATTACATCACTTTCGGAGTCAGTTTAATCATTATTACACGATTAAACAGTTGAAACTTCTTTATTAAAAGTCAATAGAAATTTGAGGACAATTCTGATTATCGCAAGCTTTGTCATATTGTTGAATAGTTATACAGTTTCTCATCAACAGCACGAGCTGAGAGCGGACGAAACACTGACATATACACACCTTTTTGCCCCCACACAACTGTGTCAAGATGACCCACATTATAAAAAATATATATAACTCAGTACTCACTGCAGTCGCAGTGAGTGACAGAGCTCGCATTTTCTCATCGACGAAAACGTGAAGTCACGGACAGACGGACGGACAGACAGACGGACATGACGAGCACAATAACGTTTTTTTTTTCATAAATGAGTAAATGCGCTAAAAAGTACATCGCTTTTTGTACAGTCACTCACTTTTCTGAGTGAGCTGGTCGTGGTCCCTTTTTTTAACCTCGTGCAACAATAACTATTGCTGAAATTAGTAACAATTTTAGTGTAATAGTAAATCATCCTAAATCATCCTTCAGTCTTTACCTAAACATGTAAATAATAATGATATGTCGCGCTAATATACACTCGACTGTCCATAACATTTTGCCTGCAGGAATACCACACATTCGGACTCGTACGATTGATTGTTTCCTTGCAGCGGCACACACTTTCCCGGAAAATAATTATGCTGAGACATCTATAAGCTCGGTCATGTATGACAATATGGAAAGTATCAAGGTTATAGTATGCTTCGTATGCACTTACTTGCATGGGTTTTTGGCGTTGCTTTGGGTGTGTACATTTTAATAAATTCTCCAGGTATGGTAGCACCGAGTCGAATACGTTTCAAACAAAGCAGCACGGCCATGACGAGTCTTGGCATGATCGCTATCAGATTTGGACAATGATCGAAGTTACTGAGCTTCCTCGACAAAATTACGGTTCAAGGTTTTGTTCGTACATAATATTCTATTGTTGTCTATGCTAAACCAGTAACTTTTGGAGCGGAGATCAAACGTCTCAACTTCCTATTGAAATTATAATTTATTCACAGTATATCATACGTTAGTGATGAAAAATTGCAGCATTTTGTTCTCCTAAAAATGTACAGTCATTAAATCGAATCCAGAAAAGTTATCTTATCTAATGCAGAGAACGATGTTTCAAAACCAAAATTATGATCTTAAATCAAGTAGCTAAAAATTACAGCTCTCAAGTAAAGTACATGTAAGCATTGTCAAAAATTTATGAATGAATAGAGATTTTAGAACAATCATCCAAATTCTAGGACCTGGACAATAGAGATTTCTTTTCACACTCAATGATTATTACAAGTGGAGGAAACGATTTAGGATTCCATTTTAAAAGATTATTCTCGCCGGGATTTGAAGTCTACGGCGAGAAACGATCTAATAAATCCTGAGTGCGAGCAAGTGGCTGCATACAGGCTGCAAAGACTCGAGCCTACGAACAGGCTGCTGCAGGCTGCAAAGACTCGAGGCTACGAGCAGGCTGCTGCAGGCTGCAAAGACTCGAGGCTACGAGCAGGCTGCTGCAGGCTGCAAATCAAAGACTCGAGGCTACGAGCAGGCTACTGCAGGCAACAAAGACTCGAGGCTACGAGCAGGCTACTGCAGGCAACAAAGACTCGAGGCTACGATCTATTTGTAGGCCTTCACGGCTGCGTGTGGTCTTCCGGGGGTTTCTGCTTGCAGACCTCATCGGCCTCTCTGTTATCTCGATTAAATTTATCGGATTAGATACGCCGCGCAACGTGAATTAAAATTCACACAATTAACAGATCGTAGTCACGCCTAATTGTTACTCAGCTTACAAACAACTGAATTGCCGGATGGAATCTTTTATCCTTTGCATTCGTTCGCCCGTCTAACTAGCGCAGAAGTCAGTTTCGCCTCAGCATACAGACGCATAGAGTAGAGGATATTATGATGAACAATACAGTGGTGAAAGTTTTCTTAGGCCTACAGAATCAGAGTTGAGAAAATTTTCAAATAAAGATAATCAAAGCGAAACCACAACGAATTTGAAAACAAAGAAGACGGCACAGAAAATCTTTATAAAGGAAATCGTTTCAGACTCCAGCTCGATCGCCAGTTCGACTAACCTAAAAAGTAAATACAATAAGATTTAACTGCAAAATTCAGTCAGACATTGAAACATAAAATTAAAAAATGAAAGAAAACTCAACCTAATATAAGACAGCAAGACTGGCCTATCTGTTAACAATATCGAGAGGATGGAAAATAAGTGCGTAATTTAAGCTAGGTTTGAAAATATAAAAGAAAAAAAAAATTGAAAGTCAGAAATGACCGGTCGTAGAAGTTAAATTCTGAAGTTGCTGCCGGACTCCGAAATGTTTTTTTTTTTCATAAATATGGTGAATTCCAGTGCCATACTAATTGTTTTTAAATTCCTTGTTAATTTGCGATTTAAGCAGTCTAGTGATTTAAGCACTTTCATGTGAAACTACTCTATGGAGACAAGGCCTCAAATACAGAAGAAGAGGTTCCAATATACATACCATAAAACTTATTGCATTGAAACCTCGTCTTCTCAGGAACTTTTTTGCACTGGAAGCTCCTTGTCCTTATAAAACTTGTGCTTGACGCCGTCAAATATTAAATATTTTCATCAAAAATAATTTTGGTGCGCGGTGGTCCAAAATTATTAGGTGTTCCAAATTTTTTATGTGTGTGTGTTGCACATCGAGGCTGCTGAGGCGCCCTCCGTACACCGCTGATGGGATGATTGCAAATTGCATCGTGAGTAATAAATTTTCGACGTGCTTTTAAAGTAATTTTTATCTCATCAGAACTTGTAATTTGGTCTTGAACTACATACCAGCATCGCCCCTTAAAAAATGCTGTTGCCTTCGCGTGACGACAAATTGTGAAAGTTTAAATAGTGTAGCTTTACTTACTTATTGCTGCCTTATTTCAATAAACTCCATTTGTAGCTTTGGAGTTGGTGCGGTTTACTTATATTTTTTTTAATCAACAATGACTCGAAAATTAATTCAGTGTAAATCATTCCTCAGCTTCACCATCGACACCGCGCAGAACGCAGGAAATAACGTCAAGTTTGAACGCGTGAACTAACGCTAACTTTGAACGCGTGAACTAACGCTAACTTTGAACGCGTGAACTAACGCCAAGTTTGAACGCATGAACTAACACGTCGAGTTTGAACGCATGAACTAACGCTAACTTTGAACGCGTGAACTAACGCTAACTTTGAACACGTGAACTAACGCCAAGTTTGAACGCATGAACTAACACGTCGAGTTTGAACGCATGAACTAACGTCAAGTTTGAACGCGTGAACGAACGCCAAGTTTGAACGTGTGAACTAACGCCAAGTTTGGACGCATGAACTAACGCCAAGTTTGAATGAATGAACTAACGCCAAGTTTGAACGCATGAACTAACGCCAAGTTTGAACGCATGAACTAACGCCAAGTTTGAACGCATGAACTAACGCCAAGTTTGAACGCAGGAACTAACGCCAAGTTTGAACGCATGAACTAGCGCCAAGTTTGAACGCATGAACTAGCGCCAAGTTTGAACGCGTGAACTAACGCCAAGTTTGAACGCATGAACTAACGCCAAGTAACGCCAAGTAACGTCTAGTTTTAGCCTAAATTTGTGACACCCCCCAAGGGGGTCCGGCCTGACGTCTGCTGTAAGCGCCACTGGAGGCCACAAGCGACATGAAGCTCAGCCTTGACCCGAGCGTCCATCAGACTTGATAAGCCGCTCGGCCGCGTGCGCATCTTGCACGCGTTGCACTGAGGGTGGCACGCGGTACTGCGTCAGGTTGCATCTTGATTTACTTGCATTCTTTCGAATTAAACTAAGAGGAATGAGTGTTAATGCGTGCAAATAGCGATGCATTTTTGTCCATATGTGGGTTATCTTGACCCGGTTTGGCCTTGTCATGAGGGCGTATCAGTGCTACGCGCAGAAAATGTGTCACTGTTTGCAAAATACGAATTTCATTTGCTGAGTGAGAGGCCACGCCGTTAACAGTTATAATAAAAGGTTTGTAATGAGTATTAAAGTGATCCAATTTACTTGAGTCAATTCGAGTACAATGTTGGAGTAAAATGTTCAGGAAGATGGGGTAACCTTATAAAACTTTCAATTATATACGGCGCAACGACGGCTATTAAAAATCATCATGAAAAATAAACCTATGATGATATAAAGTACCTTGTATGGAGTAATATTGAATACGTAGTAATTAATTGCTCTGTGGACCAGATTAGGCAAATTACAATAAATTATTGAGTTTACTTAATTTACGTCGCCCAGAGTGTGCGTACAAGAAATTGCTTCAAAGAATTAAGAACCACCAGAATTCTTCTCTGCCATTGCAATTAAATAGCATTAATTATATTACTCCATTCAATACAAAAATCTCCGGAGGTTGGAACATAAATTTTGTCTTTCAAAATGTGAAATTCATGTCAAAATGTGAAATTCATAGAAAACGGCTAAAAAGGGGTACTTCAGAGTACTTCAGAAAATCTATCTTCTCCCACAAATATCATTCTACAACATCGAGACACGTATCATTCGATTCGTAAAGACCATATCTATCGACTCTATCATTCTTTTTTTTCATTTTCCACCTAGTTTTTTTTTATGACGTTTTTTCCCATTTTTACACATTTTTACATTTTTCACCCCTCCCCGCCCCCTTCTTCCCCATATAAAAAACGAACCAGACCGAAATTCAAAAAAAGGAATGATGGAGTCGATAGGCCTGGTCTTTACGAATCGAACGGTATATGTCTCATTGCTGTAGCTTGAAAACTCTAGGAGGAGATAGGTTTTCCGTGACANCGGCAACACAGCTTGTTCAAGAGATTCGCGCTCGAAGCTGACATTGGTGATGGTCGAGAGGGCAGAAACCAACACCTCATCGAACCGCTCCAAATCACCTACCCGCGTATATGCAGGAGACGCACGTAGGACGTACTGGAGTTTAGGTAGAGCGAAACAATTCTTTAAAAGCGTAAATGCTTGATGACTATCAATTAATTTTAAACGCTCCACCATCCTCTCCAAGCCCTCCCGCTTCTCCCGGATAACGGCGGAGACGCCCTCCTCGTGGAGTGGGGCACCCAGTAAAAGTGACCTATGGGCGGGAATTTTGTCTTCCAATGCCAACCTCAAAAAATTACTAACTAACTAAAAATATTTACTTGTAGTGCAGAACTTGTCACAAATGTCAGTTGTTTTATTCCATGAGACCGGAAAATCGCGAAGAAGCTGCAGCAGCTCTGAGAACTTGTGCTGAGAACTTCTCATGTCATGGAGGCTCTTAATTTCCCATCAAAACTCAACAAAGGATAATTTGTTGCCTCGTTAAACTTCATATTAGTTAATATTTGGCGCTAAATTGTTATTGAGTCGTTAATCTTTGAAAAGAAAATAAATGTTGAAGATTTCGCAGATCACGTCGTATATTTTACAGGCTCAAGTCTCTTGCCATAAAAAGATGAGGCAACGTTTTGCGGGGCTCATTTTCGGTCAACATATGAGGCAGCGTCGCAGAAAAATGTACGGAAATAAAGTACGAAATGAAAGCCATTGTTATTAATTTGATCATTGAGAATGGCATGAGGGTTAATGCCATCATTGTCCACCCGTGATGGCAAGAAGTTTATAACAGTCATGGTCCTCCACAGATGGTCATAGTTGTGGAGATGTAGAAGGAAATATTGTCACCACAACGTTACGATGCGGGGTCATATATAGTTGTGATGATGAAAGAGGAGGGGATTGTGACCACCACTAGCAAAATATCTGGTGATGTTAGCCATAGTAAAAATGGGTGTTGATGATGATGATGGGTCACAATGAAAGTAAAAAAATAAATTAGTGATCACCATTGTTCCCATACGTGGCCATGGTGGTCATATTGAGAAAAAGTGTTTTAGTGAACGCCACTATTCCAATGCGTGTTCATGGTACGCCACACATGGTCCTGGTGGTCGTGGTGGTAGCGGAATGGTATCCTGCGAATATGAGCGTACAGATATTCATCCTTCACCAGTTCCGTGAGCTCGTTAGGGTCGGCGATGGCCAGCACTTGGTATTTCTTCGGCATGTGTTTGCTGTTGGAAACCAAATCTGAGTTAGTAATGCGTAACACATCAATAAAATTACAAATTAATAACTTTTGGGAAAACAATGAACAATGATGAATAAGTTGATTGAACGCAACAAGTAACTTGAGATGTAATAAAGATATAAATTATGCCTCTTTTTCGAATGTTCACATGCAGCCGCAAAGTCTCTGAATAAGTATCGATGTATATTATTACGATATAACAAATGCACCTTGTAGCAATGAACAAAATATGCTAAATTTAGGAAATTCTTGGCATTCATAGTTTCTGGTGCGTCACTCCTTTGCGAAATACTCTGATAACAATTTTAATTCAGTGTCTAATGGTTTCATTAGTTCCAAACGGCTGAAAAATAAAGTAGCCCTCTAATTCTATATGATTATTATTTATATTATCCAAGAAATTATCTTCTGAAACGTGGTACACAATATTTCAAGTGCCGTTTTTAGACTTCTCTTCATTAAATATCCTCCGTCAAAAACTTCAATAGCTTCGAAACGAACATGGGGATAGTGTTTTTTTTTCAAATCTAGCAGTGCTTCGAGCTTATTGCACATAATCTATATAAAAAAGTAAACTTGCTATATATTTTCTCGATTACAATAACAAATTTGGTAGGCGATTAAACTCTAGTATTGCCGGTGAAAATATAGAACTATCAACAAAAAAGATCGAATTTTTCAGTCCGAAGCTGCAGAATTACAAAAATCCCAGACTTCTAGCGAATTCGAATCAGAATTCATGTATAGTGTATCGGCAGGCAGCAATAATAATGTGTTTGCAGTATCTTCATCTGCACTGTATTCAGAATTTCGGCACACCGAGAAAAATAAATAGATCATTGACAAAACAGTGTCACACCTTCTTACACATTACGAGCAGAGAACGGATAATTCCTGATACATCTTTTTCCGGGTTAAAACTGATCTGGTAGACCCAAACAAACGCAAACAATGACCTTCTAATTACTGTAAGTGCAGGCGACCACCAGCAGAGCTGAGATCGTCACAAAAGAGTTCAAGGATCCCATGCTTGAGAAGCAGATCCTGTACAATTCGCTTTCATTTTGAGTTACATTTATACGGGCATTATTTGTGTCTGAATACACAACAAATACGCGATGATTGCGAGCGTTAAATTTCTGGATATTGTGAAGATATTTGATAGTATTTTGAGCCTGATGCCGTCTTCCGACAATGTACTCGATGTTTCTTTGTCCCACAAGTCAAGACAGAAAAGAATGCATCATAATAAGCATTGTAACAACATTAAGAATTGACTTTATGAGATGGTTCAGTGAAAATAATGTATTATGTCTCAAGTGAACGAATGTAATAGTAATAGAAGATATTTATATGTGTTATATTTCCAGCATTTGACAAGTACATGCATACGAAGATGTTACCGCATTTTTTTTTTTTTTGTGGAGAATATCGGCTCAGCTATTTGGCTGTCATGCATCCTTGAGCAATGGAATATTATAAGGTTATATTTCACGATATGGTAGCATCGCTTTTGTTGTACTCTGAAAATGTCCTTTATCTTTATTGCCAGCCTCAGAAACTCATATGAAGATATTTTATCAATTATGTTTCTGAAAGGATTTACGTGAGAATTTGTAACTATCACATCCTAAGTAAAGCAACTGCCCTCTCTTGACCTAACAACAAAAGGATTGCCGTGAACGGCCTTGTTAGGATGCCACTAGCCAAGGACGTCAGGATGATGAGAGCTGACAGCCTTGCCAGATCCTGGATACCAATCCAAGAAGGACGCTCTACTCCGTTCAAATTTTTTTACCCGTCACCCTCGATATTATGACATGAGAAACACTCGTCAGATTTATAGATATCTAAAATAATAATTCACAAACTACATTTTGTGAACTATTATTTTATGAATAAATTACTGAACTGTCGTGAAAATAATTGAACCACATTCCGGATTTTAATTACTTTAGAGCGGCATTAAAGCGGCAATCCAATGTTCGTGGTGAAGACGCGGATGTACAAGCGCTAATATTCATACTTTATTTACGCTACATAACATCTGAATTATGCACATCAGCGTAAATATGTATAAGGTCTCATTGTGCACCGTCTATATTAGGATAATTTCTTGGCGTTAAGGATGTAATTGACGGCATTTGAAATGCGTTAAAGTTAATACATATGGCAAACTAAAAAAATTATCTCGCGAGCAGAGCGTTCAGATAGATGAATGTGAGAGAAGAAGAAGAAGAAGAAGAAGAAAAAGAAGAAGAAGAAGAACAAGAAGAAGAAGAAGAAGAAGATGATGTTCTGGGGCAGTGAAAGTAAAGTAGTGCGGGCTGCTGCAGAGGTCACGGCTGTCTCTTCTCTACGCCCCGCTGTTTGAAACGTTTTCAACCTCCCAACAACAGGGCACATACAGCAACTCAATGTCATAGTTCATATATGCTTCAACTATTGATAATAAATTCAAGATGGCCGCACGAAAACACAACGGTTTTCTCACCAAATCTAATAAATTCATATTAGTTCGTAAATAAAAAGCTAAACAGAAAGAACGATTGACCATCGTTTTTATACCAGCCAACGATGAAGTACCATGCAACGATTCTAATAAAACAGTGTTTAGTGAACACATTAAATATATATATCATAGTAATGTTTCCCTTATTAATAGTGCATTTTTCCAAACCCCACTAACAAAATATTCCTGTTGCTGTTATTCTTGTTCATAGTTTACGTACCAATAAGGGGCGCGAGGGCAGCCAACGACGAACAACGTCTGGTTGCGGTAGTTGACCCGCCATGTGCTCTTGTGCAGCTCCCGCACGTCTGTGTTCCACACGCGCATCGCCTGTCCATACAGAAACAATTTGCACGCGGGCTTATCTCTTGGCTCAACATTTCTCCATGGGCCTATTTTTTCAGTGCCGACACTTCTATTCTATTCTATTGACAACTCAGGCTGCACACACACTTTATAACTTGTTTTGTTATGTAAGATTCGGGGGGACGGTTTATAAATTGAATAGATTATAGTATTGAGAAACTGCGCAAACTTTGCCTAATTATATTCATTGGAGAAAATTAAACATATTGGCGGTTTGATTGATGAGCAAAATCAGTTGGTACTCGGCTCTTCTCTTGGCTCATTGACAACTCAGGCTCCACACACACTACATAATTCATTTTGTTATGTAAGATTCGGTGGGACTGTTTATAAATTTAATAGATTATAGTATAGAGCAACAGCATAAACTTTGCCTAATTATATTCATTTGGAGAAAATCAAACATATTCTCGGTTTGATGGATGAGCAAGAATTCAATGAGGGAGTACTAAAATAGCTTTCTCACCCGAGGGTTGCACCTGCAGGCACCTTATAAAAAATGATAATTAAGCCGAAACACCTAAGCTGATGAGAGACAGTTGAAACATATATATTAATATTTTTTATCTTAAGAAATAAAGATCATACACTGTTGTTGAGAATTGTGTCAGAAAAGAGAACCTTGTTTCAGTGTTGGTTGGCCATATGACTAGGGAATGCCGAGTCCGAATCGTAAAGAGAAAGCTGGATTAATGTTGACTCATGGACCACACATCAGTGGAGTTGGTCAAAGATAGCAGCCTCAATACTCATACCCTAATTACATGCTACATAAATGATCCATGACATATTTAATATAAATGCTTAAATTTATTTATTAGGAATCACAATTCTGGATACGAAATACCTTATCATGAATAACTATGATGAGGCCGAGATTTCAATGTTTAATTGCCATTTTATTTAATTTAATTGCCAATTGCTCGAAGTGCAAGATGAAGGACGGTATTTCTGATTTGAAAGTAGATCAGCGAAAGATATCCTCTGTTGAGGGCAAAGCTAACGTACTTAATTATTTCTTCAGTAGCGTATTTACTGAAGAGGACTTGAACAGTATTCCAGCTATAGAGGAGCGCCCAGTCGGCTCTAAATTAACAAGCTTTGAAATACAAGAAGAAGAGGTTCTCAAGCGCCTTATCGCTGTAAATCCAAACAAGTCATGTGGACCAGACGGCTTATGTTCAGTCTTAAAATGCCTAGCAAATTACGGACCAGGCAATAAGTCCAGCAGCTGTCTCAATCAATCGTCAGCTATGGAAAGATCGGGTTCCAAAGGCTGGATCCCTTGTGAATCAAGTCACGAAAAGTTCAAGAATCGGCAACAGGCCATGGGCCTATCTCTTCAGCGCCGACACTTCTATTCTATTCTATGATAAAGAACGCTTTTTGCAAACGCTGAGATTTCCAGTGACTTTTCAATATTGCTGAAGAGCCCGAAAACTACCGGGAATTCGAAGGTTACCGTTGTGTCCAGGTAACAACTAGGACACAGGCAATACAGGTTTATTAGACAGAAAAATGCGTACATAATTTTTTGATTGCATTAAGTACCTCGCCGACGGTCTTGAAGATTGGTTCATTGATGCCTTCGGTTTCTATGACCTCTCCAGTTATATTCATCTCCTTTGAATTAGGCTGTTCGACGTAAAGGACGTGTGCTCCTGTCTGTAAGCCGAGAAAATTAGAGATATAATTATTACAAGGTAGAGCTTATCTACAAATTACCTTACATTTAAAATTATCGTGACCCAAAAAATTTTATATTCTATAAAATACGATATTTAGCATTCGAGACATGGGAATAAACTTGTACTTGCATCGATATTTTTGATAAATTCTCTACATTATCGCCCTCTTCTTATTAATCAACCTTGAAGAATAAGATCAACAAATGACATGACCGTTTATTGAACTTCAGAATTCAATATTTCGGTTTTAAATAAATTTGGCTTTACTGAATTTAGGATGAATGCGAATGCCAGTAACCTGTGATTAAAGAGCTAGAGTCATGTTCAAAACTTAATAACACGTAAACTTGATAGCTAAAGAGAAATTCTTCTTGCTATACAATTGATTAAATCGGAGTTTGTTTTAATTCAAGATTAATTTATGTTTGTGTTTATTCTCATTCATAGTTGAATGGTAATAAAGTAAACTATGAGTAAAGAAGAGGCAGCCGTGACCCCGTAGTTTATTCAGAATATTCATCCTGAATGGAATATTCCTCATAGTTCCCAAATTATGTTACTTTACTTGCGTACTGCGATAACGCGCATTTCACTTCATTATCTTTTGAAAGTGATTATCGAGATGTTCACGGTAAATGGGATTCTTCGGAATCGATCCTTCATTCACGAGCTAAGCCAAAGCAAGAGAAGATACAATAGAATATTTTACAAGAGAAATTACACATTAATTTTTATCGTTTTATCTTCACCTTAGAATAACCTAACGTGAAGTTTTCCAAGCTGAAATCGTAGACGGGTTGAGCCTCGGATATTAGCTGATGCATTTCTTCCTCGTATTCTTCAGAGCGAAGTCTGTGATTTAAATAGGGGTTATTTATATATTTATATTTATTGTTAGCTGAAATCGTTGACGGGTTGAGCCTCGGAAATTAGCCGATGCATTAATTCCTCGTATTCTTCAGAGCGAAGTCTGTGATTTAAATATGGTTTATTTATATATTTACATTTATTATTATATGGCTTATTAATTTAGGGAAAGAAGCGGCAGCTGATATGGTCAAAATATAATTAAAGTAGAGCACTAATTTGGTTAATGATTTGTGATCTAATCGAATAGATGAACTATCCGCTTATTAAACCAATGTTAGGGAAGTATGTGGCCAACTAAAATTGTAGTTGTATTTTGCGATTTATCAATTGTAATCAATAAATTTGTCATATTAGAGATAACGGTACAGTGTGAATTAAATCTAGTAATTGCAAAAACAATTTTTGAATTATTAGCACTTTAGACGCATGGGCAGAACTTCAAGAAAAATGAAATCATATTATCCTGATGAGAGTGCGACCTGTGCATGGACAATTGTATGGTTCTGCGGCGCTGGTGCTAACATTGTACAAAAATATTGCCACATAATATCCTGAGTAAAGTGCATAAGTATGAGTTTGTCTGTGTGGCGTTATTACTAACATTGTACAAAAAAATTAAAACATAAAATCCTGATGAAAGTGCGACCTGTGCATGAGCATGAGTTTGGCTATGTGGTGTTGGTACAAACATTGTACAAAAAAATGTAAGACAAAATATCCTCTTGAAAGTGTGACTTGTGCATGGGCATGAGCTCGGCTATGTGGCGTTGGCACTAACATTGTAAAAAAATTAAAACATAAAATCCTGATGAGAGTGTGACCTGTGCATAAGCATCAGTTTGTCTGTGTGGCGTTATTACTAACATTGTACAAAAAATTATGACATAATATCCTGAAAGATGTGCGACCTGTGCATGGGCATGAGCTCGGCTGAGGCGTTGGTGTTGATGAGGCGGCGGCTGTAGTGGCGCTCGTGGAACCAAGAGGCCCGGGCGTGCAGGCCCACCGTACCGCCGTGCAGGGCTCGGTTCACGTCAGGAATGATGCACTCCTTCTTGTGGTTGAGTAGACTCATGCCCAGCATGAAGTCCCAGTCGTGGGTCTTGAAGAATGCAATTAAAATATAAACCTTTAGAAAAAATTCTCAGTTTGGGGTCTGTCACGGGTCGTTAAAAGTGGTATGCAGATACGAATACAAGAAAAACATTCCCCGGCTTCCGGTCCAGATCGTGGGACTTGAAAAGTGCGATTAAAATACGAACTTCTCAAAAATCATCAGTTTGAAGTTTCGGTATTGGGTCTTGATAAGTGTGATTAAAATAAACAAACTCTCCAAAGCATGTGATCATAGTTAGGGGTCTTGAAGAATGGTATCAAAATGCAAACATTCCAAAAACTTTCCTCTGTTTGAGGTCCCAGTCTAATGTTTTGATCATTTGAAGTAAAAGCGATTATTCCAAAACATTCAGTAATGTGTTGATCCACCAAGAATTGATTTAGAATATAATAGAAGATAGAAGCAAAAAAATAAATTACACCATCCACTAATACGACACTCTAATATCAATACAGAGATATTAAGATTGATTAGGTGAAGATGAATCTCGCTCACAGTGATGGGGTGTATCTTATTTAAGGACTAAGTAACGCTCAAAAATTACATAGCGTAACGCATAATAAAATAATAATATATTACATTATAATAATTATATATTGTATGCTAAGCAGGCTTACAACATTGGGAGGAAACCATCTAGGTAGTATGTAGGTGATCTCCCTCCTCGGCACCATCCAGCCGTAGGCAGGGAACGACTCGACGCGGTAGAGGCGGGAGGAGTCCATGGAAGTGTGTGGGTACGACAAGTGGTTGAAGGCAGACACGCAGTACACCGTCTTGTCCAGCTCGAAAATGCCAGACGTGTGCTGCATGTACCTAAAGGAAGCGCGTGGAATGAATTCCATGAGGAGAGACGCAGTGTAAATGTAAATTTTGAAAAAATTAACTGTATGAAGCTAAATGGTAATCGAATATCTGTATTTACCATACTTGTGAATATATATGTATACATATGTGTGAATCGAATATCTGTATAAAAATTGATCCAGGAAAGTGTATAGCACTTGACTGATATTCTTGTTAATGCAGAATATCAGACGTTTTTGATGGTTGATACGTGAATTGAGTTTCTAAAATAAATTGTATATTTTTGACGAAGCATTTCTTACTTATAAAAGTCCGGAGATAGTATAAGGTCATCTTCTAGCACGATGAATTGTTTTGCATCAGGGTACAGTTCAAGCATATGGAAAAGACCGAAGCGAAGGTTACGTGAGACCAAAACCGAAGCTGTCCCTTCTGGCCTGAAAAACAAGGCTTCCTTTAAATTTTTTACCGATATAGATAATAATTAATTAAGAATTTCCAAACACGTTACAAATAAATGGAGAAGTACCTGGACCAGCAGAGATTAAAGTTACATGATATCGCCGCGACAACATATGTCGCCGGAACACATTAATTTAACACAAAGAATTTTACACTTAATGGTAATAATAGAATAAAGAATATTACACTTAATGGTAATAATTATAATAGTTTACGCATGTTGAAGAAGCTTAATGTCGAGTATGTAAGCCAACTGCGCGACCTCCTCCCTCCAGTCATCCATCACCACCGTCACCAGAGCCTTGTGGATGCCGGGCTGGCTGCCGAGCGCCTCCAGCACCCTGCATACAATTGAATTAATTAAATAATTTAAATAATAAGTTCAGCCATGAACATCTTGCGATTTCTTTAACTTGATTGATACCTGACATTTATTAATAAGAATGAAGAAATGGGTCATCAAATAACTAATGAAAAATATGAATTAAGAAAAATTAAAGAATATAGAACAGAAATGTTTAAACAAATTGCAAATTCTTCCCAAGAGAAATTAAAGAGGGTGAGAATTCATTTATGCTACTATAATGTTGATATTACATGTGAATTAAAGGCGATCATCAGGCCAAGGCAGAATCGACGAACCTGAACAGTAAAAGAGTGCGATTGGCTGTAATGATGAGAATTGGTATATCCTCTTCATAAACGCCCTGCAATATGAGTGAGGAAATAGGTTATTACTGAGATGTATTTGCGTTTATATATGAACACATATGAGAATAACCTTACAGCTTAACGTTTTATTGGCTTAATTAAAATTCTTGGTGAACTCGCGAATTAAACTGACTAGTGATAATAGCTCTCTCAGGTTACATTATTCGCAATCTCACTCGCCATCGAAGCTTACATTACAAATCGGATCAATACAAAAGATGTCCACCAACCTCCAGAAGTGGCTTTTTTTCTTTAAAAAAGAATGGCTTCTTGCAGTCGCACAAGCTCCCGTATCCATCGTGCGTCTGACAGAACCTCATCCGGGCTACCCAGCGAGCGTTCAACTCCGCAGCCTCGGCCCAAATCTTGCAGTTGTCGTACTCCATCAACAAGTCTTTCATGCAGAGAAACACCAGGTAAAACTTAAAATATGAGAAATAATTATTTCAACAATGCAATTCTACATAACAATGTTTCTTATATTGTCAAGAATTGGAAATATTAAAGTTTGGCAACAGGCAAATATTTATTTGCATGATAAGAAAGACATAAGTAATTTTCATCACTCACATATGGGATCTTCGTGCACAGGTATCCTCGCATCGAGCATCAGAGGACTTGATGTTTTTGAGCTCAAATTCTTGTTTCCAAAAAACTGAAGGTTCCAATTCATGTTGTTGTACTCAAAGTCTTCAATGTCATAATCTTCATCTGGTTTCTCAGGAGGTTGCGAATTATTATGATCTTCGTAGTCTCCCGAATCTTTGAATGTAGACTTTATTGTTGTTGTTTCGCCATGTCCATTAGTTGGTAATAAAGCTTGAAGTGTCCAGTTCTTCTTACGATAGTTTATGGAGCTTTTTCCCACCGTAATATTTAGAACATCACTCCGATTTTGATCGATAGATTCCTCATTATTTAGTGGGGGTGATGCATAATACTTCATCTCCTGTACTCTCTTGGCATTCAATAAGTACTCTAGTTTGATGATATTCTCGAGAGTTACATTCCGAGGCACCGCCTTCCCTGCGTCTCGGAGCAGGTTAGGGCTGAACGCTTCTCCCAGCGTCACGCCGTTCATCATAAACACCCAAGCCCACGAATCGCGGAACCTGAGAGGCGGATCGGTATTATGTATCACATTGGGAAATTTACGCTATTAGTGTTTGTTCTACGATAAGCATCAATTTGTTTTCCATGTATGATGTAATGGTTTGGTATGAAATCAGAATGGTAATTGTCAAATTATTTATGCCAAAATGATTACATAATTGACTGTGATACAACGGACAGAAAATTTTTTGGAAAATTGAACGGCGTTTGAGTTAATACAGCCGGGTGCAGTTCCGATAGAGTTATAATTAATTAACAAATCATTATGCATTCAGAGAGTTAAAATAATAAGCCATGCGCAACAGTGTTGGTTGTTCCGATGAAACGATTGAAACAAAATGTAACATTCATCTTTAGTCGGCAGAAAAATTCTTGCTCTCTATTGATTTGCAGCATTCTACTGACTTGCACTCGAGTAATTGAATTTGCAAGTAGTTATCCATATGCGTTCAAGTTCCCAATCATGCTAATAAAGAGGATCAAACTGCGTATTATTTATAATTAATTATCATTGTTTGTGAAGCCACTGAATACAAATGTGACGATAATTTCGTGAATACTACTGATATGAAATATGAAATCTCATTTAGACGTACTCGTCCCTCGATCAGTACTTTAATTGAATTAAGGTGCACATTGAAAGGAGTATGATCTTGACTGCAGGGATTTCAAATGCACATTATTCATCGGAGAACTCGCAAGTTTTGGAAAAATTGCAGATAACATATTTTAGATTTCTTCACGCGTAATCTGTAATATTTTCTTATTGTATACAAACGCGCGTAAAATATTCACCTGAAATGTGATATCGAATTGTTATGTAACGGATGGCGCTAAAATACTCACAGGTATTGTTCTGACACCAGCGAGCCGATCTGGTCCCTAAGGAATTGTCTGGCATCCAGCATCTGGAGCGAACCGTCGTACTGGAAGGTATAATAAATTGAAATTTATGGGTAGATTAGGTAAAACAAAATGGGTAAGTTAAAAAAAATATGAAGGTATGGAAGTATTTTAACACATATGCTGCATACCAATATGTTATTTAAAAACAAATGGATATCAAGTTGAAATAATTCAGAGGTACGATGATTCTGTCCATGAGCTTGAATTCTGCATGCACTGGAGTTATTCATTAGTTTCTAAATAGAATTATTTGAGCAACTACCGGCAAATTACACTGAAATGAACCTTGGCAGCGTAGGTAGCATAGGAATAATATTATATTATTATTATTATAATAATATATAATAATGTAGGTGTAAAGCTTGAGGTCAAGATCTTAGATTAGTGGAAACACACACCCATAAAATTTCCCATATTTTGCCACTTATAGAAATTAGGAATTTAGCGATCAAAATAATTTTGGTAAATATGAATATTTGGGTGAAGGCATGTAAATTTAGCATATAAAAAGCACAGATAATATTCGAAATGAAATCAAGTAATTATTTTCAAATAACTAGAAAAGTTCCTCTCATCTCTAATCTGTGAATGGATAAACTGCATGAAAGTAAAAACAAATAAGAAACATCACCAGTCCAACAATGATGATTACACGTCCAGGGGCAACTCTCTTCAAGATGGTGATGAGGTCTCTGAGGAAATTGCAAGCGCTGGTAATTATTTTACTTCTGAGCATTTTGTGTGAGCAATAATGTCAAATTTTGATTTACTCTTTAACCATAACCCATTATATTTCTGAACATTTTGTTGAGGCAATAATGTCAAATTTTGATTTACTCTTTAACCATAAACCATTATATTTCTGAACATTTTGTTGAGGCAATAATGTCAAATTTTGATTTACTCTTTAACCATAAACCATTATATTTCTGAACATTTTGTTGAGGCAATAATGTCAAATTTTGTTTTACTCTTTAACCATAAACCATAATATTTCTGAGCGTTTTGTTGAGGCAATAATGTCAAACTTCGTTTTCCGGTCATACCTAGATACCTAATCAGGCCGTTCAAATCGTAGACTCACTTGTTAGAAATAGAAAGATAAATAAAAAGTATCTAAAATAAATAAAACTGGAGGTAACCTTAGTTATTAGATCGAATCTTTATGTTAAGGGTATCATTTCTACAAAATATAGTTGGAACGCATGAAATATTTACCACTAATCTGATTACTTCATTGTGGAGTCAATACTATGTTTTGAATGGTTTGTCTTCGGGTTATTATAAGTTAAATGCTTACCTATAGCCTCCAAACTCGGATGTTGGAAAGATGTTGGTGTAGGTGACCACACATGTGAGGGGATGTACGACCAACATCACCAAACCGTGAGGTTTGAACCACACCAGACCAGGATGAGTGATGTTTGTATTGATGTGGAAAACCTGCATGTCAACAATAAAACGTAGTTAGCTGTTCAGCTTCTACTTGTTCTTCAATCTAGTAAAATCTATCATATTTTTAACATTTATTGCTTGCAAAGATAGTTCTGATATAATGAACCCAAACACATCAAAATTATGGTATTGATGGTAGTCTCACGTTTCTTGGATTTTTCAGACTTTGCATCACTAACGTTCTTTGCTAAAACATGCATTGAGCCCAATTAGAAAAATTGGATGACAATTTTACTAAAATTTATGATTTATCCAGACAAATTATCTATTCTATTGACGTTCAAAATATAAAATTATAGTTATCATTATCCCAATAAAGTTATTAATACAGCATTATAGTAATTTATATGCAACTATATAGCTAGGTATAGTAATTTGACCTTGCTATTATAATTGCATTATCGTTATTAATTACCTAATTCATAAGCGACTAAACCCATATTCATGAAATACCACAGCCCCCTGCGCAGGTGTAAAATTAGCATATTTCTCGAGTTTATAGTGGGGATCCAAGTGGATTTGCCGCTGTTATCGGTTAATTATCTAATTCGAAAACGACTATAACCTCATAACTGATATTATTACAGCGTTTACGCAGTTGAAAAATTGCCAAGAACCTCGGATTAGTTGTAGACCCGACTTCCTATGTGACAGTTAACGGTTACTTACCTACATTTCATAAACCACTAATCCCCATATTCATGAATCTACAGCCCCCATAAGCAAGTGTAAAATTAGCATATTTCTCGAGTTTGGTGGCATTATTGCCAAAATTCTCGAATTAGTTGAAGACCGAACTCATTTGTAACAGTTATATATTTCATAATTGAGGCACGACTATAAACCCACATACCTTAAATTATTACATCCACTTTTCAGTGGTGAAATGGCCATGATGCCCGTCTTTGGTGGAGATCCCACTTCATTTGCGGCAGTTATCGTAAATTAGTTACTTTAAAAATTACTAAGCCCACATACTTGAAATTATTTCAGCCACTGCGCAGATGTGTAAGTACTATATTTCGCGAGTTTGGTAGAGATCCAAGTTCAATTGCGGTCGTTATCGTATGGATAACTAATTTGAGAACTTCTAAGCCCACTTACCTGATATCGTTGAAGCCAATGCGACGATGTAAATATCAAAGAATCTCGGATAGGTTGAAGACTTAACTTCCTTTGCGACGGCTATCAGTTACGTATCTACTTCAGAAGCGACTAAACCCACATGCCTTAAATTATACCAGCTATTGCGCAGGTGTGAAATTTATGTATTAGGGTACGCACACAGTGAAAGCAGGTTGCCATCTTGAGCGTTATTGTTGCCATCTTGAGCGTTATTGTGACGGTTGAACTATCTAAAACGGTACGCGTTACCTGATTGTTACTGTTGAGCGTTATTGTGACGGTTGAACTATTAGCTAAAACGGTACGCGTTACCTGATTGTTCCTGTTGAGCGTTATTGTGACGGTTGAACTATTAGCTAAAACGGTATGCGTTACCTGATTGTTCCTGTTGAGCGTTATTGTAACGGTTGAACTATTATCTAGAACGGTATGCGTTACCTGATTGTTCCTGTTGAGCGTTATTGTGACGGTTGAACTATTAGCCAAGACGGTGACGGACCGCAGAGGTCGCCAGTCTGGCTCTGGCCACGACAAGGGTTTCGATGGCACAGGCAGGAGCGAGCTGTCATCTGCCAAACATAACCTCCAGCTTAAACTAAATTGTAGAAGTAATAGCAGCAGTAAAAATTGAAATATTATAGGAAAAGTAGTAACAGAAATAGTGGGAAAAAATGGCATGCAATGCGTAGAGCATTTGAAACCGTAGGGCATTTGTCTAACTGTGCAGCCATCTTACAAGCGCCTCCGGCCATCTTGCACGCGCTTGTAGGAAACCAAATGAAATAAAAAATGATATATGCAACAACAACAACAAAAATTCCTATCTTTAGTATTCGAAATATTTTCCTGAAGTTGGGGATCAGAAAAATAAAAACACGAGGAAAATTATTAAAGAGCATCATTAAGTAAAGAAATAGTTGTAATAATTTCTCGCTTTCTCGCTAGAAGCTGTAAATTCGTTATTGTTGACTGTATACCATGAATAATAAAAACAATCCAACCTGGCTTTCATCGCGATAGATTTTCTCTGATGTTTCAGAATCGTATTCTCTCTAATCTCGCTTAACTTATTTATATATGCACAGGCCCAATTTTTTATAGTCCCGTCTCCCAATGATCCTGTTAAGTTAATAACTTTCGAATTAAAGTAATTTGACTTGATAAAATTCCCGTTTCAACTCAACTTTCACGTAGCACTGCTAGTTAACGCCCCTTTAGAAATCAGCTTCTATTTCGGAATACAATTCCTAATTAACAAATCGAAATCGCGTTTAAATTTTTCATCAAACTTTGCAACTAAAATTTGAATGTCTTGTCCAGGTTAAATGCCTGCAAGATGCGTATTGCTAATTCGTGTTCAAATTACTGTAAAATGCTGTTTCAACCCCAAGTATTTGGGCGTAAAGCTAGCCGCCGGAAATAAAAAGGGTCTGATATGGCAAATATCCAAGATACTTATAGTTTTTGGTAATCGCTTGGATTTAAAAAAAAAAAGATATTTTAGTGCTTGAATCACTCACTTTTGAGATCATCCATGGTGAGGCTCTCGAATCCTGAGAGGTCGACGCTCATGTCGGACTTGCCGTCGTGGTCGATGAGCCGCACGACTGTGCGCTGAGCCACAGAGATGGTTAGGTTCCGGCCCGATGGCAGGTGTAAAACTAAGCGGCCATTAGTGTTTTTCCGCAGGACACCTGCCTCAAACTACAGAAAAAAGTTATCTTGTGTATTTTTTCCAGAAATTGAACAAATAAGAGACATAAGCGTTGAAAGTTACATTAATGAGCCAAATTTGTGGACTATATTTTTTTTATCTTATTTGAAATCTGAAAAATCTTATAAACATATAGAACCACAACAGCACAACTCAGTAGACAATAATTTTTTACATTGCATTTTAATAGCAATTCATTGTGTGATAACGCAAGTAAAGTTGCCTAAGATGAGATTGTTGATAATTTAAGTACTCTGTTTCGCGGAAAAGAGTTCAGTACAGACGTTATCAGCCTGAAGAAGTCGTGTTCTTAAAGTAGATATCTTTACCTGCATTTCCTGACCTCGAAAAATCCAAGTCTTCCTAATGAATAACTAATATCATAACTTATGCCATCATACCCGATGAATGAGATTACATGATGAAATGCATAAAACTTCAATTTACAACAGACATATTTACATAGGCATAGCCAAAAATATTATTTTTAACTGCGCATCTCACTTCCTCGAGGGAGGAATTGTAGTGCGTCAGCGAGCGATCGTTCACGGTGTAGTTCATGATGGTGATGTTACCGCTGTCGTCGATGTAGCGCAGTGATAACGGGTGAATGTCTCCAGGAATGAACATTACCTGAGTAGTGATAACATGCGTTAAAATTATTCTACTCGTATTTTATGATAGAATGTTGAGGGAAGAAAACAATACAATTTTTGGCATATGTTAAAATTATTCTATTTTACAATAGAATGTTGAGGGAAAAAGACAGTACAATTTTCGGCAGTCACTCTAATTTTTTTACCAGCA
Source organism: Hyalella azteca (assembly GCF_000764305.2). Lineage (NCBI taxonomy): Eukaryota > Metazoa > Arthropoda > Malacostraca > Amphipoda > Hyalellidae > Hyalella > Hyalella azteca. The sequence continues at coordinate 441,200 of NW_025937263.1, read as the reverse complement.
GGTGAAAAACCCAGGCAATTTGTTTTAAAAGATGAATCTTACAAAATAAGATTGAGGTAGGTATGTCATGACTCATGTCCCACACGTGTAGGAAGTCATTTGAATAATACTATTACGGTGAGTAATCTAGCTTTTATGGGTGATATATGCTTTAATTAAAGCAGCGAGAAATGTAAATATTAATGTTCTCAGGATTGAACAGCAACAATCAGTTCCTAATATCAGTTCCTAATCAGTTCCTAATATCAGTTCCACTACAACAAAGCGGATGTACTCGTACGAGTATTTAAATATCCCTAATTCAGGCACAGTATGTATTCGTTACTTACATTGTCACCAGGTTGAGATGCATTCTCAGGAGTTCCTGAGATGAAGGGAAGGCTCACCACGAGCAGAAACAAAACAGTCAAGTTAACAACTATTTCCATCCTCGATTAATTAACTCACCAATCGTTGAGGAAATTTTGATCTTAGTTATCTTACTTCATGCAAAATTTTATTTTTTTTAATCAATTGATTCTTTATGAGAATATTGGGCGGAAATATGTAGTTTAAAAAATTCTGGTTGATACAGACGCTCTATTATTTATTTATTTACTTGTTTCATTTTGAACTACATGCGTTGTTTGTATAAATACATATTATTAATTAGGGAAGATGCTTGATTCCTAAAAATATAAAAAAACAGTGTTTACACACCCAAAAATCGTTACTCATTCATTTATAAGTTTGTTTAGTTGACCAATAATGATATGATTGAATGCAGGTGGCAATGGACGAACGACGAATAATTTGCACGTGAATAAAAATTAAATGCTAGAAGCACATAAATGATTAGAGAACCGGAAAATTGTAAAACTCAATAGAGGCTATCATATTAGGAAAATCCGACTCGTACTTTTGTTAGATTTAATTTCTAGCTAAAAACTTTGCTAAATGTTTTCTTTCATGAGCGCGGTGAAACTCGTCCATGCGACAACATTTTTTCTTGCTTCAAATCACCGACGTGTGGAACAGCCTCCCCGATTACATCGTTGGCGCTCCTGGTATGAACGCGTTCAAGAACTGACTAGATAAATCTATGGAAAAATATATGTTCAGACTTGAAATGCCCAGCACCATATTCAACCCGGTAGAAGGCTAGTACTAGCTATTTCAAGCTATAGTCAGTTTGGAAAAAAATCCTCTCGAAGGACCTGTTATTATATCACGAAAAGTAGGAGAATCGGCGACAGGCCACGTCAGGCCTACTCTTCAGCACAGAAATCACTATGTTAGATGGCTCAGTGGTTACAGTTCTCAGAGTACGAGGATTGGCGCAGAAAGGAGCGGGTTCGATACCAGCTCTGTGCGCCAGTTTATGGTATGAATCGACAATGAGGCTGGGCAGTTAATTAAGCAAAGCAAAATTGAATCAGCGAGTTGCGCGTTCGAGACCGCAACAAGCTGTGAACATTCTGCGATGTAAAGAATCGGCAACAGGCCTAGGGCCTAATAGACGCTGAAAACGCTATTATTATTATTATTATTATTATTATTATTATTATTATTATTATTATTATTATTGTTGTTATTATTATTATTATGTTATGTTATGAAAGCGCGGAAAAATGTCGCTGAATCGGTTTAATTTTAATAGTTCCACAATCGATCGCATCACGCGATCTTTATTTCATAGTTAGATTTCATTTCTGTACAAATACTTTGTTTGCAATAAATTAGCTATCTTTGAACTCTCTAAAGCTCCTTTAGTTTATATAAGAAGGTACACAGTCCACACTTCACCGAGTCCCCCAAATTTGAACACTGCAGGCGTTGCGAGGTGGCATCTTCACAACTAAGGCAAACAGGAAAATAGAGAAAAATCTCACGTTACAGGAGGAAAAAACGCTTTCAATGGATACAATACAAATCTTTTTAGTGTTAATTGGAAAGCGAGTTGGAAACAAGTCACTAAAAGTACAAGAATCGGTGACAGGCCACACCGGCCTACTCAAATGAAAAATTCGTCCTAAAAATGATATTAACTCCACATGATTTGACAAAAACCATCACATCATGAAAACTACCTATAATTCGTAATTTTTAGTTTCTCAATAGATTATGAGAAGTAAAATGAATTATTATGCGAAGTAAATTGAAGTTTACGCTCGCATGACATTTTTTACGTTCTCTTTGTTGACGTTATCGGCCAACCATACACGTCATAACACATGTTGATTATCAATTTTTGCGGTCCCGGGATTTGTAAGAGTTACTATCTTCCTACCACCAGTCACTCGGCAGTCGGCACTAGTCAGATTCAGACGTACCAAATACCAATTTCGGTTTACCCAAAATTAAGTTGTTCATAGGTTCCTGTCCGTGAGTATGAGATGTGATTAAATTATTTAATTATATATTATTTACAATGTAAATTTTACATGATGTAGGCCTGTAGCCTTTGTTTGCTAGGCTATACTATAGCCTATAGCTAACCTTACCTTACTCATTAGTCACCTATCTTAGGCTAATACTTGAACTGATTGACATTAATTAGGCTACACATGATTGCTGAATCGCTTTTGCTGTTGACTGTTCTGTTGTAATAATGTAATTCACTAGCCTCAAGCGGTCAAGCCGCTCTCCAAAGTAAAGATATTCTGTCAAACGGGGTAAAATGGGATGGATTTGATCATTTTTTGTTAATAGGTAACTTCTTACCATGAAACATTTCATAAACAAGTTTAGGCTCATTTTATATCTAGCTCTTTGCGAGGGCTATCCAATGGCATCTTCAAAAAAATTCCATAGCTATGCTATTTGCAAGGTGCCAGACGCAAAATAAAACCGTCCCGATTTACCCCTCAAAGTGGGGTAATCCGGGACATTTGCAATAAAAGTTAATTTTAAAACGTTTGATGATGTAGATGTAAAATAAATAACATTTTCTGTGATTTTTACTTGTTTTTCCTTTATTGATATTATATTATCATATTCATTAATTACCGTATTATTAATGTGATATTACTGTATCTATGGACATGCCATTGAGCATTGACAACGACCTTGTCCACTGCAAGCTTCGTATCAGCAGCCATGTAGCATTTCTTCTGTATCTGTAAGCTTACAGGATGGTTTGTAATTTTGCACAATTTTAATTGAGTCAAGTGATTTCACTATAACAAAAAAGATTGTGAAAAACATACCTGAAACATGAAATAATGTTTTAGTAACAACTAACAACCATCATATGTTTTGGAGAAATAAATCATAGTTTAGGTCAATTACTTTTCATTCTATGATGCCTTAGTGCACAATTCTATATATAGCATTCTATGTACAATTTTGTAAGTACCGTTGATGCACTAATTTTTCGACAAGTGAATTTTTTTTTTTTTGCTGAGCAAGGTAAATGTAATCAAAATTCATTGTTGGTAATCAGGTTTTTTGTTAACTAGAACCTTTCCTAACTGAGGTTCTACTGTAAATGCATTTTTAAGGGTGTCCCTAATTACGTACCCCGGGTGGCAGGTGGCCCGGGTGGGTGTCCCAATTAGCCCCACCGTGTGGAAATGGCTGCAGAGGTACTTTTCCAAAATCGCACTTTTCACACTTTTTTTTGGTGATTTTTTAGAGATAGTAGATTTTTTTTAGAGATATTTAGAGATTTCTCGACTAGCTTTATACAAAAGATAGTAAAAATGTTTAAGTTTATGCCACTATTTTCAGTTTTGCAATATTTTGATTAGTTTAGCTGCTACAACATTTCTATGAAATGTCGGAGGCGCATCCTGATTTACCCCACCCGTACCTTTTTACCCCGTTTGACGGTATCTTCTTACATGAACTAAAAACTAACTTTCTCAGCTTATTTCAATTAATATATTTAAATAATTTCACAGGTTTCTCTTGTTTTTAAATAGAAAAAAAAGAAGTTTATTCAAAAACAGCCTTTGCTGGGAATCTGGGACTGGGACTGATGGAATTTCATAGAAATTAAAAGTTTAAAACCATCAGAAATTTTCACTTTCAAATCAGTCCTTTAATGCTTATTCAAACCAGTGTGTGGTGCTAGCCTGCCACACCAGCTCTGGCAGAACCAGCAACCAGGCAGGCTTAGGCAGTCTGAGGCAGGATGGGATGTAATTTTGCAATGGTCATTAATGAACACAATGACAACACATATAATCATATTTATATTACATTATAAAACATAAAATTGGAAGTTTAAACTTGAAAGTTGAACCTTTTCTCTCAAACTTGGATGGTATTTTTAGATCAACCATACTGAACAGTGAACACTGTGAACAGACTAGAACAGTGAACCAGTAACTAGCATTCAGATCTAACTGCTGAATTGAGATTTGAGCAGAAGCCACCTGGGAATTGGACAAAAACACCCTTTTATCTGGCCAATTTCATTATTTCATGTATTTCTATGACCTTGTTATCTATTTCTATAATACTGATAAGAGTCCAGTTTGTTTCCAATTACCTGATTTTATTCAAAATTTAATTTAAAATCTGTATGTGATCATGCTGGCCATTTTAGAGAATTGGCTGTTACGCCAGGCCAGGGGCCTCCAAACTTTTTTCACCAAGGGCCAAGAGCAAGCTTTTTGAAACCGTCATGGGCTGGTCATGCCTATTTACTATTTTTAATTCATGTGTAATCAGAAATAAATACCACTCTTGATTTTTGTATACATTATATTGAATCTTGTGAACTACAAGATATCCTTGTCGGGCCAGATGGAACCTAACCACGGGCCATAGTTTGAAGACCCCCGCCTTAGGCCAAAGCCACTTTTGAGGCTATGTATGAATCAGACAAATATGCCCATGCTTGCAGAAAGTTTTACCCATTTTAAAGGCCCTTGCTTAATTTCATTCATGAAAATTTAGAAGAACCAATTTCATTGGCAACTTTCCAAATGGATTTGTAGGGTTTGATCACCCTATCATAGCCTATCAATTACAATTGTATTTTCTATTGTGCTACTGCTTACTGGTAGCTAGATTTCTTGTATTCAATTACCGTACCATATAATAATTCGAACTTTGAAGCAGCTCTAGATTTTTGATAGTTTTATTTCTATTTGAGGCTTCCTAAATATTATTTGTACATATATTGGGATATATAGATACTTATTTAGTTAATAAAATTATTATTTCCAACTTTTTCATTTGCAGTTGATCATCCCAGCCCATTGAAGCTTTCTGAAACAAGAGCTGCATCAGCATCACTGTCATGGCCTTGAGTGTGAAGCTGCAATTTTTAATAGGTCTTCTGTTGATGGTTTCTTCATCCACCTCATCTGATCTGCCCAAGTCAAAGGTAGTCCATAAATCATGAATATGCATTTCATTCTTTACAAATTTTCTTGTTGGTTCACATTCTGGTAAAAAATTCAAAATCTTGTCATTTCAATTATTTTAAACTTGGTTTTTTTTTAATATTAAGTTATTTAGTTATGGTAAAGAAAGTTATTTAGCTTAAAGATATACAGTGGGGGGAAATAAATATTCGTACCTTGAAAAATCGTATTTTAATGTATGTAAGTACCCAAACTTAACAGGAAAAGTGATTTAAATTATGTATAGAGACGCATAGTATTCAAAAATACTATCAAAAGAAATTAAATCTCAATGCAACAAAAAACAATGCAACATGTTCACTTTTCGGGTGAAAAAAGTATTCGTACAAAACAATAAATCCGCATTATTTTAATTTAATACTTGGTTGAATACCCTTTATTCAGCTCATTCTTTTGATAGTATTTTTGAATACTATGCGTCTCTATACATAATTTAAATTACTTTTCCTGTTGAGTTTGTGTACTTACATACATTAAAATACGATTTTTCAAGTGTACGAATATTTATTTCCCCCCCCCCCCACTGTAGCAATGTCCCATATGTTGGCAATATATTAGTTTCATCTTAATGTTTCTGCATTCCTCTTTTTATAATATTCCTCATTAAGATGATATTCTAAGATTCCAGAACAAACAAAATTCATCTCGTTAGGTTAATTATTCTTGTCCAAGTCTGTTTTTCTTTCCTAGATCTCATAAATTCTTCTACCAAATTCTCCCACCATCAATTCTTCTAGGAAAATATGTGAATGAATGCCAATATACCTCCTGTATTAAGGTTAGAATGTTCCATTATTAAATGGAATGATTTCTAATTATTGAGGCACTAATATGCTATTATCATTCCAGGTTGTCAAATGTGCTGTGTGTCAGAGTCTGGTGAATGAAGTTCATTATCAGATAAGCCAGGTAAATTTTCCATTGAAAGTCTGAGTTGTTATTATAAATTATGAAATCTTTATTTTGGATCTGGTGTCCTCTAAAATATTAATTGCATTTTACGGCATGTTTCCTAATACAAAGAAAAAAATATATTTAGTGCCATAGCATTAGGATTCCAAAATAACTATTTGGTTTTTCCTCAAATGACTCTGTTTTTCATTTCAGATATTCTCCTAACACCTTCAGGGGTGTACCTAGAGATTTTTTTGACTTCACTAAAATGATTGATGTAGATGATTGATTTTTATTACATTCCATGCTTATTTAGGTGGATCCACGACGTAAGATTGAAGTTGGATCGTATCGCATCGCATCCAATGGAGATCAGCAGACGACCAGCAGGATCTACGCTGGATCAGAGGTTTGTAGCTCCCTCAGAGGCCCTGTAGCTCCCTCAAGTTTAGCTTGTCTAGCTTTTCATTTAAAAGTACACATTCATTGTGAACCTTGAGCAATCAAAACTACTTCCTTCTCAGTGCTTTCAAACATTTATTTAGAATAAATCAGTGTTGGAATTCTATGTGTTCCTTAATGTTGTCAAAATAGTTAGCAGGGAAATCAATAGCTACTACATGGAACTATTATATCTAAAATTTGAGGTTTGGATGTTGCATTTTGTTCCTTATTATCTTAATGATAGAATTGTTCAGTGGTAGGTTTTAATTGTTGAGCTCTAAATTGTATCATTAATAGTTCTCTTAGGAAAATTAGGTACAAATATTCAACTTGTACATTAAAGTTGAACATATGTAATCTTTATCACTAGCTCATTCAAAACATTATTTTTTTGTTTCTATCCTCAAAACCAGACCACAAGAAGTGTATTTTTGATAACTTTTGCCAACTGATGTGCTTATCCACACACGAAAAACATAGACAATTACCTTTGGTATACAGATGACGAATATGGCAGCGTTATGAGTCTCGTTGGATAAGCTACGTTTGGTGAATTCCATTTTAATCACTAGGCTGCTTGCACCTTGTTACTAATTGATTTAATTCCAGGCTCACATGACAGAGCTGATGGAGACCGTGTGTGGCTCGTTCAAAGACTACGCGCAGGCCAAGCACAAGGAGACGGGTCGTGTCGAAGTTATCCCCATTGTGGGTAAAGATGGGCAGATGAACCCTCGCTTCAGCGAGTACGAGATGATCCAGGACCCCGACCTCAACAAGAGTCTCGAGTTCCATTGTGAAAGCATCGTTGAGGATCACGAGGATGATATAGTTGAGCATTTTAGCAGCCAGCCCCAGCAAGAGTTTGATCTTGAGAAATCCCAAAAAGAATTTTGTTGGTCGAAGTCCAAAATATGTTCTGGTTTCAAAGAAGAGTTGTGATCACAGTTGGGCTTCGTAGCATTTCGAATATCATATATCATGAAGTGGAATTTCTGCAGACATTTCAAAATTGGCTGAGATGTCTAGATTCATTCCTTGATGTGTTCGTATATGTGCAGAACCCATGTGTTGTTACTAGAGTTTTACTGAACATTTGAGAGAGTGACATCAAGCTTTTGCTTATTCTACACGATTATTCCTTTTAAATCCAGTATAATCGTATGAAGTTTATCTGTTTCATCAGTTATTTCTCTACGAAACCTAATCAATAGTTATGCTGGGAATATGTCCACGTAGATTTAATAATTAGTTACATCTCCTGTCAAGAAAGGTTCGTAAGAGCATCAATTAAAATTATTAAATGAATCTGAAAATTTGTTGAAGTTTAAGAATCTTTATGTGTACATTAATTGTTGACGAAAGTTTTCCAGTTTTTCCCCACTTGTCTGCAATTATATTGAAGTTCAACGTGTTTCATAGAAAATGATGTATTCCATTCATGGTTTTCATAATTTATGATCTTTGTCTTTTGTTGTGCATTGATGTTTTTTTATACTGCCGTAACCGCTTGAATAAGCGAAAGCGTTCGATTATTTATTGCTACAGCAATTCTTGAGGAAGGCTTCCAAGCAATATTATAGTATATATTCCACGTATTGTTGAATTCAATTTTTTCTTAGATAGACGTTATCGCCTGTTTTGTTTATTGAAATTCAGCTCAATTTTTGTACCTTGGAGGTGAAAATATCATTTATGGTATTGGTATGCATGTCTTTATTATTATATTTTACTCGGCTTTTCAGTGCATTGTCGCCTGTCTGTAATTATGCTATTGAAGGCATAATCTCGTTCGATTAGTGCAATAATTATTTTCTTAAAAATAGAATTTTTTCATCATTCGGCTATCCCTCAATTTTGATGGCCGTAACCGATCACAATCTTAAGCCCCAGTTAATGAGCTTGTAAGTACAGAGAAGCATCATGAGAGCCGTTCATCAGTGAAAGAAGCTTCTCTCCTTGTGCCTTAAAGTTGTTTAATTTGGTCATTTGTGATCTTTTTGTCCGTTCCGTATTATCCGATGACAGTCGTTGCACTCTGAGCTTCGCGAGCACGTGTTTGCAGTTGTTTTCAAAATTAAAAGAATTGACTTAGCTCTTCTGCCAATCTTTGACCTCCAATCATCAACATTATTGATAATAGTTTAAAATACTCGCATTTATTTGTGTTTTTGTCGCGCTTTCTCATTTATTCCCACTAATTTTTTTTGCGTGCTGTCTCGTTTTCTGAAGGAATTGTGATTTTTTTTCCGTTTTAATGGTGTGGCACAAACTATGTTAAAAAAATCATTCATAATCATGTTCTAAATTTCTGTTTCACTTTCAAATTTTACTTCAAAACTGATATGAATACATTTTTTGCTAAAATCTTGTAGATTGATTTTATTTATCACTAGGTTATCGTGTTACCGACCGTTCGGTTTTTGCTGCATGACTGTATTCTATGAGTAATTTCTTTCTTTGTAGAATTTTACTGTTAATTTGACAAGTATGGCGTTGAGTGTTATACTTTCCGGACACACGCTGCATATGGGGTCCAGCACATGTTAAAGTCGCTCATACATTGTTATTATCTCACGTGAAATGTGGTTTCGACGAAGCTATACTGCGTGGTCTGCTTTGTTTGGTCAATTTCTGGTCGTGATTAAGTGTATTGCTTTGCACCGTAAGTATTGAATATTTATTAAGTATGTTATTTGTGGAGTAATAGGAAATGAATATTTCTTGAAATGTGGCATTTAAGTTAAAAGAGAATATAACCACTGTATGAATTGAAACCATTGGTTTACACATTTTTCATCTTCATAAAGAAAGTTAAATCGTTATTTGTTTCTTTCGCTGGATTGACGAACCCTGGCGGGGACCTAGACCCGACCCGCTAGCTTCAATAGTCATGCGTGGCAAGGGTTAGCTGCGGGACTCCTGGGCAGGCGGGGGGCTGCTTAAACACCGCGCAGATGGAGTGGCGCCCGTCTTGCAACGTTAGTCAAGCGCACAACCTGCTGCGCCCACGACAACCAAAGCTACATCCGAGCGTACGAGTGTTCCCGTCAAGACTACGTGTGCTTGACACCAGGGATCCCCTTGTTGGAGGCAGATACACGGGTGCCTGCTCAGCGCGTCGGACGAACCAAACAACCCGGACCTGGAAAATGACCTCTTTGAATGCGCCTCTCGTACCTGATACCCCGACAACGGAAACGACCCGGACCCTCACTACGGAACCAACCTTGACCTCACCTACCTCCACGTTAATCTCGACGCTGGAGCCATTTGTCCCACGCCCCCAGGCCCCTGGGCCTGGCAGAGCCGGACAAAACAAGAAATCTAGACACCAAGGGACATGGAAGCAAATGCAGCCAACCCTAGAAGCCCGCATCCAAGACTACCCTCATTTCTTCCGCGTCGCATCGACGACTGGTGAGAACCTGGCTGCCATTGACGTAGTCCAGGCCAACCGGCAACTAGTCCATTCTCTGGGCAGTGAGCCAAAAAATGTGCACGAGACCCGAGACGGAGCACTCATAGTAGAAATACAAAACAGAACTCAGAGCGACTCAATACTTAACATCAAGACACTGGCAGGTTGTTCTGTCACCGTAGAGCCACACGGTACACTAAATGAAACCAAAGGAACTATTTATTACCGCAATGAGCCCAAGTATACTGTTGAAAATTTGCAAGAGCATCTTAGTCACTATAAGGTTAAATCGATCTATCAAATGAAAAAGAAGATGCATGGAGCCCTAGTGGACCTACCATTATATGTACTCACATTTGCAACATGCAAGCTCCCTACTGAGGTAAAGATTGGGTGGCACCGATGCTCCGTGAGAGAGTACATCCCTCGCCNGCACCGCGTGCGCCGGGTGGAGGTATGCCTCACCCGCCTCCGCATTGGACACACTAGAATCACCCATGGCCATCTCATGGAACGCACGCCTGCACCTTATTGCATGGATTGCTTAGTGCCCCAGACCATAATCCACGTCCTCTGTGAGTGCCCATCATTTGGTGTGGCCCGACGGCAATTTTTCCCCCATCTAAGCCAAAACGACCCCGACACGCACCTAAAAAGTATTTTGGCCCAACCAGAACACGGTAGCTATAATGTTGACCGCCTCGTAGAGTACCTGAGAGCAATAAACATGTTCGACTGTATATGATCTGGTCAACGCTGAATACATGTGATGCAATATGTTCTTAGCCCATAATGCCCAACGTGACATTCGGCGCGAGATAGCTTATCAGCTGAAGCGCTAGTAATCATAGGGTCACTAAACTAACTAACTAACGTTATTTGTTTCGATATCCCATTATTTAAAAGAGTATCAAGGTGCTAACAACAGTGGTTTCTAAAACTTGATCAAGCCCCACTAGAGGAACGTGAGGACATGGCATGTGGGCGGTGGACACAGGAGAAGAATTATTACATTTTATTGCGCATGTTACATGGTATTATTCATTGATATTTGAGATAATTGCCGCAACATGGAAAAAACTACAAGTGATCAGGCGCTCAGCGGAATGTCGCTGTGGTGGGAGCATAAGAACCAGCCTACGTACTGCATTTACGTGCATCAAGCATTGATACTGTATCATGAATGATGGAGGTTATTGTCATCACAGTAACTGATGCCCACGTGGAGAATGAGGTATTGCAACTCAGCAGACGTGCGACCGATGCGTATCATGGGGTCATGTACTGCCTGGCAATCGTGCTCAAATATGACGAGGACAATTGTGTCTGATGCGTCGTTAAGGAAAAATATTATAACCCATCAGTATCGGATTAGAATACTAAATTTTTTTCAAATAAGTATACGACGTGACGTAAAATGTCAGGTTATGACGTAGCTCCCAGCTTCTTACTTGCTATTTACCCTCTACCGTCGTGTGTCTCTCTCCAGGAACATAACTTTCAACTTAAATAATGCTTAAGCTATTAAGTTTAGCAACCTGAGGCCGTTTGTACGCAACAGAGAACATTTTAAAGGTGTACGTGGCGGCAACCATCAGTGCAAGTCATTTTGCGCTCACTAACATCGTATCCCTTTTGGGAAGTAGGCGCGTGACAATATTGTTCCAGTTACTCATGTCGTGCGGTAGAGGGTTAATATAAACGTCATCCTCTGAACCTGGTGTATTCACCAGGTTGATGCTTCCTATGCCATGGTAAGCGATCAACGAGGGCTTGTTCCGAAGTAGTCGGCATGATTTGTCCACTTGTGTTTTGACTAGAGGAGCAACAAAAAACGTACAATCTTAATTTTTCTTTGTGACGTAAAATGGTTGTAGCAAGATTAAGCTTCACTCTTCAATTAAAGAATTTACATTCCTGTTAAATCTGCAAAACGTTGATATTGTACCGAGGTAACATAAGTAGCATTAAGCGTGAAATACATTGTGATCGCGACGCCATGCTCGAGAGTCACGGCACGTCTGTCACGCAATCCTTTAATAATTAGCCTTCTTCTGATATACGTGTGCATGAGCCTGTCTAGTTTTACTACCTCGAAAAGCCCGTACTGATAGAATAGAATATAAGCGTCGGCACTAAAGAAATAGGCCCATGGCCTGTTGCCGATTCTTGTACTTTTCGTGACTTGATTCACAAGGGATCCGTCCTTTTGAGCCCGATCTTTCCCTAACTGTCAACTGACGATTGATTTACATAGCTGCTGGACTTATTGCAAGGTCCGTAAGGTGCTACGCATTTCAAGATGAACATATGTTCCTGCATAGCTTTGTCTAGTCTGTTCTTGAAGGCTTTCATACTCGGAGCGTCAATGATCGATGCTGTCAGGGAGGGTGTTCCACATGTCGGTGACTCGAAGCGAGAAGAAATGTTGTCGCATGGATGTGTTACAACGCAGTTTTTAGCGCATTTTCTCATTTATGGAAAAAATGCACTATTGTGCTCGCCATGTCCGGTGTCTCTTATACACATCTCAGCGCAAGGAGAGACCTTCTTATGCTACAGTACCTTGCAAGAGCCCAACAGCTACCCAACTCCCCCTCCTACCTGAGCATTACACACCAATGGCCCATGGGTGCCCGACGAGCGAGCGAGACATTTGGCTCTCGAGCTCGCGAGATCTGCGCACGCCTGCATCTAACTGTACAGACCATACCCATTGATTTTTGCAACAACCCACGCTGGTTGCTCTCCCCCTCCGTGGTCTGCCCTGGCTTCATGCAGGGCAGAAAAAGTGATCACTCAGCTGATGGCATTAGGTCTCTGTTCCTCGACCACATCAACACATGCCACCGACGGTGCATGCACATATACACCGATGGCTCTAAAGACGATAGTAGAGTTGGATGCGCAGCGGTTAGCGACGCTGCGAGGAGCTCGCTGAGACTGCATAGCTACTCCTCAATATTTACTGCAGAACTATATGGCATCCTGTGTGCCATCGCAATTGCAAGGGAGAGCACAAACATGGAGATCTGCATATTTAGCGACTCCTTGAGTGCAATTCAGGCGATTTTATGTTACAACTCACCGCATCCCCTGGTAACCACCATACATAGATGGCTTATCCGACTCCACACGCGCCAAAAGACAATTACATNACCTGGAGGCACTAACCACTCACCTGGGGGCACTAACCACTCACCTGGGGGCACTAACCACTCACCTGGGGGCACTAACCACTCACCTGGGGGCACTAATCACTCACCTGGGGGCACTAATCACTCACCTGGGGGCACTAATCACTCACCTGGGGGCACCAACCTCAAACTCGGGGGCACCCACCACACATGGGGCTATCTTAAGATCTTTGCAACGTAACGGTTCTATACAGTACACCTGGCGAAGCCAGTCAGGACTAGGCGACGCACAAAAAAAACCTAGTCCCGAGTTATCCCAGCTGAACAGCATTTAGTAGGAGGATGCAGGGAGCATTGAAAGGCATTCATCTATAGTCAGTAGCTCCTTCGCCGGCTCAATGCCTCGGAGCGAGAAAGCACTGCACACCATTCATGGGCATTTCAATATTCGAGAACGACGACGCGGCAACCGGCCGAAGCCGGCTTCCGTCACGGGAGCTCAGCACAGCACACCTTCCTCTTCGGCGGTCAGAACAGAACCAACAACAGCTTTATAGCTTCTACATCTATGTACTCGTCGGAGCGTCTGATCAGTCCAAGTCGTTTATCGGCTTTATTAACTTGAGCTTCAATATGCTCAGAAAATTTCAACTCATTGTCGACATTAACTCCTAAATCTTTTTCCATTGTCGACTGTCCCGCGAGTGTCTTTCCCAGACACTCGCAGATGGGTCAATAAAAGTCGGACTTCTTACTTCACTTCTTGTATTGAGTCCTCGCTGAAGAAATCAATTTATGCAGATGACACCGGACTCCACGCTGACGCTTACTGCATAACTTTTTTTTACTCATTGTCATCGGGATGAGAGCCTTGCATATTCTGCTTTCTTGTCCACATCCTACCTTGGCGATGTAGGCTCCTCAGCTGTGGCGTCTCACGTAACCAATGCACAAGTCTGAAAATTCAGCATGATCCTAGAGTATCCTTAGTATTTGTTTGGGACATAGCAGTCCCAGGCCACGATGGATCGCCAGGTAGCGGTGATCCATTCCAGCTCTTCCGGTTCCTCTGTACCTCATGACCTCAAACTTGGTCCCGTTGAACTGCATGTTGTTCACTAGGGCCCAGTCATATATTGCAGAGAGGTCTTCTTGCAACCTCTCACTGTCCGTCCTGTCCGTGATGGTCATTAATATCCTGGTGTCGTCTGCGAATGACGATGCAGTGGCGTGGTTCACTGCCACATCTATGTCGGCGATGTGGATGAGGAAGAGGATCGGGCCGAGTACCGTTCCCTGTGGTACTCCACTCTTCACCCTAGCCACGCTCGATCTCGATTCTCCAACAACTACAGCTTGTAGTTTTTCTGTTAGGAAGCTGTGGATCCATGCCAGCAATTCACCTCCGACTCTCAGCAGTCTTAATTTTCTGAAGAGCACTCCATGGTCGACTTTGTCAAACGCTTTCGCGAAGTCCAAATACACCACGTCCACCCCGGCCCCCTCCTCCAGCATGGCCAGGATTTGGTGGTGATGCTCCAGTAACTGAGATAAACAGGAACGATTTCGTCTAAAACCGTGTTGCCTTCTGTTGAAAAGGTCAGCGTCTTCCATGTACTGCACCAACCTTCTGGCAACAACCTTCTCAAATACTTTGATTACGTGTGATGTTAATGTAACCGGCCTGTAATTTTGGGGTTTGTCTCTTGCGCCTCCTTTGTAGATAGGGGTAATTAGCCCTAATTTAAGGTCACTTGGGACATTTCCTTCTCTCAATGATGTTTTCCAGAGCAAAGTCAGAGGGACCTTTAGTGCACCGACACATCTTTTCAGTAATACTGCAGGGACTCCATCCGGCCCGGGAGCCGAATACGTAGATAATTCTTGGATACTCCTCTCTAGATCCGGCGTTTCAAACTCAATGCTCATCAGCTCCCGATCCCCTGGAAGTTCTTGAATGACTCCAATTTCGTTCTCCTGCCTTGAGTATCGGGGTTCGCTGAATACTTTTTCAAATTGAGCTCCCAGAAGTTCGCACATGCCCTTGTCGTCTCCAACAAGGACATCGTTATTTTTCAGAGGCCCCACTGCGGCTCTGATTTTGGCCTTTGACCGGGCATATTTGTAGAAATATTTGGGATTCTCTCGAATGGCAGACACCGCTTGCGCCTCTGCAATTTGTTGCTCGGCCTCGTGTGAGTCCTGCAACTGTCGTTCAGTTTCCTTAATTTTGACCTTTAGATGTTCCAGCCTCTGCCTCTCTATATTCCCGGAGGCAGCCGTTATCTGGTTGTTCAAGCTCGCTCGTTTTCTCATAAGGATCCGTCTGTCCCTCGGAATTATGTGGCGTTTGGGGGTCGCCTTTTCCGGCGTGTGACGCACGCATACCTGCAGTAATATTTGGCACAGTTTGTTGTACATTGTTTCGGCGTTTAATTCCAGGAACTCAGATCTCCAGTCAATTTCGAGGAGTTCGTTCCCAATGGCCTCCCAGTCTGTTCTTCGATGATGGAAATTTAGCCCAGCTAGCCCCTCTCGAGGTGTAGGTCTTGGCTGGGTTCCCCTCTCAATTGTTGTCTTGACCACCACTAGTCGATGGTCAGACAGTGTGGTCTCCTCAACACGAATATCAGCAACCAGTTCTTCATTGCTGGTGAAGAATAGATCCAGGATATTATGTTCTCTTGTTGGCACCAGAACCTGTTGGCTTAGCAAGTGCTCCCTAGCGAATCGAAGTAGTTGTGTTGCCTGGTTTCTGGTTTGATTTCTGCGCTGTTCTGCACAGTCCAAGTTTGGCCATCGTATGTGTGGTAGGTTAAAATCTCCCGCAACCACAATATTTGGGGAAGGTTCACCAAAGTTGGCAACCTCTGTTTCTATTCTATCGAGAGTTTCATTGAATTTTTCTGGCGGGCAGTCAGGCGGTCGGTATACGATAGCAATGCACAGATGGAGATGGGGAATGTATAGTATAACATGTTCCACATATCCATAGGAGCCTAAATGCAGGGGAACTGTTTTTGCCGCGAGGAAGTTTCTGAGGTAGACTATAACGCCTCCTTTTCTTCTCCCTTCTTTTCGATCTGCTCGCTAATGTTGAAAGCCTTTAATCTCGATTTCTCCATCTTGGTTATCTTCTCTTAGGTGTGACTCGGTTAAGGCAAGCATGACTATTCCTTCTGTCTCAGCAATTTCTTTAAGTACGCCGATCTTGTGGCGTTTTCTTCTTGGGAAGAGTCCCTCTATATTAGCTATCATGATGCTAGACTCTTCCCTTCCTTGCGTTCTTAGTTGCTGTAACACTGCACTCTCTGCACTAATCTCTGGCTCTGCAGCTGTTGCTGTGATTTCTGCTGTTGTTCGTGCAGTGTCAACAGCTGCTGCATTTGTTGTTGAATCTGATCTACTTGCCTCTGTAGGCCTAAAAAATTGCTGCGCTTGATATCGAGTCCTGTTTGTTCTTCTTCACTCCGGTAGGATGTTTTGGCCGGTGCGGAAATTTTTGGAACTGCTCTGTACCTTTGATTTCGATAGATTCGCCCTTCCCAGAACTGATTTTTTTAACCATGTAATTTCTTTCTGATGTTTTGAGTTTGGCAGTATATTCTATCCTGTGTTCCGAGAAGGAACTATCAGAGTGCCAGTTTCCAGCCCTCAACAAGGGTACAGAGGTGAACGTAGTGGCTCGGACGCTATATATTTTTCTGATATAGTCGGTGAATTAGTAATTATATTATCTAATAATAATTATTGGTTATCACAATTATAATTAATTACCGGAAGAAAGCAATTAAAAATTGAGTTCAAATTCACAAGCCTTGGCTCAAGGGACATCCATAATTGCAAAAAAAAACTGTTAACACTTGTACTTAGAGCGACTCGGAGGAATCCCCTTGAAAACCACTACCTACTTCGAACACAAAAGCGTCGCAGTGGCTTGGTAGTCGGCGCAGGAAGTTCAAATTCGTCAAAATTAACGAAGTAAAAGAGAGAAAAGTGACAATGAGGATTTTGGTAGCATTATAAATTTTGAGAGTAAAATTTGAATTTAATAATAAAGTAAAGAAAAAATAGAATAGTGAGCCGTCTGGTTAGTTAGGACATTGAAAGTAATAAGGCTTAAACATTGCAGTGGATAAACCGAACTGACTGGGCTCATGGTTGAACTAGTATAAGGTTGACCCATGAGAAGCTCATTTTTGCCGATGTAGCTTGTTGTTCGCATGTGACGTCAATGATCTCAGTGACGTCACGGGCATTAACCAATCACCGAAATGCTATCAAACCAGTCAACCAATCCGTCATGGGAATGACGGGCTTGTTTACGTTTCTTGATCTCAGTGGCGTAACAAGAGAGCTAAACTGAAAGACGGAAATCCTCGTAGGTCAACGTTATATAGTTCAATCATGACTGGGCTGATGCGTTGCTGGAACCTTTGACGGTGTCAAGGCGTGTAAAATCTTAACTAACAATGTCGTTGACTTAAATATATTTCCGAGTGGCTGCCTAACAGATGCAGGCAACAGAACATGGCGACACTAAAATAATTGACGTGATCATTAAATAATTGATGTGGCGACTCGGGAGCGCAGCCGTGCACCACCAATTTTGTGCACCAAGAAGCCCTGAATCGAACGCCTTGGATCTCTCCGGACATTCACCAATCAGCCGTGAACCACTCGGCTTTGTCTTCCTCCGGCCTCGCATAGAACCTACCGTGCACCACCAGGCCGCGGATAGGATCTGACTTCCGGGCATCGTTAAATTACGTAATTTTACGTTCACCCTATCTGAGGTTAGGTTTCAGATAGCATAGTTCTGTTCCAAAATTTATCGTCTTTCGACAAGTGGCCGTTCGACCGAGGGCTGGACGGCTGGTTCGACCCACGGCCTAGATACGGACGGCTTGAAGTGTTGAAGGCTACGTTCCTGAAGGCAGGAATCATGATGGTCCATTACATCCAGGGCAGTGGTGGTCTTCGGCAGGCGACCCAGCTACTCCAAGTAGATGTGCCCATTACCAGATGTTTATTGACCTTCGTGATTATTATCCACGTACATGTCGCAGTTATCTGAGGCCAGTTTATTTTAACAATTCGCAAAATAAATCGATCAACATTTCGTGGACAAATGGCCAGATACGAACTAAGTGCGCTTTCAATTTGTCTGGATTATTAGTCCACGCACTGAATTTGAATGCCACAAAATGCTTATAAAGAACTTGCAAACATATTGTGCCTCACTCTAAAAAAGTTGCAGGCAACAGTTTTCTAAGAACACGTTGGAATTTAACTCACATCCCAGTGGCCGGTATCGTGTAACTGCAAACGGTAGCCCCGTGTGTGATTTCTGGCTGGGAGTAGTCTAGAGTCTAGACTGCTAGTCGATTGGAGCAGGAAGTTTTCCGGGGTGCAGACGATGGTGCTGTGGCATTTGCTGAAAAAAAATCGGAGGAATAATTAATTGAATTTTAAATAGTCAAAGGTTACAAAATTTGATTGTGATTATATTATTGAATATTTTCGTGTTGAAACAAGGTGGTGAACAGGCTTATTATATGGTGTTACGGGTATCATCATAGAACGAACGCGAACTGTGTTGACTGTTGAACATGCATCATGTAGGAGCTTTCGTTTATTGGTGGAGGCCCAAGTGCCCGGAATTTGGAGTAATTAGAATTTGCCAGTCGCTTGAGTATTTCACGCAGATGTACCAATTCCGTCCGTCACTATGGTACCTATTTTGATTAACTTCTATTTATTTGGCTCACAAAACTCTTTCAAATGCATACTTTTTTCATTAATTCCATTGCATTTTTGAAATTTGGATTGCTTGAGATTTTAAATTGAAATTCACATGTGATGCAATTTTTGATCATTTTCCAAAATAATCGGAAAACTTAGCTTAACGATATAATTTGTCTCAATAAATTGGCAAGTAGCAACTTATTTATTGAATAAGTTGCTACTTGCCGTGGGTGGAATTCTAGTCGTTGTCGTGGTTCAAATAGTCAAGATCGATCCAGCCTGTTTATTAGATCACTTCCAAAATATTGACATAATCTAATCGGATAATCCATTTTAAAAATCCAGATTAACTGTGAAATGTGCATTAGTTCTTGTATTACCCCTTCTGTATTTGAGAATTGATCATTCTGGCATGTGGTACGGTACTACCGTACTACAAATATTGTGTCGATGCTTGCCCAGGTGGATTACCTATTACCAATATTATAAACTTTGAATTTCGTTAAAATCTGTTTATAAGTAAGACTCGTAGCTCTTGCCGTGCGTTTTAATTGTCTTGCTTTACCTCGTGAGCTGTTGCTTTACATCTGAAGTCGAACCACGAGGAATGTCGATATTCGATATAGTTTGTCGTGACCGGTGCCTCGCGTAGTACCTCCGTTGAAATCCCCGTAACTGTTGATTAATCTTTCGTTTTACGGTAAGGCTTGGTTAGTTCAGGACAACAAGAATGTCGTGAGGCTAAAATTCAGCACAGAATAACATGTTGTAAACTAACAAGTTACAGAATAATGGAGAAATTTCACTTCTTAGTATTATTCTGAACAGTCAAATCGAACTAGAATCGCATATCCGGAAATAGGAAGATTTTCTCGAAAATAGCAGTCTGCAATGCTAAGTTACAGTACAAACAAATGTGTCGTAGCTGTGAAAGTTAGTTTTTATATCAGCTTTGGTGTTGTTTGCCGAGACAACCGTGAGACTAAGTTTACATTCGATTAAGTACTTGTTGTTAACATTCGCAACCCGAAAGTCGCAAAGGATTACATCCAAACAAAATTACACTACCTGTTGGTTTGAAAGTTGAATACTTTATAATCCACCATAACACCCTACGCGTTCGAAAAGAGGTGACTTGAAAAGCAAAGGTAGCCTAGCTTGGGCGGCGTATTATGCTTAGTTTTCCATGGGCGAGACAGTGGGAGGTGTAGAGGTGAGGACGGGGGGTGGGGGTGCTGGAAACTGGGGTCAGAGAAAGACTTAAACAGAATCCGCGCTGGCAGTGCCAACACCTCCTCTCCAGTGCGTGCGTGGCTGCTCTTGACTTGTTTCCTGTGGATCAGAGTTTCCCAGGCCCGTGCGTTTTCATGCGGGCTAAACGCGAATAACAAAGCATTGGTACCTCTTATGTGGTCGTCCAGCTTCTGAAATGATCTTCGGTGTTTCAGTTGTGTGCTTTGTTCATCATCTATTTATTTATTGAATCAAATCAATGCTTTTAATTAAATAAGTGTTATGCGGAGGACCTTACTGTTGGCTGCGTAAACTTCTGTGTTCTTTTCAATGATCACTAGTACAAGGCTAGATGATCACTAGTACTTGCCAATGCAATCGCGACCATCTACCAGCATTGAAAATTATGGGACACTGAAAGTAATTTACGGCGGTCTTTCGCTCCTCATCAACCCATATTAGTATGGGTTCTCGTCACACGGCACTAAAAAGTCGATTTAATTACCCGCAACGGGTTTTTGTATGTAAAATTCGCGAGTTTCCCTTGTTGCAGTCAGATAGCATGATGGGGTTGGCGAGCAGGCTGATGACTGCACTTAATTATTTCCTTCAGAGAATTACTGTAGGCGTTTGTTTGTATAATTCGGACTTCGGAGTATTGTCATTACTAGTAATGACAATACTTTTACTGTACTGTAAAATTACTGTAGGCGTTTGTTTGTATAATTCGGACTTCGGAGTATTGTCATTACTAGTAATTCGCATTAATGCCATTACCGAAGTATTGTTCATGTGCCCTTAAAAAGTTTCTTTTTCATAGTTTCTTCCCAGGCATGTTTCGTTTAGTTAGGATTTGTTGCTCTGCCTTATACCTGTCGCAGAATGTAGGATGAAGGCTTCCCGAATGAGCAGAAATGGCTCATTAATTTCCCGAGCGTCGAATAGGTATTGATGAAATTTTAATTGGTATCTTTGCGAGCAACTTGAATAAAGAGGTTCAAGCGCGCAAGTTGCCCTAGTCACTGCACGTACGAAATGGTCCGAATTTTTTTTTTCAATCAGACCAGCTTGAAGACCTGTCAGATTCAGACTGTTGTTCAGACTAAGATGGATATGATTTTTGAACTCCTCTTCTTCTTCCCGTGAGTGGGCATGGATAAATAAGCGGGAAAACGATAAGATTATCAACAATTTAGATTTTAGATGCTTCTTTTGAGTGGTGATTTCAAATATGTCCATCTAATAGTAATAATATTATGTCCATTTAATCGCGCCATGACCGTCAGCCAAAGTATTGTATCACGAGTTTTATACGAGAAACGAATCGCACTTAATTTGCTTCAATTTTACTGGTTGAATAGAAAAAAATTTAAGTTTTCTGTGTTTGACCAATTGCAAATTCATTATTCGGATGTTCAGGTTGAATAAGTTTAAGAATGTTTGTCCGCTTGGCGTTTTAATCTTGGTTTTAATTAACAAACTACGCGTCTTTCTTTCAGTTCCTGATACATTGTCGACTTTACGTGTATGTCTGCCATGAAACAGTTTGTAAGTGTGAAAAAAATTGCCATTGAAACGGCGCATCCAGATACATTAACTGGAATCAATCTGTACATCCATAAGTGTTTTTGATGATAATTAACAAGGTACGAAATTGGTGATAATGGCAATTGATTCAAAACAAAATCGATTAAATTTAGTGATGTGCATAGTGCGTTGAAATGTTTAGAAATCCGCATTGAATTGAAGCAGTTTCAGCTTATCTAAAAGTTTCAATTTAATTAAAATAAGAGTGCGATAAAACGTCCTGAAATTATAATAAATTCGAAGTGAAAACTAGGATGAATTCCGAAAAAAAGCTGCAGTCCTGAATTTATTTCAATAGATGTGATTTTGAAGTGTTAATCCAAACACAGTGCTTGCTTGAGGTCGCTGTAGACACTGAAATGAAGTTATTTGGATTCATGTTTCTTTAAATCTTTCGGTGTAATTCGGCAAGTTTTTTCTCGTCTACTTCTTGAAGTTCGAATGGTGATGAAGACCTATTTAATTCTGAATCAAACCTCAGGCTGAAGAAAATATTTGTGAATACTGATGATACTTTTGACGACGAAGCCCCTCAAGGCAAGGAAAGGTCCTTGTTCTCTTTCGCACTTGCCATGAATATGAAGATTTCTGGCGTTACTTAACCGGCCGCCGTGTCGATGTAGGCTGCACTTTGTTGTATTTAATTCTACAGGACATTTTACCACCGGAAACAGTTTCTGGAAGTTTAATCTCGGACGTGTCTTCAGCTTCGTGCGATCTTGTTAACCTGAAACCTTCAAGTTTTATGGAATCATCGACTTGTCAGATCTGATCTTCGAATATTGAAGCCCGGCATTTTGTTTCTTCGCGCCACAACCTCATCCCCTTCTCTATTCTTTGATAACAAGCTGAACTTGCATCAGTCTCATCCTGTGTTATCTGCTGAAATTAGTTTATTAGCATACTTTCCGTAGATATAGAAAGTAATTTTTCAGAAATAGACTCGCTTGGTCTGCTTGCGCACTAGAAATTTAAATTTTCCTGTTTGTTCTTAGGTATCACTTTTTCCTAAGTATGAGAGATATTATAGCTTGGAATAGCTTTGTGATGCTCCATTAAGGATTCCAGTGTTCGTTGCTGGGTGTTTGCAAGGGAACAAATACCTTTAATTATAATTATAAGAATCGTGTAATAGGTTCTTCAGCTTAGCCTTCTAGCCCATTAAGAGATTTACGATAGTTCAGACATCGAGTATCGATAGATTTTCGCTCCCTACATTGTTGAACATTATAATATTTATAGCCAATTAAGGGTAGTTTTAATAGAGCTCCGTACGGTGTCCCACTTGTGGGACTTTTCACATTAAACTTACCTACTGATGCTCTGTTCCTAGTACAACGTAATATAGTATTTGTCTGGAGACTTGGAGCGACGTATTAGGGAAGTTCTGTAACTAATCACCTCTATCGGTGAATGTGCCGATCTTTGACTATTTGTTTGGTTGACGCCGTCAAGTTTGTTGTGCAATTGATATTTATCGACTCGCGTTTATGCGCGTCACAGTTTTCCAAATGTTTGTCCTAAATAAGAAGGCATTAAAATCGTATTCACCCGATCTTGTTGGTGTGGTACGACTACCTGCCTGCGTTTAATGCCTCTCTCACATGCGTCTTGATATCTTGGTGGTAATGTTATCTTGTATTACTTCTTCATTACTTTAAGCACTTCCACGAGTTAGAAAAATTTTCAATAGTGAATGGTGAAAAAACTACCAGGAATATTTGGGTGCTGATAACTTATATTCTAAACTATGACTGCCGTTGCATGTCTTTTCTTGCGCTTCCAATCGTTTAATAAACCTTAATCTTATCTAACTTCGCTGAGATATTTGCAGCCGTATTGAAGATTTTTAATAGTAGAATTTTCTGTCTCAAAGTAATGAGAATTTTCTCGAACAAGCCATATTGAGACATTTTAATGAACAGGTGAAATTACGAGGATAATCAGTCCATTATCAACATAATTGTCGTTTGGCAGGATTACTATGCATATATATAATTATATATTATATTCGTTCCTCGAATTATTCATCTCGCTAAGATTTTATTGTGAAGCGGGTGGCCTGCTGTTCAGAAAGTAAATTTGATTTCTGTCTTCGATTTGTCTTTGATATGATCGAAGTTGATCAGCTTCGCACGAGGGTGTCCGGTAATGACTTCTCTACGTTCCTCGCCTCTAGTGTACTTAATTTATTGAATCTTTCTTGAGAACCCGTTGACGGTATGGTCGGAGTCACATTCCTGATATTTAACTTCGTAGAATAGAAAACTACCATTATGTGTTTAAATTCGGATTGTATGTTGAGCTCTTAGGCCGTTCATCTGTATGGCTTGTTAGGATGCTATGACACACAGTGGTGATAGAGAGATCACTCGCGTAGACGCACGAACAACCTGCATGTAAAGGTTTTGCAAAGATTATATTTCAAGTAAAAATTGAAATAGCTCGCTCTCACGTAGACGAACGGCCGATATTATTGTGATATTTGACTAATATCCTATAATACTTCTTAACCGTTTTCATCACTTATAGTATATTACATCGTATTAGCTTTTAATGTCTGTAAATCCAGCTTTTAGTCATCCGATTTACTCACCCCAGCTGATTACATTCACAAATTTCATCATGAAGAGCTGCTTGATAGCCCAGAGTCACCAGCACTCTTTCTATGACCTCGTCTTAATTTCTGCTCGTGAAATCCTTGCTCTAAATGAAACCTGAAATCGGGCCTAGGTTTTGAAGAACATCAAAGCCCACTTCGATCATTTCAAGATCCTCAAGCTTGGAAGAATTCGGCGAATATCATCCGAAGATCACCATTGACGCGTTCAACTCGAGGGCATCATCACTTCATTACAATGCAACACCCAACTGCAGAATTGTTGAATTATTGGGTCGCAACCAAGCGTTCTTTTTATTTTGACAGCGTATCATGTCCTCTTTAATATTATCGAATTTACATTAAAGTCATGTATTGATCACCAAGAACTCACTCAGTCGCTCGTGGTCCTTTGGTCCTTACCCCCTCGTCCCAGCCAAGAACATCGCACATAATATCGTCCTGTACGTACTATAAAACGATACAGGTTTGTAGACTGAATCACACAACGACGACGGAAATCAAACTCGAGACCTCTAGTTGGTTACGGGTGACACTATTCTGATATAATGTCATTGAATTCGCACATGATATCCATCTTCTAACATCGAAGTTACTGGTGCTTTCGAATAACTTTAGAACTATTTTTCCTTACGTGTGTAATAAGTTAGTTCCATTCTTTGCGGAAAAATTTCTTGTTTGAAAAACTTCTTCCATTAAAGTGGACCTAAATTTGACTGGAATCGCAAGTAACGACTCGCCTGTATTGTAATAATTGTAACTCCTTGCAATTCGCCGCTTCAAGAGCTCTTTGCAAGAATTGTTTGATGTACGGATCACTTGATGAGACACACACAATTCTTCTAGTTGCTCGTCATCTCTCGTGCATCAAACCTGATCTCCGAAAATAATTGAAAATAATTTAGCACTACAAGCAGGCGTTTATCAAAATATGGCTGCAGCGACGTCAAGTTTGACCGCCAGCGGCAGCGGCTCATTCAGAGGCTCGATCAGGTCGAAGAGCCGCACGTCGCCTTACTTGCGACCCTTCACTCGGGAGTCCCTGGACCAGCTGGAAGCCAGGACGTCCAGTGTCATCCGAGACTATGGCTTCTTGCCGCGCCGCAACCCCACTGTCGCCGACGGCGGTGTACTCCCGTCCAAGTACGAGCCTTTCCCGCGCTACATGTACGGCCGGCCCTTGGAAGAAGTCGACCACTTCATCTTCGAGCAGGTGAGTCGCGGTAGCATTTCATGCGGGGTTTTCTGTCTGTTATAATTTGAGAACGCGCGTCTCCTTATTTTAAAGTTGATTCGAAGGAGAGTCGAGTCAATTTTCATTCACCGTTCTTAATTCGATTTTTCGATAACAGTTCAATGTTTAGTACTTGGAAATAACCAGTTGATGAATTATTAGTACGGAATTACGCTTGAAAATAATTGTTGGTTACTATTTTAAATTTTATTATTGTACTTTTGCCTTTAGTTCATGTGTGCCGTCTGTCGTTTCATCAAAATATATTAATAAATAATACCAATCAGAATGGAAAAAAATTCTAGGATATGTTATTCATTTGCTCTAACTGCTGAAAGTCAATCATGTTTTGATGATTAAAAAAATTTTTTAATGCTAATATTTCCAGTCGCCAGTCGAAGCATTAATTTTTTCGAAGTTATAACCAAGACCAGACATCAACGTGACGCGAAACTGCAAAGCATTCGTCAGATCCGACTATCATATTTCTGTACAGAAATAAAAATATTAAATTTCTGATGTGGTCACCATTCTACGAAACTAGAACTGGAAAGAGGAAGGTCTCCCATTAGTCTTCCGTATAATTTCGAATTAAAACGTGAGTGAAAACTGTGAACGACCGCTCTTGAAAAATTATAATGTGATTGATCGCTCAAGTTTGTAAATAGTTTTAGGTTCCAAATTTTCTATGATATTTTTGGCAGGCATCGCTCAGCAGCAACCCGCTCGTCGAACTTGCGCCTCAGTAATGACAAACTTCAGCCAACTTCCCCTGCGTGAAATCAGGTTGCTTTGAATCTGCCAAGGAAAGACGATGACGACGGTCACTAATTTGTCGCATTTTTTGAACAATTCGGAGCGCACAATTAAGCATTCAGCTGTCTTGAGGAGGTGATATTATCAGCAAAATTTTGTTAAACTCTAGCTCAATAACGGCTATATTTGATCCTTACGATGTAGGCGTTAGTCCTATTAATTGAAAGACGCAATCGATATGTACTAATAAGCATTTCTAATTTGCTTGAGCATTTATTATAAATGCTTATTGAGCATTTATAATAAATGCTCAATGAGCATTTTCCTTCTGCGCACGGTTAGGCAATATATTTAATTACAAAAGGCATTTAATTATTTACAATTTTTATTACCTATGACACTAATATATTGCACAATTCAGTGGGCTCCGCCAGCCGTCTGCATTGTCACACGACGAATCAGGGGCAGATCTCAGGGCAGATCTCAGGGCAGAGCTCAGGGCAGATCTCAGGGCAGAGCTCAGGGCAGATCTCAGGGCAGATCTCAGGGCAGATCTCAGGGCAGAGCTCAGGGCAGAGCTCAGGGCAGATATCGGGGCAGAGCTCAGGGCAGAGCTCAGGGCAGAGCTCAGGGCAGAGCTCAGGGCAGAGCTCAGGGCAGAGCTCAGGGCAGAGCTCAGGGCAGAGCTCAGGGCAGAGCTCTGGGCAGGTAGCAGCTCAACTGGAGCCTCCTCTTTAACCTGTGAACGGCGGGGGGCATACGCCCCCCCTCCTCTCCTGTGTGCGCTCCCTCTCCCCCTCTCTGTCTCTTCACTCTCCCACTCTGTTTCTCCACTCTCCCACTCTGTGTCTGCACTCTCCCTCTCTGTCTCTTCACTCTCCCTCTCTTCACTCTCCCACTCTATTTTTTTCATTCTACCACTCGGTTTCTTCACTCTCCCACTCTGTCTCTTCACTCTCCCACTCTATTTTTCCATTTTCCCTCTCTGTTTCTTCACTCTCCCACTCTGTTTTTTTCACTCTTCCACTCTGTTTTTCTTCACTCTCCCACTCTGTTTCTCGTTTCTCCACTCTCCCATCTTCTCTTCCCTTCCATTTCTATCTCTCCACATCTATACTAGAAATAATGTTCACGTATTACGAGTATGTTCAATACACCTTCTCTGTACAGCGACTGCACGGAGCTGGCCACACTCGTTATGTTTGCTTGCGCTGCCCACTCAAAGTTTTTATGGTACAATATCAAATTATTTTGTTCGTCCGCCTTCTTGGAGACATCGCGGTCAGAAAACAGGTATGTGCACCGCACAATAAGGCTAAGCGCTTCTAGTACAATTCAGGGAGATCGAGGACGTAGCACTGATACGGCCCTTTGTCAGCCGTAAATTGGGTCGGGATGGAACACTCAAGTGCCAAAAGTTCATCGTTATTTGCACAAAGTCTCGCTTATTTATCCGAGTGTGCTTATCAGCAGGACTAATTCCACCTATAATGGCAGAACAGGCCGCTCCCTGCACTCTGCCTCGTAGCAATTAATGCGACAAATGCTTCTAGCTCACATCTCTTGCTGCGACGCTAACCCCGCAGTCGTGATGACTTGTGCTGCTGTTGCGTTATTGATGCTTCAAGCTCAATGCTTAGTAGTATTGTTAACCCTGTTGCCCATGGTGACCTTTGCTGCTTTTGTACACGCTGTGATTGATTTAACTCTGAATTAAGGGTGTCTGTGCAGTAGTTACTCCTGTTTTTAGCGCATTTTCGTTGTTCATTTGCTTTTTGTCGCTATGCAGTCGTGTTCTATATTTTAGTTGTTGTCATAAATTTGCTAATGTATACCATATTCTTGTGCATATTTCAACCTTTTGCTGAAATTTTCCAAGCTTAGTTCTTTTCGGCAATGTTGGATCATTCTGCGAGCATTGAATCTCGCTCCCCCAACACAAAAATAGGCGGCATTTCTCTTCATAACGAATATTTCCGAATACCATCTGAGCTGGAGCGGGAGTTCCAGCGATTGCGTCAGTGTGCATGACTTCTGTAACTCAAATTCCATCATTTCACTAGGTTTATCTGTAGCCTGGATATCGTTGAATTATATTCGACTTTGTGGTAATTAAAAAAATAAATACTATTTTTTTGGGAAATATAGGCCGATATGACTGTTCTAGTGATGTGACTGTTCTCGCTACATGGCTGTTCTAGTGACATGGCTGTTCTAGTGATGTGACTGTTCTCGTGACATGGCTGTTCTAGTGACATGGCTGTTCTAGTGATGTGACTGTTGACTGTTCTAATGATAGGACTGTTCTAATGATATGACTGTTCTAATGATATGACTGTTCTAATGATATGACTGTTCTAATGATAGAACTGTTCTACTGATGTGACTGTTTTACCGATATGACTGTTCAAGTGCAGCGCAATGCACTGGAGTGAAACATGAATGAGAGCTCTTTGTAGAATACGAGTTTTAACGGCTCTTTCTTCGAGTGCCTTGATTTCAAAATTAGGAACTGGGTTCGGGATGACGGAATTTGGATTAACGGGATTCTCAAATTGCAGGGATAATCTGTGAGCAACGCCAGGATTACGTGGCAGAAACGCCGGGATTATGTGGCCGGGATTACGTTGAAAACGTTTCTACGTAGCTACTCGTCAGTTTTCTTGCTTTAATTCATGTTACTTTTGGCTTCTATTATGAAGGAAACTTTGACTGTCGGTTTTTGAATAAACCGAGGCTTTTTGAGTGTTTTTGATACAGGAATTGTTTTCCCTCTATTGGCTTCCTTGTTTCCGTCTCATCAGAACGGTTGTGTCTGACCAGAATGATTACTCGGGTGTAAGAATCCTGGATTCTTTTAGACTTCAGGAATCTCATCAAAGCCGACAGTCGAAATTACGTGGCGAGTGAATACGAGTCATTCAAAGCGAAGTGAAAATCGGAATACGTGAAAAGTTTTCTTTGCTCAGTATTAGACAAACAAAACGTGAGATTTTTCAGTGTTCGAAAAAGCATTGGCTTTAGTTTTAGTGAACTTCGTGATCACATTTGTTTGACGAAACAAAAAATTACTGCGAAACCCCTTACACTAATTGAAGAAATAACTTTGCATTCAACTACAGTTTTGCGAGGTAACTACTTAAATTTGGTGAACAACGTTTAAAAGACTTGGACTTTTTTGCTTAAATGCGAATAAATCAATATCGATCCTCATTATTTCAGATCGAAAAACCAGTCAGAATAAAAATATTTTATTTGTGCCAATTTTACTGTTGAAAATGCTGTGATGCAACAAAACCTAAGTATCTATTCCTAACCTTCAATGATGTGTTACAACCATTTGCAAAACAGCAATTGATAGTTCCACGTATTAATATTGTACAGACCTCGGTGCATTGCTTGTGACCAGCCCCTCTCGCAATCAGTTAATCTTATTAGTGAAGCTAATATGGCATAGCGCCGATGCCACAATTAGGTAAATCCTGAATCCATCGGCTATTGGTGCTCAGGTCGTCACGTTTTGTTTGACGCCGCGTTTGCCCTAATGCCTTCCTGATAAAACTAATGCCCGGCACGAAGCCAGTAACGATTTTTTTGGCCGTCGTAACTGCCGCACAATTGCACGTTTTGTCTGACATTTGTAACCATGCTCCGTCGATGCGCTGGATACTCAGGCAGCGGTTGAGAAGGATTAGGTGTTGTTTCGCTGGCTGTATTGCAACATCAAACGCTGCTCATCAAATATTTACTGTCATTGGACCTCTACCTATACGAGGCTACGTTTCCGATTGTGCCTCTAACGAGCGACTGGTCGTCAGAATTTCTATTTTACCGTTACTTTGAAGTGGTTTTTGACCACGAGGTCGGCTGCTTACAACTCAAAGAATCGAGAGATTTACAGCCTTATTATATTTTTATTCATTACTTGCATGGAGTAGTGTACGTATATGTCGGTATTTTAGTTGCAAGTAAACAGTAAATGGATTTTCGCACATATATTCGTTTATATTCTCCTGCCAGGTTTTTCATTTGAAAATTATTTATTTAAAGGAAACACAATTATACAAGTATTTCAGTGAGAATATCAACGAACCCACATTCCAATAATTTTAATAGTATTTAAATCTTTCAATTTAAACTCTTTAAATCGAAAGACAACCGAAAAGAGGTATTCTTAATCTTAGAGGTATTCTGTCGATATAATTTGATAATTCCCGATGCCCACCAACCATCATATCCTAGCTTCGTGTATCGTTCTTGCCGGAGACGAATAAATGTTGCATGAAAAGGGTTCTGATTGAGGAATATTTATCTCTGTGAAGATAATTACGCGGGTGAAAGGGCTTTGGAAAAGAGAGATCGCGCATAAAGACGTTAAAAGTACTAACAGCCGTGATTGACGCCGAGGTTTTGCTGGGCAGTGCTTGCCAGGCATTTGGAACCTGCTGAGTTTGGCTCTAAGATGCTCTCATCCATGCTGATGTCGTAGCACATTCTTGCGGGAGTGCCTAATTTATCCCTCTAACGCCGTTAGTCACTCGATCTCCGAGAACATAATTTTCAACTTGAATAATACGTTAACTATTAGTGTAGCAACCTGAGGACGTTTGTACGCAACAGAGAACATTTTGAAGTTGTCGTGCGTGGCAGCAACCATCAGTGCAAGTCATTTTGCGCTCACTAGAATTTATCTTTTTTGGGAAGGAGGCTTGTCACAGTATTGTTCCGGTTACTCATGTCAGGCGGTAGAGGGTTAAAACTACTCACGAATGCTCACGTATCCATGCTGATGTCTTGACACTTTCTTGCGGGAATGTCCGATTTAAAGCTGCTCTCGTATCCATGCTGATGTCTCGGTAATTTCTTAAGGGATTGCCTGATTTAAAGCTGTTTTTCAAATGTGAAGGAGCGTGATTGATAACTTGAGCTTGCATCATAGGTCACCTGACCCGAAAAAAATGTTTTCGAGCTAAATTAAGCATAAATTAATTAATTCACATACTGAAAAGATACAAAAGGTGCTTGTTAGAAGCACCGCCTTAGCGTTGGGCCGGACAATAGCAGCGTGCTTGCTTCAGTTAATATTAATCTCATAGAATGCCACCATTATTTACTTACACTTGATTGCCATTGTGGCGAAAAATGATTTAATTATGCATATTTTTTGCGTCGTTTCTTACTGAATTGTTCTAGGTGTGCAAAGCCATTGCACTCATCACGACTATGTGAAATGAAAGGGCCTATGAGCTTTTGAAAAGGTCATCGTACCACAACACAACTGTACCTCAATTATTTCTTTCATCTCACTCCGTTCATATTTATTTGCAATATCCCTCAAAACTCAGGCATCCTTGGGTGCTGATTGTTACTTTTTTTAGTCATACACGCAAAGCGATTTTAATTCTCAGCAACGTTGAGTATAGCTTGCCATTGCGATGCCCTCTTGATTTTGTGCAACCACTCGTGTTCTATTTGAAGGGGACGAACAGAGCGGCCATCACTCATGCCCTGGAGTTAATCTTCGTTTACCTCCGAGGAACCCTTTTTAAATTCCGTGGAGCTCGGAAGCGGCAGCAGATAAGCTGATCCGGAGATTCACAGCTGCTGGTTTTCGAGGACATTGCGTTGGGTGGGCTTGGGATGTACCGGATATTAGTGGCAAGAGTTAAAGGCTCTTAAATGAGATTACCGGTCTAGATGCAATCTGCAGTGTAGTGCACGATATTTCGAAGCTCGTTCGTGACACGAGAACAGGTTTATGACCTGGGACTAACCTGCGAGGTGCATGTTATCAGGGCACTGTTGTGTTGAATATTCTCAGTCTTGGTTCTGTGACAAAGGTTTAAGATTGCTTTCCGAGACAAAGTTTGTTTGCGATTTCGTGATTACAATTCAAATTGTTTTATAATTTTACATTAGTATCAATAATTTTGGGCTTGTATTACGCATAACACATAACGACCGTGCGATGTAACTCTGCATCTCGTAATGCTTCGTATCATTAGAGTGGGCGACAAATGTAAGAGTGCCTGCGAGCAAATAAATTCCTCAATAATGAGTCTTCGATGCGAACAAATTATACGACATCTGTCAACTTTTTTATCGTGTCATTTGTTAGCATTTGACATGTATTAGTTTCTTAATTGAAACACTTAGCACACATAGAATTTAAAACCACTCAAATATATTACACGAAAATTTCTATGAACCCAATTATAAAATTACTCAATTAATTTTATTTAGTTTCTATTATCTTTCTGATTCGCTCAGTACTTCGGATTTGTTACTTTTCTCGTTTATTGTACCACAATGGAAATTAGTCCGTTCATCTTAAGATAAATTTTAATATTAACTTAATTCCATGAAAGCACTACAGATTCACCATTCCTTGTGTCTATAAACAACCAAAATTGTACAACTTGTTGACACACTCAAAGTCAAATTTGGTCTTGTATGAATAATTCTTCTAGTTTGTTTCTCGAGAAGTTGCTCGCTGCTGATAAACTTGGAGCGTCGACCCGCTCCGTGTAGTTGACGTGGCACATGAAGGCAACCTAATGCATGAACTTGTCAGGTTTTGTTTGGATAAATAAGTTTTAAACGTTCAACTGGCGTCTCTCTTATGCCCATTTATTGCGATTTGTTTAGCGCATGTTATCATTTATGGAAAAAATGCACTATTGTGCTCGCCATGTCCGTCCGTCTGTCTGTCCGTCTGTGACTTCACGTTTTCGTCGACGAAAAAATGCGCTCTCTGTCACTTACTGCAGTGAGTACTGAGTTAGATTTTTTCAAATTTCGGCGAGAATTCTGTCTTTATCTTCATAGAAGCCACCGACCTGTCAACAAAGATATAGAAGTCTATTATTAGTTTGAAGTTTTTAAATTTAGTTTCCTTTATTACACTCAAACTTCGCCGCTGACATTATAGTTGAGTGCAAGACTAACATTTAAAATTTTTTTACCTTCAAGCATTAAACGTAACACGTTTCTTTCAAGCTGTAAACTGTTTCATGTATACCGGTTATGGCATGGTTGAACTAGTATATATAGTTCAACCATAGGTTATGGGGACCTCGGTATTTTGTATCGACATTCTGAACGCGTTCTGGGTTGTCGGTCGAAATCAGCGGCCGCAGTTCCGAGCTTTAGGGCCAGCAGGTGCGTCTGTGTCATTGGCGCCCCCTGCTTTTTTGCATGCTGGGTATTTCTTCACATCTGTGCGACAAAAACGACTAAATTTTTTACGCAATACGTTCAGGTAATAACAGTGCAACAAATTGAAATTTGGTTGAACCCTTACTTATTTTTTCCATAGTCGTTTTTAGCACATTAACTCATTTATGGAAACAAACGCTATTGTGCTGGTCATGTCCGTCTGTATGTCTGTCTGTCCGTCCGTGACTTCACGTTTTCGTCAACGAGAAAATGCGCTCTCTGTCATTCACTGCAGTGAGTGCTGAGTTGTATTATTTTCGATTTATTACATGTGACGCGATCCTATGTTCCAAAAAAGCCTTGAATTTTCATTTTTCCAAAGTCCCTGTCAAACATTCAATTTTCGGCTGGCTATCTTGACTTTAAAGCCTTGTCCTGAGTTCGTGTCACCGCACGAGACTTGCTCGTTTATTTATTATGGCTGGAAAAATTGCAGGCAGCCTCCATGCCCATCTTGCATGCATCTCATATTCAAATTCTCACGCCTGTTGCCCGCCTGTCGATGTAGATTTTGTGTGCGCTCAGGGACGAGCTCCAGGCTTCACTTTACCCATGAAAAATAACACCCGCCGCACACTGATACTGCATCCTGATTTTGCTCTCAAATATTTACATGTTTTTGAACGCATAGAGAAATGAGTATTTTTTAAAGAAATAATATATTATGTTTAATAGAGTACCTATCGTGCTTGGTTAACGAGATTTTCCGAATTCACGCAGATTAAAGAACTCAAAACAATAAAATTATAGAAGAAATTTTCTTTAATCATGTATAATATCAAAAAATGATAATAGCTTTTTGTTAAACAATAAAATATTTGTAACGTAGAAATTTTTCAGTATTCTTGATAATTCGACAGATTGAAATTCTATGAAAGAGATTTCCATCATTTCATCCTAAACAAAGTTACATCTCCCGGGCCTTAAAAGAACGTAGGACGGACGCTTGCTTTACGATTTCTCCTACACAGAAAAAAAAAAAACATTCTAAAGCTCTATGGGAATCCTGCAAGACTGGCTCTGGTTCCGGCAAATTCCAATTTACGGATAACATAATAAAATGTACATCGATTTTGACAGGTTTCGTGACCGCGTTTCGGATTTTAGAAAAATGTTTTTTTTTCTATAACTGTAGGCTGTAGTGTTCTATATTACTTTTGAAGGAAAATCTTTACTGACCCAAAAATGGTGCTGTCGTCGGCCGATGATAGGACTGTCTAGAGTTTAGTTTGGCGATCATTAAGTAGAATTTGAAGGATTAACTTGCCGTATCTTAACATAAGGAATCTATTTGGATCCGACTTAACAAAGTGCTATCAGGAATGCCACTCCGGACCTGACCAACTCCAAAGCTGGTCACCAGCCTCGAATTCCGGGAGCTCAATATTGTTATTAAATTTTAATTTATGCTTCTTGCTACTGATATAAAGGGATATGTGGAGTAGAGTGGGACACGTACCCCAATTATTTCATTTCTTGAAGGGTACAAAACCTCTAGTCGAGGGCAATGAATTGTGTGCCATTACTATCCACAAAAGTTTATTCAATATTTTCCGTTAATATGTATCTAAAACGCGCATGCACCACTCTACCCCCCGATTCTATTTTTGAAATGCTGCTAAAATCAAGCTTGGTCTGCGAATTAATTTATCCTTCAAGCTATAAATGACGCTCGTTCTAATATCAGCATCCTCCTCAGTACGCAGTTACTTTCGGAGAACGACAGCTCTGAGCGTACTTTTATTATTGTTTATCGTTCGAGTATTTGCACTGATTGTTGACGGTTTTGATAATGAACAAACTTTTATTCTGGCCTTACCTCATCTTATAGTCGTGTTCGATCGTACATCGATTTCTACAATATTATTTGACCGTGTCACTGCCCATTCTATGTTTTATTTTGAAGACTAAATTCCGCGATTTTATTCTTACCCAGTATTAATTTGAGTTCGATTATCATGAAAGATTTTATTATTGACTTTCTTAATGAGATCTTTGATAAATATTATGGTGTAATTCAACATTGTTTTGATTTTTCGTCTTAGTTGTATCTGTCTTTTAGGTATAGGTTGTTATTGCCTTTGTTATATTCATTTTACTCGCCAAGCTGCTTACTCTCATATCAGTTTTATTAAAGGTTAGTTTATAAGGATGTTTGTACTTTCGGCACATTCTGTTCCCTATTGACTTGTCTCAGTATCATTCAATGTTATTGTTCTATTGAGAGTAATATCGCCTATGTCGCCTGTGAAGCTTTTTAGCTTATATATAGGCATTCACAAGGAAGCATTTTGTTTTTTCTTTTCTTTAAATTTTCGATGGTCTCCATGTATATCTTTCTGTGCTCCTCTGAATAAAGAAAAAAAAAAATAAAAAAAATGTGGCGAGCTCTTGACCAACGAGTAGACTGAATTTGATCGCAAAGGCTGCAGGCGGTCCAATTTCTGTGGCTTAATCAATCTGTGGTGCAGCAAAAGCTGGGAGCTTTATGCCCAATGCACCGCGGTCCCTTGCTGAAAAGCAAAGGCGCTTCTTCGTTTGAACGTTTAGGATGGTTCAACGAACCTTGTCAATAAATTGAGAATTTGTTAAATGTTTTGAATGATGGTCTGCTCGCAAATGCATGTTTGAAGTCAGCCGCTGACAGGTTTGGATTCAGATTCAAGGTGTATTTTTAATTGCTTTAGGCAGATGGCATTAGTGCGTCATTAATATATTGGGCTTTGTTTACGTATACTTTCACAACCGTACTTTATTTCGACACAAGATAGAAGGACTGTTGCAATTATACAAATTGAAGGCTTGCTTATCAAGCCAGTAATGCAAATAATTTCAGGATCATTTTAATTAATCATCGAAATATTTATCGAATTATATTGTAACTTCCACGTTGTTGCAGGCGATGTCCACGCAATCAAGCTTTCGAACATAAGACTCCAGGATTTTTTGTTTTGTTTTTTAATGTTCAAGTAAATTGTAATTTATGTGCATTTGATTGAAATTCATATGGCCTTGTTTGATATGATTGGTGGTAAATATTTTATTAAATAACTGGAGGCTGTACTTGAGCACATCTATTGACTACGATGCCAACCCACGCCGAGGGATTTTTACATCGCAGCCAACCCATAGGGTTCTAACTCGTATATAATGATTTTAATGCAAACGCTTGCAAACATTCCTTGCAATGAATAAGCAATTACTTTTTCCTTCTATATTAATGCGAGAATTTCTGAAAATTCTGCAGTTATCTTTTAGTTCGCACGCATTTCAATCTCGCCCCAAAGCCGCACTGAGTCTCATTATAGCGATGTTCCGGGACAATTTTCAGGGCAAATATTTCATTTGTGGCGCACTGGTGATATTAAAGTGATAATAATTTTTTCCACTTTCTCAACATCGAGCCGCAAATATTTTGCTCCTGGTGCCTCGTCTATATCAACGCGAATATTTTACCTGTGGCACTTCATTGATATATAGGTGAAAAAATTTTACTTTGTCTATGGTGCCTCATTGATATCTAGGAGTAAATATTTTACCTGTGGCACTTCATTGATATCTCGGTGTAAATATTTTACTTCGTCTGTTGTGCCTCATTTATATCAGGACGCAAATATTTCAACTGTTGCACCTCATTCCTTTTCAGGCGCAACAATTTTACACGTGACACATCGTTAATTCCAAAGCGCAAATATTTTGCCTGTGACGTCGCTTTAACGTCAATGAGGAATCATTGCATTGGTGCGTGTGAATTTTGCTAAATGAAATTTTTTTAAAGTATTGCGCGAATAATTTTGATGTCTCTAATAAGGATTATAGCTAGTTTTTATGAAGCACGAATATCGGTTGAAAGTTTCCGTAACGATTGACCAGATGGTGGGTATCGAATATCCATTGAAAGTTTCAGTAAAAATATTTTTAGATTTACGCTTAAAACAAACTGACCTGCATAATGCATTGTATGTGAGTTAATAATATTGTTTTCTATTCATAATGTTATTTCTGTTTGAATTACTCGGTTGACACCAAATTGAAGGCTGACAGGATGATGAGACTCTGCCTCCTCTGCCCGCGCTGTGGCGTGATTGCAATTTGTGGCGGCGCTTGAAGCAGCTCGCCATGCAGGCCCTCGATGTGGCGGGATTGCAATTTGTGGCGGCGCTTGAAGCAGCTCGCCACGCAGGCCCTCGATGTGGCGGGATTGCAATTTGTGGCGGCGCTTGAATCGGCTCGCCACGCAGGCCCTCGATGTGGCGGGATTGCAATTTGTGGCGGCGCTTGAAGCAGCTCGCCACGCAGGCCCTCGATGTGGCGGGATTGCAATTTGTGGCGGCGCTTGAAGCAGCTCGCCACGCAGGCCCTCGATGTGGCGGGATTGTAATTTGTGGCGACACTTGAATCGGCTCGCCACGCAGAACAGTCACGTCACGTTCCACTGATGTATTGCCGGACTTAAATGAGATTTTATTCTTCAAAATTCATGCAGATGTCACAAGTTCATCTAAAGGCTTTAAGCTTATTGTCTTAGTTTATAATTGTTACGTCCTCGTTAGCGTTTAATAATATATGTCTGTTACTGGTAACTCTCGTTACCAAAGACTCGTTAGTATTCGTATATGGTGTTTGGTTTGCTAGGACACTCCCAATTGGTCTACAAAATCGTATATGATTCTTGGGCCATACTTTCAAAACTCGCTAAGTGAACGTAAGTACCTACGATCTATTTTATTGTCTATGATTGGTGGATTTTGCTTGAAAGGCCGTCAATTATTGGCTGATGAACTTACGATCTCTTATCTTTATTTGAAAGTATAGGCCCTGGTCACTGATAGTCTCTAATTAATATCACTTCATTGCGTGCATTCTTCCGACAGTATGAATAATCCACGTGCTGTTCCGAACTGAAATTCACCTGCTGAACAGTACATATTCCTAAGTTTGGCTTCTTCTTTTCACAACCAGATTGGGAGACTCGAGTCCCTAGGCTTTCTTACGAAAAAACTAACATTAATTAAACTTAATTAAGACTCGGTGTAAATGAAGGAAATGAATATATAAATGAAAGAAAACATACGAAAAGTAATTAAATCTATCCTAATTTAATAATACACACCAGGAACTAATGCCATACGCACCTCCTCTCGTTATTCACACCGCACAATACTCTAGTGACGTACATCTTACTTCCGCATTCCAACTGCCGCAAATTCTTAACTAAAATGGCTATAAACTAATTTCATGTGATGAATTAATTTCAAGTAAAATTGTTAGTGTCCGCAAGAATAAGGCTTGCGTGTTTTTTCTTACAACGGTTAATGTATCCGTCGACGAAGGGTTACGTGCACGGAGATTGGCTTGATTCTGTAGAGCATTGCGAGAATTTTTTGAGTATTCGGTACGTGGGCTGTGGAAGATGAGCTTCCTTTGCAAAAAATCAAAGAGGCTTCTCCAGAAATGATTCCTGTGACAGAGGAGGAATGACAGCAAAAATGGAAATAAATTACAAGCAACGTCGAGAGAACGTAGTAAGATAAGTCAACCCTGTATATATTGACGCAGTTGATTAGTTCGTCTTAGAGATAATTAGTTCGCATATACATAGTGTTTAGCGATTCCTATAACACCGTTTCTTTATGGGACTCTCAAATGATTTATTTTAAGTGGCGGTCAGTTTTTACGGTTTTGCTATACTGTACATCTCGAGTATAGCTAATAACACTGACGGATATGGGACAAGCGATTATCCCTGTAGAACGGGAACAAACCGTTGATACCCTGCAAGCAAGGTAGGACCAATCAATAGCGCGCTGATTAAAGGTAACCTGAGACAGCGGCAGCCTTCCCACAGCGAGCGCCGACATCAAACATCGGGGCGCATGCTTGCGCCCGAACTTCGGTTGAAACGCGAGATTTTCATATTGCGTAGGATGTTGCAGGTGTAATTGAAGCTACCCTTACACTGCTCGGGTCACGACAAATGTTAGGTCTGAACATTGGAATTGTTGAAGCAAGAACTTCCTCCTGTAGCGGGGGAAATCGGCATATCTTCATATCGCATATGGGCTCACATCGTATTCGGTATTAAAGTGGTGTTCAGCGACGTGATAATTAGAGTAGCCTCTAATTCCATTATCCTTCCTTATAGACACTTGATTAATATGAAACAACTGTGAAGTTAGCTCACTAGCTACTGCGTTTTTATTTTTAAAAGTATTTTCATTGAAACATTGCCCCCTGACAAGTGAAACTTGTGAAGCTGCCTGGACTGGTCGTGGTTGTGTCATTTGCCATCAATGTACTATGAAAAACAGAGAGCTTATCACTGCAAAAATGAGGGAAACTTTGTACCGCCCACTCCTAAGAAAACATTGTCACGTCACATTAAGAGGCTATCCGAATGACGTGCCTTATTAATTAGACGCTGGTGTTGGCGTAGTTAAGCCTCATACGGCGATAGGAATTAATCAGTTATCAACTTGTAACTTGGGCAGTTCGTTCGTGGGTTGAGTCGCAACAAGTGACTCATGCTGCTAAATTTTTTTATATTAATGCAATGTTTTCGCTTCTCATTACTAAGAATTACCAAGTTCGAGAAATTATTAATTGCCTCAAAACCTACAGATCGCTTCAAAATGTCTAAGGCGCTAAAACTGGTTTTTCGTTATCCTTGAAGAACAGTTTGCGTTAATTTAAATTCCTTTTTTTAGAGTTTGATTATAAAAATCAGATTATCTCGTCGCTCTAAGTATTTTTAGAGCCTGTTGTAAAAAAGAATCTGGAAATTTGTGTGCATTTCTTTACTTCTATTATTTTGCACAATTTGCTTATGGACTTAGAATAAGGGTGTATAGAACCCATATTTTGGGCAGGATTGTATAAAGTCATTATATATAGTACGGCAATATTGGAATTTATCTTGATTGCCACAAGTACCTAATCGTTATGGCAAGGTGAAAGTTTTTTTCCGGAGGTTATAAAACAAATACCTTGAAACAAAACTTACATTGAGCATGAATAATTGTCCACAGTGGAAAACTTTAATTTGTTAATTTCAGAGCTGGATTTAGTGAGATCAGTAAGGATATTCTTAATGTGATTTCTTCAAGTGGCAAGCGAGCGTGCTGTGCTAATTGCGTCGCTGCGCTAATCAGTCTCGCGAATAATTATCTGGAAACCTTGCCTAATTAGCGCCTGATTGTGGTGTAGTGCTCCAGGTTTTTTTTTACTGTTTCCGGCGTAATTGGCACAAGTATTTGCAGTGAGACAAAACCCTGTAAGTCGTCATGAGGCACGGTCAGCAGCGAAGGGCTATATAA
Source organism: Hyalella azteca (assembly GCF_000764305.2). NCBI lineage: Eukaryota > Metazoa > Arthropoda > Malacostraca > Amphipoda > Hyalellidae > Hyalella > Hyalella azteca. Next base: position 400,232 of record NW_025937263.1, on the reverse strand, counting down.
CTACGCTTTTATGTGTTCGCAAACTGTTGTGTTATCGCTTGTGTCAGATTTTCATTCCAAAATATTTACTAGGAATTTTAGTTATACCTGAAATGTGTTCACTTTTTTCTCCACAATCACGCTGTTTAATCTTTGGAATGAAGTTAATAGCACACATCCGATAGATGTTACGTATCGTAGCCGCTGATACAAAGAAAGCAAGGAATTAGATCGAACTCTACCCAGCATTGGACGCAGCCAACATCTGACAATTTGCCTTGACCATTTGTAAAGTAAGACTAAATTTATGTTTGAGTACGACAGGCACTGAGAACTGCAATTCAAACTTGCGAGGAGGCATTCAAAATATTTCTTTATGTCGGGCTTTTTTTGGTTTTGTGTATGTATGTTAATTTTATTTTTACATAATTTTTAAACTGTTTTGTATAATGCATTTTTGTCTAAACATTCAAATTTAGAAATGGAAATGAATGAAAGTTTGCATTCAAGTTGCATATACAGCCCTTTGCATGTGTCGTCTCGTGTCCAAGTTACGACTTATGAGTCGAAATACTTTCTCGTCATCTACCTGTTCACTGAACTAGTGGTGTGCCATTTATTCGTAATTGGACTCCATAAACGAGTCATATTTAAGAAGTTCCTTCTTTACGCTAGCTGAAAAGACACCATATGCAGCCACGAGCCGTGTTTATGACAGCATGCTTTATACTCTCGACCACAACAACGTCCTATCATCTGGTCCATCACTCATTTTTTTCGAGACTTACATTTCTAGACAAACCGAGAATACCCTTAATTTCGTTACGTTCATTCCTTAACGGGCAATATCTCGACTTGCGTGGAAGGGCCTGACCGTAAAGGCTCCTCTCCCCAGCGCCAGAAGGATTCTAAGACAGGTCCAAGTGGCCCATTGGATGCAACTCAGCCGCCATGCTCTCCATCATCGAGGCTTTCCCTATTCCTTTTGCTTCATTCCGCCGCACGAAACCGGAACACCTCAAGTCCGGCATTCATTCGCATCCGCCGCATTTCTAAAACTAGAATGCACGGCAAAATATTCCTGCCTGCGAGTGGAGCTGTTTTCCCAACTAAAGTTGAAGTTCCATGCATCATATAGGCCGCTGTTAGCTTCCATCCGCCGCCCTTGCGGCTGCGGGAATGCTTGCCAGATCTAATTCCGTTTGTGAATGGCTAAGTGCCCATTCAAGGTTGAACTGTCTCCTTATTCATGTGTTTCTTTATCTGCACTTTCTGCACTCGTGGAATGAAAGAAAAAGCTTGACTGTGTGAGCTGCTCATTGTTCCTATTCTGCTTCTCCGAATATCGGAACCATTGAACTTGTGATAGCCAAGGGCTCAAAATGGGTCGTGTCGTCATTTGAGCTAATAAAATATTTTAATACATCCTTTAGTTTAGCTGATGAAAAACAAAGGAAAATGGTCAAATTTCCGCAGATAATTCGAAAGTTAAGAAACTAAATAATATTGAAGTCACGATCAGAGTACACAAACTTTCTCGATTGTAATTGGCAGGAAGTAGGGTAGTTTTGGTAAACATTATTGATGAAGTTCAAACCTTACCCCCTAAATGTTATGAGTTATTGATGAAATTTGATGCAAATCCTACCAATATAAATGGCAACGCTGCATTTCGACACAATAGAGGGAAAAGTTTTAAGTACTTGGTCAGGTTTATCGTGTAATTTTTCCTATTTTAACAAGTAACTCTGCCCGAGATAATCCAGTGGTTAATAAAAAGTAAATCATATTAAATAAGATTATCTGGTGTAATTGGGATATTTATTTATCACACTCAACTCAAAATTACTACCATTTTCAGTATTTCTCTCTTCCACATATGCTATCGAAACATTGGAAAAGACATATGTCTACCCAGTTCTATAAATGTGCTTCCACACGACTAGAAAATGTGGATTAAACGCACGAATCTTTCATGCTGGTATTATTTTGAGTAACATAGGAATAAGTATAATACAAAGAATCTCTAGGCCATATTTCAGTTTAAATTGTCTGCACATGGAAGTTTAAGATGCAGTTGAAAATCACCGACAATCAGTGGAGTAAAGCTGTCTTCATTTCGGACTGATGAAGTTCGTTTGTTTCGCTATCTGATTCGGATATTGGTTCGTGCAACAGAGCGAAGTCAATTATTTAGTCGCTGGAATTGTTTGAATGAAGCTCGCGAGAGAAGCAAACGTGTCTTCGAACCAACTTCAAACGATCTTCTTCTGTCGTCTGTCACTAACTGAATTGAGTTCTTATTCTGTCATCTTATTTTCCACCTTCGTTCTGTGCTGCAAGTACTTCCACCAATCAATGCACGAGGACACAATTTTTATAAGTGAAAATTATATGTGCGTTAAAATAATCTGTAATTTTTGTAAGACAGATTTTGTAGATGTTTTTTTTTACAGTTTATGAAAATGGCATAACTCTTAATATGTTTTGTTTGTAAGTTTCTATATTGCATTGGTTGTAAAAAAAATTAACTCCGAAGCTCTGGTCGGGAGTTGTATATTTTACACAGACTTGTCAAGTATAGCATCGAGTCGGGGTGTGGAATTCCCATGGGAAATTTAGGCTGTAACTGAGCAGAATTACTCCCTTCTACCGTCGCGTTCGCGAACAGTTCGCGAATGAATTTTTATTGCCGTTTCATTTATTAAACTGGAAAGTTAATTATGGCATTTTAAAAATCCTATATAAAGGAACTGAAGCTACAAACTCAATTATCACCTGCTTATATTAGTGTTCAATTTTCTTATGGACAATATCTTTTAAATAATATTGAGTCATAACAGCCATTGCTAGGCCATAGTCAGGCACATTTTGTCCAATACTTTACCAAGCAAGTTGATCTAATCAACGCCAGGCTGCCCCGCTTGCGAGTTCGATATCCGCAAAAATATTTCTGTGCTGAAACCTCCCCGAGAAATGTTTTATAAATGAGAGAAAATATGTGATTAAATTAGAAACTTTCTCAACGTCTTTCCAATTTAGGTTTAGAATTCGAATAGATATTTATTATATACATATTATTAAATTTGAAAATTCTGTGTTCGTGGAAATGGCAGCAATTTTTTTCAAGCATTTTGCAGCCTGAGATTTCAAGATATGAAGCTGAGATTCCGCAGCAGACTCTGTACGCTGTTGCCCAGCGATTAATATTTAGGAAATCAAGACCTTACTCACTTATGGGTCAGCCGTTCAGAAGCTAAAGGGACTGTCTAGAACCAATAAAGTGCGCGCCATTGCTGCGTCGAGTTTCCCTCTTCCGGCTGCAGTGTAATTGTTTCACAAGCGCAACTTCTGGAAGCACTTCATGAACTCCACGAGTGGCGTGAAGAGGCCGTAGAGTTTATGATGACGCCGCCATTCGTGTTTGCAAGGCTTAATAGCATACTTATTTGCTTACAATTTCGGTTCTAAAATTGCTATAGAAAGGGTGTATGTTAAATTTGTAGAACATAAATGAAGAGATTGCAATGATTTTTACTAGAAATACATACGATAAAATAATAATTTTATCTGCATTTTTATTTAATCTTTTAAAATAATTTTTTATATTATTCTCTTAATAATCTAAACGGAACTGATCATTGAAATATTCGTTAATGAATAGTTTGCTAGAGTTGAAAGATTCCTCCTTGGAAACCAAAGTATGAATTGTTCTTGCTATAGGAAATTTCACTCATGATAAAGGCTTCTCGCCGAATTAGAAAGAAAAACTCATTAACTAGTCGAGGACTTGCAGAGCCCGACGATAAACATTTAGCTCATCCGAAAGTTTGCTTTGAAAAACACACGGCTGCTCGTTATACGCGATCCTGCGAGTCAACGACTTGACTTGTCATGCATTTCGTTCACCGTGTTTCATCATGCATGCAATTTATGCTGGCGTAGACACTTGTTAAATTGAAGGATCGAGACCATTTCTTTGGCATTGTGCTGTTCTCTTACGATATCATCGCGCACGCAATAGCATAAAGTTCTTACCCCAATATTTTAATGCGGAGTTGATTTTATTTTTAATTTTAAACACTATCAGTGGATAATTTATTTTGAACGCATAGGCACAAATTTGTCATCGGGAATAATTGAGCACAGACGTCATTGAGATGAATACAAAATTTCGATAGTTCTGCACATTCTCTCCCATTTTGATTAGGCCGAAGGTATTCTAGGAAGGTTGCTTTTCAGTTCCTGGACAATTGAGAGCTTCTCCTAAATTTGTTAGCAAGTTAAATTTTCATTTTCGTTGGAGGTTTAATTTATTTTTGCCCCTCAATCTTTCAAATATAAAACAATTGTCTCAAACATGTGCGTTGAAGAGGAGGGGAGGAATATATTTTAGATTCCAGATTTAGTTTGAAGTTTACTGTATTGATAATAATTATTGTACAGTTACTTTAGTCAACTTTTGGTGCCTCCTATCGTCAGAGATCTGATGGTATGGTTATTTTGAGTTTGTGTTTGTTTTTATCGTTGTTAACACATAGAATATTTTATTGTATTATAATTCAGGCCGACTCCAGAGTATATTTCTTCAGCATGAATTTTGTTATTACTATTCATAATTTATTGTACCACTCGTTAATTTTAAACTGATCGAATTTTATATTATATCTCTCTTCATATTCAATCATCTGCCTAATATCCATTTTAACTGCTTGAAAACAATAAAGATTTAACCATTGTAAGTTTTCGGTGTTTTTGTTAAAATGTCTTCCGTTGCCATAGTATGCATTAAAAAAACGTCTTCCGTTAAAATGTCTTCCGTTGCAGCATTTTCAGCGTCCTACCCTTGGGCCCAAGTTTCGCCTTGATTTGTGTTCGATACATCGGCAAGGTTGTTCAGTGCAGGTCTTATCTGCTTGATGTTGACGAATGTCTCGTGTAACGGGCAGCACTGCAGTGGAAAACTAGCAGAATTCGCATGGGCTTCGATTGTCGACGAATTTTATTTAATTTCAGTTCATGCACGAGTTTTACTTGGACAAAGGTAGTGATATCTCGTGTAAATAATAGTTTTGATTGGGGGATTCTGATTGCGAGTATTATCTTTTAGTTCAATGTTCTTCTAATCTATTTTTGTTGTGATGTCCGATTGAATAATGTGTATTATATATTAAATAACGTCAGCCAACTTTCAAAATTTAATGGTTTTGAAATTAAGTCTAACTTACGAGCATTTTTTACTAGGTAGATTATATCTTTACTATGACCCGGTTATACTTAATTGGATTCGAAATTACAGGTTTTTGGATGATGAGATTCTAACACTACAGGGACTATCGATCCCGAGCGACGCCGTGTAAACCTTCAAGTTACTTAAACAAGCGAAAGTAGTACTTTTCCAGAGAAGATAACGATCATTGACATCTATTAATCCAATAGATAGGTAGCGTTTTTTTGTCAGATTGTTCCTTATGGTATTCATCTCAATATGCAATTAGTTTTCGTTGAAAAACGCTCTTTGAATTTATCGGGTAATAAACAACTCGTGTTTTTATGTGAAAAACCTCGGCCTGGGTATAGGCATGCATGTTGGCAGTGTGCCAGCCAGGTGCCCAGTGGATCCCTGCTTTAAGATATGCTTAATAATTTCCACCGTACGAAGCGTTATCTACATGAAAAAGTTGACATATACAGTGGGGGGAAATAAATATTCGTGCACTTGAAAAATCGTATTTTAATGTATGTAAGTACACAAACTTAACAGGAAAAGTGATTTAAATTATGTATAGAGACGCATAGTATTCAAAAATACTATGTGTGAAATATTAGTCAAAAGTTGTTTTGTACGAATACTTTTTTGACCCGAAGAAGTTAACATGTTGCATTAATTTTTGTTGCATTGAGATTTAATTTCTATTGATGCTATTTTTTAATACAATGCTCCTCTATACATAATATAAATCCCTTCTCCTGTTCAGTTTGTGTACTTACATACATTAGAATACGATTTTTCAAGTGTACGAATATTTATTTTTCCCCACTGTATGTATGTTTATAGCCACTGATTTTGCTTTGTAGATTTCGACACCAGGTTAGTTTAAACTTAAGTTAATTTTTTTATGAACAAATGGTTAAATGAATTTACTTAATAAGGTCGTCAACTGTATTTTACAAAATTACCGCGGAATAAAAATTATTTGTTCGTACGCAATCAATTTATCAACATTTCTTCGTATAAAGTTATGATGAATTATTTCGTATCATTCGCCTTATGCACGTATAAGTAGTTATTTCGTCTTGTGTGCATCCTAAATCAAACAATGCATCTCGAGCGACAACCCACTCGCGCTGCTCGGTGCTACATTGTTGGCTATTGGCAGCTGAGAGCGTATCAAAGTTTTGGCCCCTAAGAGGCGCAAAACAAAACGCCATCGCTGTTTATTGGACTTCTTCAGTATCGTGTCTCGCAATTGCCTCTATCCTGTGAAAAACGGCCCAACTTCACGAGTAATTGGTCGGATCCGCAACTTAGCCATGGCAAGAACTTGTGGTTCGTGCTTGGATCTCGAACTTGACGGGCAGTGACTTGAGTTAAGAAGCTTAAATGCCTGATTTAACGCTCGAGTTGACCACGACTTAGCCTAGAGGTTCTTTAAGTGTAAATGATGGCAAGGCAACGAGTGTTACAAGTCGTTGACCGGGTCTGTGATATTCATGCCATCCGCAGCAATTTCTGATTACTTATTGGTTTATAAGTATACATAACGTGCAGTGATCTGTTTTATTTTGGTCTATCGTTCCGGGATGATGAGATGGTTGAATAATTTAAATGTTCTCAAACACATCTTCGCTGTAACTTATTTGCTCAGAAGTAATAATAAAAATCGTCTTAAACTCAATGACGATAATTGATCTTATGAAACCAACGGTGTTTTGAATGGTACGAATGGCCAAATAAAATTCCAACTATATCGCCTCGCCTAACTTTCCCAAGCCATGCTGAAATGAACTCAAGTTTTTTATAAAATCCTTTGCCTTCTCAATCGCAAAAAAATATTCCTATTTGCCAAAAAAGTGTCCAATTGTGCCAACTTTAAAACAACCACTCTCGCTTGTTCACAATGTATACTCGTACATTTAGGTTTTTTATGTTATAATATAAATAATATGTATATTTTATACAATATGGATATATATATAATATATTTACATAATAAGCTCCAACCCTCGAAGCATTCTGCATGGCTAAGTTGCTACCATTTCGGTGCAGGATAAACCAAGTGCTAGTGCAGCAGCAAAAAACATAACTTTGCTGTCGCGAGTGAAGCAGTAACGACAATGCGGTGCCAGATGTAAGGCCTTGCATGACCGGCCTGTATCACGCTGCTATTTCTCGACCATTAAGCGCTGTTTTATGGATAGGAACAACCACTTCACCTCGTTGTGACCATAAAATAAATTCCTACAGCTGTCGAGTTGCGTTTCGGTCAACTTTTATAAAACATATCTTCAGTTTAGAATAGTTTTAAAAATATTAATTCTTTCTGGCATGGGGGAACTTAAATTAACGGAAAAATCCGTGTTCGTCTGAGTTGGAAAATGGTAATATTGATTTACACGTCATAAAATTTTGTAAGTTTGCTTTCTGATGATACAAATAGAGTTCCGTCAAATTCTAGCAATACAACAAGTGAAATACTGGGAAAATTTCTAAAACAGGTCGTCAAGTTCAAGCAAACGCTGTCGATCGAAATGTGGAGGCGCTTAGCATTTTGAAGGACAGGTTTGGCGCTGAAGTTTTTTAGAATTCGAAATAATAACTTGGATAATCTTGAGACATTCTCTATCATAGAATGCGCAATTTATATCCTTTCCAAATGTTATCCTGAGTTGATTTCAATTGTTCTTTCACTGGGTTTTTGGTATCATATTTTCCAAATATGAGGCGCCTGATGTATTTCTGGCGACTATACAGCCGCCCCTATATAGAGGTGCGCCGTACGTGACTCTGTTGAGAAGTTTAAAGTGTTTATTATGCCAAACCTTTGATTCAAACGGGGATTAAATGGGATCGAGGTACGAAAACTCCTTCATATAATTGATCACTTCGTGTGATGACTGTAATTTTCTTTATTCGTTTGGAAACTTCCTACATTTTTCACAAGTAGGGCTGCTGCGCTGTCAATTGGTCGGAGTTACTTCCGACTTCTGATTTTCTTTCTCCTCTGCGTTCAAAGCTAGTATGAAAAGGTAGGATTTATATGCGCGGCTTCCATAATCATAGAATTTTGTTTCTAGACGCGGATGAATGAAATTGAAAATTTTTGCTTTTGCTCTAGACTTCTGCTCCTCGCGTTTCTTGAATTCGATAACTCTGCTTGGCTTTGAACGCATGATTCACTTCACATAAAAACTTTCAGCCTAGATTACTTTTACAAGTGAAATTAGAATGTTTCTTCAATCTGTGCAACTTCTCGAAGAATTGTATTTTAGATTGTAAGTAATTTACATTATAATTTAAATACCGCAGTATAATTGTAAAACTTAGATTTTTGGGCTCTCTAGAAGATCGCCTGCTCATTGAAGATGCGTCAGGCTGTATTGAATACATCCTGCTCATTGTGATGAGTGGCCTCATTGGCCCATTAACCTGCTGGTGTAATGAGGGGCAATCGACCTCAGGAAATTAGGTTGATGAAGAAGTGAAGGAACTTGCCGCGTCTCTCGAGGCAGCTCTAGCACCAAGAGGCGGCCGGTGGTCGATGGGAAGCTCTTCTAACATCAGACGCTCCATATATCAACTCCAGCACCTGTGTAAATCTATTGCTGGTGCTCGCATTCTCGCTTACTCAGAGAATACTCGGTGCAATGAAAGGACTTGATATTTCTACGAATACGCAACATTCTGGACGGCTGAAGGAATTGGGTAATCTATTTAGCGTAGTTTTTATTAATTTGTTAAAAATAATAATGAAAATTATGTTACATTATCATTCGCCGTGGAGTGCATAATGGTACTGATAAGTTAATATCTAGCGTACGATTTTCTAACGTAGATAGGACAAAGTTATTCCTATTTTGATGATTGATCAATTGCTTCGAGTTATTTCACGAGACGGAGACTCAGTAGCGTGAGTGAATTGCATGTTTTTTAACTCTTAACCTTGTAGCCTTGTTACAGCGCAGTGCTCACAGTAGCTAAGGTGCGATAGGTGCTTAGTTTCCTTAGTTTCCTTAGTTAATACTGCATGATGATGGTGATGCATCATCATGATGGTGCGATGATGCATCTGGTCTACTTGGGAAACTATACGACTGAAAACATTTTTTATAGTACCGAAAGTTTATGCACGCGTCGTATTGGATAATTATTAATTACTTTCTGTACACTAATAATTAATAATTATTATTCCATTGTTTGTCGAATTTATTTTACTTGTACAGTTTTCATCATGCAATCGTTTGCTGTTCTCCAGTAATTTTCTCAGAGTAAGCAGTTCATATTCGGAGCAAGAAAACCGCGATGACCGCTCAAGGTTCTATATTCAACGTTATATATAGTTGAAGAGATGAAGTGGGAAAATATTTAGCCAGAGGCATACGAACTGCGCCTGTTTACGCAGCCTGGCAATGATGGCATCAACAGTTTTTCCATTCAGTTTGTGCAGCTTACCGCCTTTTTATTCGCTGTCGCTGCTTTACATGGTTCATAAATTGTTCTCAATTTATCCATTGTGTATAGGTTTTAGCGACTGAATAACTTTGTTCTCAATTCAACACCTGAACATTTATCATTTCTTCTCAGTTGATGGATTATTATTTCATTGTTGTTGCTTGATGAATTGCTAGATGACGAGTTGTATATCTTCGTGCTGAATTTAACGGGAAAAGTGTCTAGTAATTCAGCTTATTTTAGGGCTCCTGAAATAAATGCGGTTAATTTTTTGCAGTTTTTCATTTCTTCTGAAAAAATCATTAATGAAAGAATTTTTTCCGTCTACCTTGCATGTCGTAAAATCCAGGGAATTGAGGAATAAGTGTAAGTGAAGTTTTGGGCCAGTCTATCTGATCACGGGCAGACTGGGTATGCTATTTGCATGCTCCACAACAGGCAGTCGAGGGCATTGTTCGCTTTGAAAGTGAGCAATGATCGATGGTCTGCCAGCGTGGAGCGGGATCTAGCTACTTGCACTCACATTTAGAGTAAATAAGTTTTTTTAGCTTGAGCTAGAAGGCATGAGCTACATTTGGTTAAGGATGTTTGTTAAAAAGCTTTATTGCAATGACTCTTAACTTGTCAAGCTTCGTTTACAATCGATCCGACGCTCGTCGAGAAAAGGAAGGAGCAAGGATTAACATGACTGCAACAGCAACGAGTACGTAGCACGTTTGATGTTCCATTGGTGTCTGATGCTGTGCTAATGCTGAATTAAAAAGTCTCCGTTTGAACAAAGTTTGTAATACATAGACAATTTGGTCATAGAATAACTTGTGAAACATTTTCGCCGTACAAATTTTTTATGTAGATTTTTTCCCCGATGAATCGGCATTGGACATAGTTTTGATACTTGATAATCCCTATGCATATGGCATAGAGCAAAAATACAATTAAGTCTATAGAGAATAAATATTTACGAAATTGCTACGATGTTTCATTAGGATAGTAATATTGTTTTCTGACATTTTATTGTTTTCTCATAGTTCATTGTTTTATGATAGTTTGTTGTTTTCTGATATATTGTTTTATTATTGTATATTGTTTTATGATGGTATATTGTTCTGATAGTTTACTATGAACATACGTCATTAATTCTTCCTAATGCAGGTCTTTAATGGTGATTAATTTGTAGTTATAATGGAATGAAGCTCTCCTAAAGCGAGCTCCCCAGCACGACATCGCTGTGGATTAGTCGATTATTCTCTGCCAGTTAGTGAGAGGCAAGTTGCTCTATCTCGTTATAGGGAGAGGCAAGTTGCTCTATCTCGTTAAAGGGAGAGGCAAGTTGCTCTATCTCGTTATAGGGAGAGGCAAGTTGCTCTATCTCGTTATAGAGAGAAGCGAGGTACTCTGTTCCGTTAATGAGAGGCGAGTTACTCTTTTCCACAAGTGAGAGCTAAAAACCATTTTGAATTTGTAAAATTGTTCATCGTTGAAAATGACCTTAAATTTACCTTGTATTTGGCAGACCTAGAGGGTTGCCATGTTGATATGACTGGCTTGCGCAAGAATGGCGTCTTTTCTGAGAATGAGGTTGTCTCGGTCTGCGCCTGGTGTTAGTATATCTCTGAAGTGTTGACATAGTGGCTCATTTATTTGACATGAAGTTGTACAAACAGCCTGGTGCACGCAACTATATAGTGCACATTGAAGGGCTGTAATGGGAAAATATGCAAATGACAAATTAATACTAAATTAAAATCGATAATTATTACGATCATGTAAATTATGTATTTGTAATGAGAACGTGTACTTCTAAGTTCAGTGCTCGCCGTTCTACAGACCCTTTTACACCACTTTATATATAGTTCTGAGTAGTCGCAGTACGCTTGCTTTTATCTGTAGCCATCGAATAAAATAATTTTCAATTATTTGGTGCGTATTCAGTTAGTTGTATTTGTACGTATCTTCCCCATTTACTTCCAGATGATACTTATGTACATCAATCTTTGTTATATTTCTCGAAGATATTTTATGAATGTTCTTTCATAGCCCTTTTCAATAGACGCATGTCTATATGATATTGCTTCAATCGATAAAATTATTGATATGAATCGATATACTAGCTAAATTTGGTTATTTTTATTACATACAACGTGATCCTTTAATGTGTGGTGTGAGTTACTCTTAATCATCTCGGATCACGAGATTTTTTAGCATCCTTGAAAACCTGAAAAAATTTGGTCTCATTGCATGAACAAAGTGTTGATTGCGGTGAGTAGCCGGTATGTACGTCACAATCTGCTCGTTTACTTGAGCTGCGGTATAGTTTGTGTCCGCAGCAGAAATTTTAGACAACTGCAGCTGCAGCTGTAGACAAATGCAGCTGTAGGCAACTGCAGCTGATATCAGAGGATTACGGAGCGGCTTTAGCGTCAGTGTCTTAGAATGAAGCGACGCTGCGTGGTTGCGTTACGTCTGCATGTGATGTGCGTAAAATTTCACGATTTCTATGAAAGAATATAGTATATTTATTGTAATTTGTCATCAGAATTTATTGTCATCAGAAATTAAAGCCCAGAATTTTTTGTCGTGCTAATTGCTGGCACGACGCGGTGATAACTAGTGACGTAAAGAGTGTGCTGGGTACCTTGCGTCGTAGTGAGAGTTGGAATAAGTGCACTAAAAAGCGGCCAAGGAAATTATCTTCATGTTTCATTAGTGAATTAGTTCATTTAAATGTTAAATGTTTTCAGAGAATTTCATACCAAAAAACAAGGAATAATTGGTATCGAATTCAACATGAATATGTATATGTTACAAACGATGAAAGATATTGTTAGATGAACTGGTACTCGCAATTCTTATTCATAAATATTCATGATAAATTTCGGGACGAGTACCGTGCCTGCGAACCACGAGAACCTTCTTCGAACCATGCCGACGAGGTCGACAACTCGTTACTGTACTGCTGATCACGGTTCTTAGGTTATGATCAAAATAGTTTTATAACCCGTACCTATTAAATAGCCAATTTATTTGATAACCCGTACCTATTAAATAGCCAATTTATTTGATAACCCGTACCTATTAAATAGCCAATTTATTTGATAACCCGTACCTATTAAATAGCCAATTTATTTGATAACCCGTACCTATTAAATAGCCAATTTATTTGANTACCTATTAATAGCTAATGCTTTATAACCCGCACCTATTAAATAGCTAGTATTTGATAACCAGTACCTATTAATAGCTAATGCTTTATAACCCGCACCTATTAAATAGCTAGTATTTGATAACCCGTACCTATTAATAGCTAATATACCAGCAATTTTTAAATTAATTTGAAACATATTAATTACATCGAGCTTTAAATCATTTATTAAAGCCTCAAATCTCGAACACTCGACCCAAGTTTTAATAGCATATTAAATGGATTTTAACTATTAATTTATAATTTTAACGTTTTATTTCTGCAATTTGGAAAGTCTTTCACTAAAATTTTTAAAAATAAGTTACATATGTATGCGAATGACGTCCAAGAATGTGCATGGTTGTTATACGAACTTCAAATTAGGAGCAATGAATTTTATTGCGAGGAACAAAGTAATCTCCATGTTAAAGAATTACCTCCAATTCCAAAGTTTATTACTGAATCTTTTGCAAAATGAGCAAATCTCTTCGATATTTTAATCAGTCGAAGAGAAGCTGCAATAAAACTCGTGTGAAACAAAGTTTTCGTCGCCGCACTTTCCGCACCTCGAGTATCTCTTTGAACGACCGCCACGTCAGGTATTGCCTCAAGGGAGGCCTCTATTGCGAGTGCCTGGTCAAGAAGAGGCCTCGTGAGGCCTGGCCTAGTTTCTCGATGAAACACATGTGGAACAAATTCGTCTGGAAGTATTATACCTACACCGGCCTGTACAAGTATGCTAGGCGCGAACGGGTAAGTCTAAAGCCAGTAATCATCAGACATATTAGTATAATTCTTCGTCTAACGCATTGGGCTTATCTCATGATTTCTATGAATTCATGAACCTAGAGTGTATGTTATTGTCCAGTTTCGAATTGACCCTATTTTCAAACTAGATGTTCGTTTTCTGGGTGAAACATCGCAATGCAATTTGCAAGTGGGTAATAAATCAAAGTGAGATTTAGTAATTTGATTGCTGAAAAATATTCGGAAATATTCGAATAAAAATAAATACTGTTGATTTAAGCTCAACGCAACCCCGTTCCCTGCAATTTTATATTTTGATACACGGAACCAGTGGTTTGAAGACCTAACCTCTAACCCATCCATTTTTTAGTTTTGACAGTTTATCGCCATCATAACCATTTCCAATAATAGCCGCTTGCATCTGCCCACAAGAGGCGGCTAATATCGCATGCCTTCGCTCCGTGGCCAAGCATCCTCTTCCTGCAATTATTGAAGGAATCATTTCGTATTTCCTGAAAGCTATTTAGTTAATTAAAAGGAAAGAGTCACCGGGCCCCGATGAACATTTAATGCTGACTGCATGACTACCATTCCTTGAACTATGAGTTGGACGAAATCAATTCACAACGCGATTTAAATAAAATTTAGACCAATCTATTAACGAAAATATTTTTTTTATTGAAATGTATACATTTGATTACTTTATCAGAATTTCAAGGCCACCAATAAAAAAAAAACTCTGGACAAGCATAAGTGTATTTGATAACATTTTTTGGGAAAACTCAAATTATACTCCACATGATGAGAGTTGCTTCCACTTCGCTTCGGGCATTAACGTTACCGAGTTTTCCACTGATGCCGTTGCCGCAGAGCAGTTGGACTTGAGGTTGTGAGAGCGGAAAGCACTTCGAACTTCCGAATCCCATACGATGCAATGACATGGATAGCGGCTGGGCTTTTTGGCCAACAACTGTGACATTGTGCCTCAGCTTGAAGCTACCTCGCTTTTTGGTGTTGAATTGATCGTTCGAATTAGTCATGATTTTACTTTTATCGTTGGATAACGTCTTTTTTGCCTTTTTCCAGTCGTAAGACTCTAATTTAATGTACAGCCGATAGTAACTTATTTAGATACCTACAGATATTTTTCACTATTACAATTATCTGAAAATATCATTCACAGCAGGAAAAGCGATAAAGCTCGATATTTTCACTCGATAGGAAATAAATATTTTGCCGAAATATGTGATTGCCAGATTTCTTCAATCCTATGTGATTCCCACTACTTTTATCCAGATTGCAGCGGGCAGTTTTAAGCCACTGTATTCGCTGTCGAACAAGAGCAACAGGTGAACTGTCTTTGTACTGAGAATTAGCGAACTGTCGGCGTGTACACAGCAGGTCATGTTTTACGCTTTTGCAATGTTCTTTTTGGTCATGTTCTTTTTGTTGCAATAGTGCGCCGACGTTGGAAGTGAATGGAGATGTTGCTGGAGGTCGGTGCTGCACTCAATAACCAAGGCGGAGAGCCATATGGATTGAGCCCACAAGTCCTTGAGGATTTTCGATTTATTATGCAAAATCAATCAATGACCGAGACATCTCAAAAAAATTGAATAAATGACATATTAGAAGTTCTGAACCAAGAGCAGACCGCATTCAGGAATTTGATCATCATTAAGGCAAGAACACAGCATCAGGGAATCAGGATCCGAATCCCCGGTATCAGTGCATTTGGTTTGCGTTCGCAGTTCCGCAGAAAAATTTCCTGATCAACAAAAACTCAGTATTATGATAGAAAACAATTAATCTCGTAGAATGAACGTGACCTCTAAAATAATGTAGGGATATTCTGCCGATCGTTACGTTTGGCAATCATTCGTTTTTTTTTGAAAAACTAAGGCCTTAAGGTAGAAATGAGTTTGAGAATTTCATACGGGCGATGAGTTCAGCACAACGTGGTCAAGGCATCGGCGCCGCAACGCTAGTCCAGTATTATTTCAGCCCTCATTTTCCTTTTTGCCACCAAAAGGCGCTCAAAAAATCTCAGGACTGTTGCAGCTAAGCGGCAATTCTTATTATGTGACGTCATGAGGTTGCCGTTTACAACTATTGAGTTTGTGGTCCTTGGCATACTGGTCCAGAGACACAAACTCGTTTCCTCTTCATCGGAACAGTAGTCTTCGTTTCTCAGTCATGCAGGGCTTGTTTCTTCGATGCAAAGTTACCGCATAGTTACCGAAATAATCTATGCTTATACAGCGAATTGATTTTGTTTTAGTTGATACAATAGTAACTGCCGGCACCTTAAAATGAATGGATAAAGTATTACGTGCGAGTCCTTCGATCATGTTTACTTGTTAAAATCTTAATTGAATGACCGACTGAAAATTGGATAAAAAATAATGGGAGTTTTATTTTCGTCATATATTATTTTATATAGTTATATTTATACTTTCAGTATGTATATTTTTAAGAGGAATATTATTATTATTTTACTTGTATTAAATTATTTAGCTGGGACGCTCCCTATAACTGTAATCGGCGGATTAGGTCAAATTAAAATTATTTACCACACTTACGCATAGTTCCTTATAATAAATGATATAAAACGTATTATATCTAAAAATCTATAATATGAAAAGCTCATATATTGTACTACACTAACCAGCATCATTGCCATTGTTACCTTTTAATTAGGTAAAGAATTATCAATTTCGTTTGAGCTCTTTTCCTACTTTAGTGTCTCATTTTCTTCATATTGGCGAATAAACTTTTTGGTTGATCATTACACGTAGATGTAATCGAATTAGTTTATTTTAATGTTGAGAACATAATTGAGCAACATTTGTTTTTATGCGCTAAAATTTTAAACAATTAAGACGCACACCTGAGCTTTAGGCGCTAATTTGAACGCGTGAACTTTTACGTTAATTTTTATCAGCACTTTTTATGTGGCCATAGCGCTGGCATCTGTTGTTATGAATCCAGTTGCTAATTAAAGGATTTAATTTCCGTATATTTTAGCTGGTACTCGTATTATATAGATTAGGTAAGCCTTAGTGCATCAATTACCGTGAACATGGATTGCAAGCATTGCGGTGTTACGGAGCTCAGGATGTTAACCGTACTTTTTTGATGAATGAAATTATAAAGGATTCGTTCGCAAGCCAATTATATTTTGAATCACGACCAATTTGAATTTATATGAGCTGCGGGATCTTCCTCTTTCTGTTCAGCATCGAAATTGTGGTATTTAAGCATGAATTATATTTATTTGTGTTGGCTATTTAGCCGTTTTGGCTGGAATACGAACAATTTCGGACAGTTTCTCTGTGAAAAGATGAAGCAAATTTTTTAGGGTTGAATTTACTTGAAAGAAAGAGATTGATAAATTTATACCATGCAAAAGACGTAATTTAAACCTCGAGGTACCTTATTCGATAATATTTGATCGCTTACATAACATCTTTTATTCTAAAATATCATTAGGTCTGTAAAAAGTTTATGTAAATTTTTTCAATTTTCAAATTTCATACTAAATCTCACTTTAAAACGACTGCTTCGAATAATGGCAACTTAGAACATCCAAACGCTTCTTTAGACTCCCAAATAATATTTATCTGCAAGAAGCTGGGAAGATACAGCTTCTTTAGTTAATTTTCCCACTCGAAATCCTCCTAAGACTAGGAACGTTTAGCGAAACGCATTCCAGTGTTATCATTGAAAACTATGGATGCAAACATTGTGCTTTAATTACGAAAACAATTTATGTTCTCAAATCGGAACGTAAAAGTTACTTTCTGTGACTTTCTTAATATTTTACGGAAGGCAATACTTACATGTATTATTTTTGAAACTTGAATATGGAAAACTGGGCCTTAGCTCGTCACCAATTGCTCCCCACGATTATCCAGCGAATTCTTTAACGCTTTAAAATGATAATGTTACTACTTTCGCAAAGAAAGTTGCATGATTTTTAATGAAATTTGTCATCTCCTTTTTCAGGTGAGTGACGCGTACCGGTTGGGTCTGGGTGACCGTTGGTGAGCTTGTACTCATTTTACTAAGGAAATGGAGATTTTCTTGCTGCTTCGAATGGGGATTTTTTTTAACGAAATAATTGTTCCAATTAAGCAGGAAATAGCATCCTAGTTAATAATGCCGAGATTTTGTTAACGATCAATGTATTGCTAAATAGATTCGTTAGGTAATATTGACATGTTAGAGATTTTTTTTACTGATGCAGAGATCTTGTTTAATTTTTTTTGTATGAATATAGGTTTCTAAGTTGGAATCAGTAGTAAAGCAAGACTTACAAAAATTATATTGCATCGTGTTAAATTGTACCGATGATTCCATAACTACGGAAAGTAGAGAAATTTTCCTTGCTTTAGGGTAGGTTAAACTATTTTCTGGCGCCGAATTTTTTAGAAACAATTTTTTTGTTTAAACTTTAAACGGAACTACAGCGCCGTGTTTTCAAGAGAGAGAGCGAGTAGTCCATTCTGCGCGCTTCAAACCACCAGCTCGAGTCTCTAGCTGTTTACACACATTCATTTCGTTTACTCACAACTTCTTCATCGAACTTAATACCGTTGTAAATTCTTCTTGTGATATAGAATTAATGCTGTTTTCCAAGCATCACGCATCCTTATAAAATTCCCAGTCGACCCTTTGGTTTTCATTTCCGTTACTTTATTGAATCTATATTGTAGAGCGAAACAATATCTTCAGTGCACCTTAATTAAGGTTAATATTGACGAAAGATATCGAAAATTTCTCCAAAACTGCCCTATTTTCAAATTTATTCGTTTTTTTATCTCAATATGAAAGCTACTCTGTACTGAATAAGCGAACCGCCTATATAATGCATATATTTTCACAATTAAATAGGAGTGTAGTTGTGTGTGTTGTTAATTTGAATGTATAGATAATTAATTAGTTGGAATTTTGTTCTCTTTAACGAGATCGGACCAGTAACAACATAAAATAGGATGAAAATTCGGTAGTTTTCGACACACAATTGTTGTTCATTTTAGGGTTTTAATTTCGTCGAGCTCCAGCTTTGCTTTGCCGCGGTAATGTCTTGGGTAAATATCGTGAAAACTGGACGAGTGGTGGCCCGTAAACTGTCCCTGCATCTTATTGCCGAGCAACGAAATTGCCAGGAGTTTACAGGCCATAAACTGTTTTTTTTTCTCCGTCAACTTTGCTCTCATTCAAATGCATTTAAAATCTGCAAGATTTTTTTTTTCCGACGAGGATATCTGGGACTTCATCTAAAGTTTTTACCGAGTTTACGCTTAGTATCCGCATTAAATATAAAAATATAGTTTTTCAACAGCAATTAAAAGGAATCGCTCGTTGATCCAAAAATCCACGAATGCCCAGTTGTAGGAAAGACGCACTCACAAGCAAACATATCCAAAGCAGGCTGATAAATAATTAATTCTACAATTGAGTACCCGCAGTTTATTTTTCAAGGTACTACGGGAAATAACAAAGGTCTGACGCACTTGACGCATTGCCATGCAACTAACGACGTTGTTTTGAGACGAGGTCTCGCCAGCGAGATGCGTTCAGCTTCCTCTACTATTTTTGAAAGTGCTGGTAACTTGCAAAATTTCCGTTAATTTCTAACGGAGTGCGTAGACGTGCGTGGATTGGGTGTGGAACAGATGTTTAGTAGTAATTCAAATTTCCATCATTTCATGAGCTACTGTCTTATTGTTTCTTGAATATACGGACGGCAATTTAAGGGGAGCGTCTCGCCTGAAATTGAAAATTTTCACTTTTTCGGTTTTTATACTCATTTTAAAGCTGACATTCTGCCCTGTCCAACGGTACCACTGCCATCTCTCTCCGTTTATTTATGGTTTCACGACATTTAATGAAAGGGGAGCGGGTGGGGGAGTTCTTTAAGTAATTAGATAGGAACTAATTAGCTGGTGAGCTCTTTAAATATAGTGTCTACTTGAGTTGTGCTGCAGTTACGTGTTTAGTCCCATCTTAAAGCTGACTTTCTGACCTATCCAATGGTACCACTACCATCTCTGTACGTCGATTTTCACGTACACGACACTTCATGAAAGGGGGGTGGAGTGTAGGGAGAGATGCGCATGTAGTTGCTCCCATCATCCATGAGTGGAATCAAGCTTCAGAAACGTTTAGTTTGGAATCTATGCTACATTGAGCGCATATTGTGGTGCGCGCGGGACTTTGTCGCGCCTCAACATTCACACTTATTGTCACGGAAAACCTATCTCCTCCTAGAGTTTTGAAGCTACGTCAATGAGACATAAACAGTTCGATTTGCAAATGAAAGATCTACAAAATTGTGTATGGGTTTTTCTAAGTTCGTTATAGTTCGGATTTTATGTTGCAAAAAGGGGGGGAAAGTGGAGGTAAAATCGAAAATTTCAAACAATTTCGGACAAAATGCTCCCACACTCACAAAAATGAGAAATTCAAAAAACCTATACACAATTTTGTAGATGGGGTCTTTACGCATCGAATGATATGTGTCTCGATGTTGTAGCTTGAAAATCCTAGGAGGAGATAGGTTTTCTAAAGTACCCCTTTTTGGTCGTTTTCTAAAAATTTCACGTTTTCTTTCAATTTTTTCGAAAAATTGACACGAATAAAACCTGTTTTATTTCAGGGTTTATACACATGTGTACCAAATTTCAGATTGATCCCTCTGTAAATTACTGAGATAAATTTTAGGCGAGACGCTCCCCTTAAGTGCAGCTACGGCGATTTAAATTAGTACTGCCGATTACTCACTTGAAAATATGATATCTGCAAAACAAAAAAGAAAACAATCTGAGCAGTTTGCTGTTTGTTTGTTGTCTGATCTGAGTTTGTTGCTGTATTGCGCATTCGTGTAGTGAACGACGAAGAGAGCGAGTGAGATTGAACTATAAAGAAGTGGAACTCTTAATGTTGATATAAAAATTCAACGCTGCACGTTTTTAAGAATAACCTCAGGTGCTCAATGTTGATTGAGATGCATATACCTACATGACATTCTAAATTAATTTACACATTAGATTATGCTGCATTTTTTAATCATTGACGGTGTATCACTTTTAATGATACATTTGGCATCTAAGTAATTAACACTCAGATAATGTACATAAAAGTTAAAACACCTTAAGGATCGGAGCGCTACTGTACTGCTTTAAAGTAGAGCACTCGGAACGCTGCTAATGTGGTATGCATTATACAGGCTGTGATATGTCTTGCTTCACAGCTACGCAAGTTTGTAGCGAAGTGACGCTCGTTTCGTTCCTTACGCAGCAAAAAGCTTTGAGCTTCGAGGCTCGAATTGAAGGCACATATATTCACTGCAGATCTAATTCTTCGTTCTGTGTCTTCTTTGTCGTTTTCTGATGAATGTGCTCGAATGCGATTGAACAGGTGATAATAATAAGGAAGAATTTTCCGCGAGGAAAATTTTGTTGGAGTAAATTTCAAGTGTAAATTTTGTGAATAGCGAGGTACTTATAGGTCCTCAACTTAATCTAAGGCTAAGATAGGCTGCTCGCCTGAAATGTGGACGGCACAGCACAGTGCCTCGCGAGACGGTCGCTCCCATGCAACTTGTCTCCGCATCGAACTTGCGAGACGAAGTGACTAACTTGGGACGAGTCTCAGCTGCCTCCTGCACTCTGCTGCCTTCTGCTCCATGCCGCTTGTCGTCTGCTTCATGCCGTCGCCTATTCGATCCTACGTACTACCTGCCTCCTATCTGTCTCCTGCCTTTTCTGCATGCTGCCTGACCTTTTATTCTTCTGCATTGTTCTGCCTCGCCTTCTGCACTCTGCTGCCTCGCCTTCTGCACTCTGCTGCCTCGCCTTCTGCACTATACTGTCTCGCCTTCTGCACTATACTGTCTCGCCTTCTGCACTATGCTGTCTCGCCTTCTGCACTATACTGTCTCGCCTTCTGCACTATACTGTCTCGCCTTCTGCACTATACTGTCTCGCCTTCTGCACTATGCTGCCTCTGCTTCTGCACTATGTTGTTTCGCCTTCTGCACTCTGCTGTTTCGCCTTCTACACTATGCCGTCTCGTCCAAATGCTTGACGCTCCAATTTTTCACTCATGGACTTCTTGTCGTGTCGAATCCATTGTTCATTTGTTTATTTTCTATTAAAATCTCGATTAAAAATACATACAGGCAAACAAATTATAACATATGATGCCTGACAATAATTTATTTCATATATTCTCAAGTAACGTGTGATATAACAAATTTTTATGAAGAGAAGTTCAACAGATCGAGATGAATTTTTTTTCTGATTGACTAATTCATTTTTTTTTTTGGCACCTAGAAGCGCAAATTCTCTCCAAATTCTCAACTTGTGTGTGACGTTATTTAATTTTTAGGTTATTTTCCTTAGTTTTTAGTTTAGCTTGGGCCATTTAGCTGATGGATGTTTAAGGTCAACGCTTCTTTTATGCGCGAATTGTGTGGGTCTTTCTCTTCATTTTGATTCACGGGGATGGGTTCCTAGAATATAGCTAAGAAATTTGGACAAAGAATTTGATGTGCTATAAGAGCAGTTCGATTAGAATCGGCTAAGTTATTACAATATTATGCTCTCATGCCACAATCTTCCCGGTGACAACGTAATAAATCGCCAAGATTTGTCCAGATCTACAATTGAACTTTTGAGATAGTATGACCTTTTTGTTAAAAAACAGCAAGTTTTATAGAATCCATCTTATATCTGGTAACCTATTATCTATCCATGTTATCTAATTCTAAATTAGATTGCACCAATGAGCAATATTTGATAAATAGTGATGTTGCTTCGAATGCCGAATGATAATTTCACAATCTTTCGTTGAAGTTTTAACCGAAACAAATATGACCATAGTTCCATTATACCAAAGCTGCATAGTTCCTTGCACAACCTGAGGCCCAATAACTTTCTATTATAAAATACAGGGAGCAGGCATTTCATTGTTGTATTTCGGACCTAGAAAAGTAGCTTGTGCAGCGGCATAAGCTCGCGGCAAAATGTCTCGAGCGCGTACCTTTTGAGAAGCAAACTGCTGCCGCGGTGACATAGCCAACCAAGCGGACAATTTGGTGTCGCAAAGACAAAGCCGCGTCGCAATGCCGGGACCAACGAAAGCCTGCAATACACCTTGGGGAACGGGGCTGCTTGCGGTGCTCAAGACGGAACAGGGTTTCTTTTCGTGAGATCTATTTAGAAAAAAGGAAATAAAAATGTACCATAATACGCAAATCAGAGAAATTTATCAAAGTTCCAGCTTTGATTTAGACGAGCGAATTTCAGAAGAATAGAATAGAATAGAATAGAATAGAAGTGTTGGCGTTGAAGACATAGGCCCATGGCCTGTTGCCGATTCTTGAACTTTTCGTGACTTGATTCACAAGGGATCCGGCCTTTGGAACCCGATCTTTCCATAACTGACGATTGATTGATATAGCTGCTGGACTTATTGCCTGCGATTCTATTGCCTGCGAGAAGTATTCTAAAAAATTCAACAAGTAGGCGAGTCGATATTTCACTCTGATCAAGATAACGTTCTCTCAGGAGATGATGAAAGACATCTCCCTCTTGCATCCCGGAGAACAATGAATGTTTCATGCTGACGGGATATTGTGTCAACTTGGCTGTCATTCTGGAACTGATTTTATTTATTACGTAGATGGTGATGAGAAGAAATACTTGGAAGCTTTATCAAGTATTACATTTGAGTTTCAATGTTATGATATCCGACCTAATACGTTAAAGCATTATGTCTAATTATCTATCCGTTGTTCACCAATGAATATATCTGACTTAATGTGTTCGAACATTATATCTATACTGTGCTCCGATGTCTATGATATCTAGCGTAATGCGAACAAGAATCACGACTATGCTGTGTACAAATGAATATGATGCCTGATTGACTCGTTTCCTACATATTCATACGTAAAAAGAAAGCAGATATAAAAATGCAAAATACAAGAATAAAATTATATTCTCAGATATTTTCCATAAGAGAAGTGGTTAAAACTACTTCATCACAAAATTTTAGATCACTACGAATTCAAATAGGCAATTGAATTGGTCACCTTAAGTAAAGCATTGCTTTTCGTTTGCTATTATTTTCGTGAAATGGGTTCGAGTTCATAAATGAAAACAAGCTGCAGCGCTGCAGCGCGCTAAGAATTTCCTATTGTTGATCCGCTCACTAGGGACGACAGAACTGTGGCCTCAAGAAAAAATGTGTCTAAAAAATGTGTTTACACTTGGGGTTTTAAGAATTGAAGGGCGGAAGGTTTTATAAGTTATTTATTCGTTGTGTGATTTTTCTGCTTTCACTCAGATAAAGAATTTAATATTTGTCCAAATAACGAAGCATTTTTTACACTTGACTGGGTCATCCTGACACAGTTTGGCCTGGCAAAAGAGCCTATCGACAGTGCCATGTGCAGAAAATGCTTCACTATATTTTATGACAATGTGACACATTTTTTTCTGAGTGTATGTGATGGCACCTGTAACGAAATTGTAAACTGTCTTCAGAATATAAATTATTCATCGAAATTCTGTATACGTCGAAATGCACACCTTAAAACACAAATGTAAGGCATTCATACATACCATACGTTGTGCTTTGAACAACACGCAAATGCATTGGCATAGGGTAAATCCTGGAAAATGCAATATCATTAGTCGTAACAGTCCTTGCCTTCTTGTGTAGTAACACGCACCATATAAAGTGCGGTTTACTACTTTTCATTTACAGAAAGATTGCAAGATATTCGGTTCCAACTCTATTTGTTCGGCTTTAAGAATTTCTGAATCTCAGCATACATGCAAATAGAAACGGTGTCTTGATAACGCGTATAGTACTTGTCATCTTGAAATTATATATAGATAGGTTTTTTAATACTTCGTTTGTCGTTTTCTCTTTACTAAGGTTTTAATCTATTTCATGTTGTTGAGGTCACCGATACACGAACTCGGCCAAATGATCATATAGGGTCCCGTTTAGCTGACACTTTCCTACAAACACTAAATGAACAATAATTAAAGTTCCGACTAGTAGATTAAAGTAATAAGTGTATAAAACAAATAATAAAACACAAATAAATTATTCATTTCAAATCACATATCATAATTTAAATTTAATAATACACGCCATGCAGGACCTTCCACACTACATTCCTCCGCTCCCGCTTCACACCGCATAATGATGGATCTATCAAAGCTCACCTTCCGCTTTTAAACTTTCGAAAATTCTAAACTAAAATGACAAAACAATATAACAGTGATAAATAAATTTCAACGACAATTACGAATTACACGCAAGATGATGGAAATACACGAGCTTTTCACCACATTGTATGATATTGATTTTCACTACAAATCGTACTTGTATTCTACGAAAGTTTAAGAACTGATGATGGAGCTAGTCTACGATACGTTTTCATTTAAGATATGATGAATTTACTTAGCGTCTTCTTTGCTTTTAAATCCTTTGTTCAGTTTTTTTCTCAATCGAGACGATTCTAGCTCTCATTATACATCATTACAAATTAAATTTCAAGTGCTCCTGGTGATTAGTATCCGTTTAACTGGGATCTCAGTAGAACAATTTTTCCTTCGTGTTAAATAATCCAGAATCGAACGTGTACATTGCGAGGCGTTGAAGAAGTCAGTTTTTCTTGGCAACTCCCGCCTCGACAATTCGTTACCTGGCCAGACTGCGACCGGCAGACCGCCTCTAAAATCCTTAAACTAACAAACCGCGTACCTAGAGTCGATTTTTTTTCTGGTCGGTCTGTTGAAAAATGGCTAAGCTGGGATTTTTTTAGAAAACTTTGAGCTGGAGTAAGGGACTTGAGGTGCAGCGGCCAAAATTCAGTCGAATACATCAGCCGAATGTTATTTGGTAACCTCAGTTGTTTAACTATATAACTAGGAAGAAGTATCTGTCTCGTTCAGAAGCAAGAAGAGTGGAGAACTACTACAGGAAGTTAGTACAAGTTGTACTAACTTTCTTGTGTATGCGTCTAGATTTTCGTCGTTCGAATCCTCGCGAATGATGTTTATGCCCATTCGGAATGGCCTTCAGATGCCAAAATGAGTAAACAGATGAAGATCCCTTTAAATAGGAAGTCGTCTTTGTTCATTTGAAATGAATTTTTTACATTTAATTCGATTGATTTATTTTGATGTGAATAATGACTCGTGTCACTGCTGCGCGTTCCGCAGCATTGTGCGTTAGTCGCGTCCCGTAACAGGATTCCACATGATTAAGCCTCCATTAATCACTTCCCACTTGCTTAATTAAGTAAGTCCTAATTAATTGTCTCACTCGTGCATTTATTAGCATGTTTTAATAGTTTGAAAAGCAACACACCTCCTCTATTTTGTGCGATATGAGCAGACGTCGTTCACTATTTTAATATTAGGAATGTTAGTATAGAGAGAGAGAGAGAGTTTACTTTAATATATGATACGGTGAATTGCTCAAGAGGAAATGATTTAACTGAGAAATAGTGTACAATGTGTACAGCTTACCTGAAATTTCGACAATCAACGCCGAGTGATTTAATCTAAAAATTTTTGCGCATTTGTGCGTTCAGATCTCATTTGCGATACAAATTGATTCGATAGCGGAAACTTTTCCATTTTTTTTATCGACCCGACTTCATTTTATTGTTTATCTGTTTTATTTTCTTGCTATTAATGTCACAGGAACTTATGAAAAATTTGAAATCTAGTCAGTTGAACTTATTGGGAGAAGAAGATTTAGAAATTCAAACTCGACGAGGAACTGAATCAAATAAATATTATCAGTGGATTCACAGTCAATAAAACATATGACGTAGCTTCATTCTCTGTTGAGTTTTCTCAATGAATGAAGGGACTCTATTTTTAATTCCATCGTATTGGTAGCGAGCCGCTGAAAACCAGACACTCAGATCGCTCAAGGATTACTGTAATCAACAATATTGCGAATTTAATATATGTATTGGTTCAATTGTTTAAAATTTCCAAACGATTTTAAAAACTTAGCTAACAAATTTTTAACGGCACGATTCAAAATTAAGAATCATTTCAATTTAAATCAGGGATCAAAAATTTTTATAATGATGATCTAAATAAATACCAGTCGGACAAAGCCAAAGTCGGAATTTAGTTTAGGGCAGAGAAAGAGTTAGCAGACCATGCAGGTGGAGCGGCCTGCAGCGTTCAGTACGTTGGTCGTCGCATTATGAGCTCGCCTTTAGGCTTGCCTTCAACTATGACCTAAACAACAACCATATTGCAAAGGGAAATCAATCTTAAGGCTTGCGCGTGTGGGCGATTAACTAGTTAACTTTATATTGAGGAGAATCTCTCACTCAACCGATTGGAGAATCTCAATCTCAAAGCCGATTAGGCGGAAAATGAGGACACTCATGCACGCTCACGATGATGAGGGGATGATTTAAAAGGCATAATAATTGCTTCATCAGCCAATCTGTCTATGACATAGAAACAATTAACTTGAAGGGGAAATGATATTGTACTACGCCAGAATATAATTCTCAAAATAATAAAATGAGTGGCCAGCAGGGCGCTGTTATCCAACTCTAATTGAAGTTGGACGAAAAAAATGAAATTTGGTTTCATTTTTTTCTGTGTTTCTGGCACTCGTCGTTTCGCAGTGTGACATCCTCCATCACAATTCGCGCCTTTGCATAAAAATAATCATTGAAAACGATTAAAGCTACTCTCCGTGATTGACAATCTTTCTTCTTTGACAAGTGCTTATGGCAGGGTTCCTTCTATAGTCAACGTGGTTGGAAGTTGTGAAGTTGTAATGCTCTTATATTCTGCATCAATTCCGGGCCAATCATCCTATAAGAGACTCGTTATAGGAGCAAGATGTCAGAGACTCAACACAGAGACTCCAGGTTCCCCATGTCAATATTATGACTTACTAGCGTTGCAGCCACCGGGGCATAACGTAACCATGTCGGCTTTGTTTACCAGCTTCCACGATACGAAATTGCTCAAGCAAATTCCAACATATGCTAACACATGCATTGATTTTCATCACCAGAAACTCAAGCTAGCTTTGCATAAAAGGAGTTGCTGGCCAAATACTGAACTTGGAAATAGAATTGCAAGGTGTATGCCGTTCGTTTTGAATTAATATGAATAATTAGAGTTAATCAACGAAGTATACTCGTATCGAATCTCGCCTAATGATCATGTGTCTATCATTATTTATTTTGGGCTAGCCTGGAGCGAACTTGAAATAGTTATGGAAATTGAATTCAAATATCTATTCCTTTTGATATTTAATTAATGCATCGAAAATCGCTTACCGAGAAACTATAGTTATCATTCGGGCTTCTTTTTTCAAGACCTGACGCTCATTAACCAGCTCACCCAAACGAAGCATTGATAATGAGGCGAGATATGGTTTCCTCCGTGCAAAAACTGGATGTCCGAGTCTGATAACTTAAATGATGTCACACTTCGCCACAGAATTTGTTGCAATTATGTACAAAAGGATGGACTCGCTCAACAGTCTTTTAACATTAAATTTGTCATTGAGGATAGCAAAGACGATTGAGTTTTCCAACTCGGTTCTCGCTCGCTACCCACGCGCTCAGGCTTAAAGGGAGACATCGAGCGGCTTACCGCCTTTACTATCATCATAACCATCGTAATATTCATCCCAGTCTCCTGTAATTTAATTTCATCGTATCTCTTTCTATCCCCTATGTGCCACCACTGCTGCTTTTCAACATCTGCTTCTGTCACCACACACACGTACTATTCATGCACACATCCCGCACACAGATAGCACCCCACAAACGTTCCATTCACATGCACTCCCTGACACGATGACACACTTCACACACACTTCACACACATGCACACACAAACCTCACACACACATATCACACACAAACCTCACACATAAAACCTAACACTCAAACCTATAAACACATATACCTCACATACAAACGTCACATACAAACCTCTCACACAAACCTCACACACAAACCTCACACACAAACCTCGCTCACAAACCACACTCACGAACCACACTCACAAACCTCACTCATAAAACCTCACACACACACCTCACACACACACCTCACACACACACACACCTCACACACACAAACCTCACACATTCAAACCTCACACACACACACACACCTCACACACACAAACCTCACACACACACCTCACACACACACCTCACACACACACACCTCACACACACAAACCTCACACATTCAAACCTCACACACACACACACACACCTCACACACACAAACCTCACACACACACCTCACATACCTCACACACAAACCTCACACACACAAACCTCACACATTCAAACCTCACACACACACCTCACACACACACCTCACACACACAAACCTCACACATTCAAACCTCACACACACACACACACCTCACACACACAAACCTCACACACACCGCCCCAACACACGGGCTTAAAGTCTCGCCGGAACATCGCTAACGACCGACACAGAAGCTCCCAAAGTAAGTCCAGCAGATCCCTTACAGGGGAACCTGACCTCACCGATCGAGGGATGGATTCTCAGAAATAATTCCTTCACCACAATACTGCAGCAAATCATATCAGTTCTCGACGTGGAACCATAAGTTGAAATAAACTTTTGGCTTTCGGCCATCGAGATCTTATTTTAGTTTGCGAACAATGGCTTACTTCACTTCAAAACCTCACTGCATCAGTCTTAGTTCCGTTCTTGTTGACATCAGTTCATATGAATTTTTTAACATAATCATCACTATTTCATTCATCTGTTAACTTAATAATATAGAATTAGATATTAAGCTTTTATAATTTGATATTATGCTCATATTGATCGGTGGTATGAATGCCGTTATGGAAACATGGAAACGGCCAGATTTTCCGATGTTGCATGAGATCTACTACAGCCCAGAGCCGCGGGAGAGCGTCCCATATGTGATCTCTTACCCTGTAATTAGATGAACTTCATCCATCACTGGTCTCATTGAGATGAACATGATCGAATGTCAAGCCGTATAAGAGCTCTTGGCAGGCACAGCTGAAATTGATTATTCAATCAAGACACGAATTATACCCTAAATTAACGGGAAAGCGACAAACAATGGCAATCGTGTAAGATTTTTGAGAGATTGACATATTGCTGTTCAGGTGTGACTAACGACGTAAGAAATATAAAATTGGAGGAACTTTTTGAAGGAATGACATGCTTTGTAAAACAACTTATTTAATCGTGATTCGGTGTCACGAGTCCAGCATTCAAAAACTTACGTACGAAAGTTTAAATAATAATAAATAGTTGCTTACTTCTTAAAATTTATTTGATGACGTGCGAGGTTTTGAATACGGCAGGCTTTGGCTGAAAAAGTGGTGCTGAATGAGTAGGCCTGCGTTTTTATACCGCACAATTTCAAAATATTCTCTTTTTTTCATGCATATTGTTTGTCGACGTAGATTTACGAATTCATAATTAAGGTGGAGCTAATATATCATTTATGTCGTCATTGCTGTTCATGCTCAAACTGAAGTCTGTTGTGGAATTGTGTTTAACCTAACGTATAGGTGCATCACCAGCTCTCAGGCAGGAAACGTGACGCAATTCAATTGACAATAGAAAGGCAGTCACCGCTTGAATAAATCTCTTCAGCATTTTCCATAAAGACGATGCCCTCAGATCGAGAGACTCTCCTCGGCAAGCGTTGTCTATTTGAAAATAAAGTTTTGAATTCTATACAACTTGACCGCTATACCATTTGAACGCACTCTTGAATCTTTTCCCAATCTTGTTTAAATCCTATTGAACAAAACCGCAAATTCATATAATCAGTGGCTGAGATGTGAAAAATTGTAATGGTATTTTGGTTTTTGAAGGAAAATATTTTAGGTTATTATTCTAATAATAATATTCTAGTTTATTTGAATTGCATAATCCTTGTTACATCACTTACATGGAATCAGAATTCAAAGTTTAACATTTTTTCGACAATGGCTGAACAGAACTTCAAAGCCCGCATCTCATGTTGCAAATAACCAACACATAAGAAAACTTTTTATTTAAATTCATATAACAATCTAATGTAATATGGCTATGTCACGTACCACGGTGTTTGGAAAGCATTTTATTGCTGTAAGAGATCGTGTAGGAGGCGTCTGGGGTGTCGTGGGCCAAATTTAACGCCTCCTCGTGAAATTTTACCGCGCAACAAAACGGAAGCGTAGCGCTCAGTTCATTCCAAATATCTTGTTGCTCCTATATTTTTTATTATGTCTTCTGAATTGAAACTAACTTGCATGAATTCTGATAAGGATTGCCGGCTGGCATGGAAGAGGGGAATATAAGTTAATGCTGCCATCAAGTTAATGCTGCCATAAGTGACTAACTAGAATACAGAGATTTGAACTATATCTTATTATTAATTACTGAACGCCCTCGCTTGACGAATTAAATGTTAACTTAGCTTCAATTACCTATAAAGATAATTCAAGCAATGTTTTCAGTGTTTGCAGTGAGCTTTTATTTATGTACTGTTTTTCCTTCGCTTATGTGTTCCTGCTTTCTCGTGAAGTTTAAATGTGTTTGAGAACTTTCGTGAGTTGCGTAAGTTTTTCGCCCTCTCCATTTTGAGAGAACGAGGGGCTAAACTTAAACAGTAATTTTCAACATATTAGGGCACGGCTTATATCTCAACAGAATTCAGAGGGAGACTTTAAAGCTGTAAGCTGCCGTACGCCATAAAGTAATTGCCGTTGGAAGTGCTGCCGTACGCCATAAAGTAATTGCTGTTGGAAGTGCTGCCGTACGCCATAAAGTAATTGCTGTTGGAAGTGCTGCCGTACGCCATAAAGTATATTTGTGTTGGAAGTGCTGCCGTACACCATGTAATAATTGCTGTTGGAAGTGCTGCATTACACCACATAATAATTGCCGTTGGAAGTGCTGCTGTACACGATATTAAAGTACCAGAAGAAGCACCGCAATCTCTGTGTACAACCTCCGAGCCATAAAGTCGAATCGTATGAACGCCTTTTCCGATACTAAGCTAATCTTCAATAAACCTTTTCGAGCGGCTCTAGAGACAGCCTTTTTAGAGATTTTTGCCTCGTTTCGACGGAAGTCACAAAAGAAGAAAAAATAACTTCGAATTGAGCTTTGAGATCGTTGCATTCAATGTTTGTGATGACGCACTAAATCCCATCCGAAGCATCTCTACCTTCTCTACTTCGTTGGTGTTGCAATCAACTTGGTTTTCATTAGTGTTAGTTTTAATTCTATAAATAACTTAGCGAAGTTTAAAACAAATCTATGCCGATGATTCTAGTTTTATAGTGGTAGCCGAATCAAATCGAATTCTAGAATCAAATTTACACCTGAAAAAGGAAGTTTGTGTCGAGCCAACCGCTTACGCCAGTCGTGTTTACTTGCGAAATCCGCCGGAAGCCTAGGTTTCACTTAGATTTTATGGCTGCAGGGAAAACGGACAGAAATCTATACTAAGAATGTTTCCCCCTTTTAAATTTCTATAGAATTTATTTAAAATGTACTTACGGGGAAATAGTTCTCAAATAATAAAATGTCCGGGTGATACCTATATTGTGCTTGAAAAATTATTTGCATTGTTTCTAGTTATTTTCTAAATTTTCTTTCCTACGTTTGATAAATTCTCCAACGTCAGACACCAAGCAACACCACGAAGGCTGAAGAATCCTCCATGGAGTCTCATTTCATTATCCCCATTACTAATGGCATTTGGAAAATATTTACAAAACGTGCGTTTGAAATAAGTCTTGGTATTACAACTAAACCCACATACCAGAAATTATTACAGCGACTCTAAAGGTGTAAAATTAATGCATTTCTTGAGTTCGATGGTGATCAAAGTGCATTTGCGGCAATTATCGGTTAATTATCTAATTCAAAAACAAATACACCCAAATATCAGAAATTTTTTACAACCACTACTCGGTTATAAATTAAGGGTCCCGATGATATCATTGAAGTCTGCCACCATTCAATACGTACAAAAATTAACTATGCACTTAGAGAGGACACGAGTGTTTACCCTGGAGCCCATGATGACAAGCGATATTGAGATACAGCTTCTGACGATCGGCTTGGTTAGCTACCTGTAATTGCTGCTCGACGGTTAGGCTGACGAGAGAGGGAGACGGTTAGGCTGCACTCATGCTGCCCCAAATTGAGTTAGGTCTGTTGTGCAACAATTCAATTTGAGTTTCTTCATAAAAATCTGTCTGCAAATACTTGTTGACAAAGCTCACGACGACTTGGTCATGGTTGCTGTAGGACTTAATTGGCTTCCTTCAGTTGAGAGATGCGATCGAAGTCCAGTTTGTTTTTAACTTTAATTGTTATTTTTCCAATGTATTAAAGACTACCTAATTCAGTCTTTTTAATCTTGAGATTAGTTATCGTTTTTAAAGATTAATAAATAGAATATTTCTTACGAACTCAAGCGTATAAACTGACAAAAAATTTTTGCGCAAAAATAAATATAATTTATTTACCTCTAAAGTAAATATAATTTATTTTAACAAATTTTTGGCTAACTAGTAGTGTAATTTGAAGCTAGCGAGTCAACTGACTTTCTAACTGCTCACGGCAGAAGTTTTTTCATGACCGAATTTTCTCATTTTCTGCTAATTTTTAGTGCCGTGTCCATGTTTATAGTCCGAGTAGACATAGAAATGATACGAGTTGTAAGCTTACGCCGCCTCTAAAATTTTTCCATCGGGTTATACTAGGGAGCATGAACCGATATGCTTGGCTAAATAGTTTCAACGAAGGCAGTCGGAGTTTCGGGTTCCCGTAACTTCGTAAGTTGGAATTCAAGCATATATGTGTAGTTGCTTGGATCGCTGGTATAAATGTTAGGAAATGACTCTCCGAGCCAGGCCGTAAACGTTACCTACCAAGTCGATGGGCTTCTGCAGCTAACCTGATTCGCCGGATTCGCTCACTTTATGATGATCTTATGAGGTCGTCGTGAGCGGGATTTCTTGTTGGTGTTGTATTTGTGGTGTGGACGGCCACAAGATGTTCATTTTTGACGGGTGGGAGCGCGTCTTTTGTTGTTAAGGAGACGTAAAGTGCGTGTTCAAGATATTAGGAGGATATTCTTCCATTTTAGAGCCCGCCCAATGAAGCTGGAGAATGGAAAAGTGCATGTTAGAAATTTGAAATATATTTTTCGTTATAGAACCCGTCTTATTGTTATTATGGAATTGTAAGGTATGAATAGGTGAAAATTTTTCGAAATATATTCTTTTTTTTTAGAGAGAGTTTAGGCTTTAGTTTTTGCTTTAGATTGTGCTTTGGGATTGTTCTTGCGCTTTAGGTTTGCGGGAGATTCTATGAAGATGTTCGTCTATTCATAACATTTACACCGAGGTTAAAGAAAAATCTTGAATTTGTCGTTATTTATGCTGCGGATTTAATGAATGACTTATTGTTACGAGTCAGATTTTGATACTGCGAATTTAATTGAGGCTCAAGTATACATACATGTATTCGAGGATGAATTTTTGAACGCTTCTATTCCCTGTAATTTGCCTGTGGTGAATTACTTCATTGCGTGAAGGATGGAAA
This sequence comes from Hyalella azteca, assembly GCF_000764305.2. Lineage (NCBI taxonomy): Eukaryota > Metazoa > Arthropoda > Malacostraca > Amphipoda > Hyalellidae > Hyalella > Hyalella azteca. The sequence goes on along the minus strand of NW_025937263.1, from coordinate 365,975 downwards.
ATTGTTATATCATCATACTATACTACCATCTTTTTATAGCGCGTTATTTCAGTTTCATCAAATAATGCTGGCATGTGTAATAGGTACACTTCGCTTCATCACCGATATTCAAAATTGTCTTGTGCGTTTATTATCAATGTACAAATGTAATTATTTTATAATTTTATTTTAGTATTTCGACTGGAAATGAATGTCTGGATTAGCATGAAAGATTTTGAAATTTTATATTATTTATGAATGTAGTTAAAGGCAACAAGTTCAGTGAAAGAACCAGATAGAAAACAAGGCTCGTGGCAGTGAAGGATGCCCAATTTACCTCTGTTCAAGTCCGATAATATTTCACATTTTTCATTGCGAAATAAAATGTAATATATTATGTGGTGAGTAAACTTCTTTTGTTAATGTCTCATGTCTTGCGTAAGCCATCCTGTACGATGGCTCGGTAGACGGCGTTCATGGTCGCCATGTCTTAGAGCTTCCGCGTAGGACTGACTTTTCACCCCAGAGACTGACATTTATGAAGACTGACGTTTATGACTGACGTTTCACCCAGACTTTTTTCACCCCAGAGACTGACGTTTATGAAGTTTTTCTTGGCAACTCTGACTTTTTCTTCGGGAAATTTGATTTTCTCTGATTATTTTAAGCAGTAATTGATGCTAATCTGAAATTTTTATTTGTGATCAATTTCAATAAAATCGAATGAAATATAAGGAATCAGGGCCTAGTTATGCTTTGGATGGCATGTTCATGTAAGACGGGAAAACAATTATACCTACTACTCGAGTGGAGTGAATGTCAAACTAATATTCTGTGTCTTCATTATAAATTTATACTAGCACTTAGTTTTTATACTGGAGTGAGTATGCTGATGGTAAATATTCTGGCGACCAATAAAAAAATAGTTTTTGGTTTAACTAAAAATTATGAATTAACGAAAGCACGCCCTTCGTATTTGGAGATTCAGTGCACGGGGATCGCATGACTTGATCAGCCAAGTTTGCCGAGCCACAATAAGCCTGCGGGAAAGTCCTCAGCCAAACTCACGTATCATATTTTTCTTTCAGGTAAGTTCGCGACGCAGTTACCTCCAAACTTCCCGAGGCCGCACTCGACTGCTTCACGAGGTAACGTACCAAGAAAATGAACTCTTTTAGGACTATACTCCTGGATCATAAGTTTTTTTTTTGTATTTATACTCGTGGGTTGAAAATTTATTCTTCAAGTTGATACTCGTGAGGCAGTAATCGATATTTCAACTTAATAGTCGTGGATTATTTGTCCATTCTTTGAAGTGAACTCATGGGCTAGTAGATTAATGACCAACGAGTTTTAAGTTGAAGAGTGAGTATATTAATAATCCATGACTGTTAACTTGAAGCATAGAAATTATTTAAGATTATTAGTTTATTATCATTAGAATATTGAAATCAATACTCGTGATTATTAATCTATTTTCAGATTTCCAATTAATTCCACAAGAGGAATTATTTTCCAGCTAGAGGCGCATTTGGATGGATTTTGATTGTTCGTATTCATGACCCCAGCTTTAATGTCGGCCATAGAATTAAGGTTAATTGTTTTTTGCAGCTATTGCCAAATAAAATGGAGGCGCAGTTGGGAATAGTTTGCTTACAAGTGATCTTGTTTGGTGTATTGAAGCAAGTTTCGGTATATATTTTATGAACATTGAAATCAAATGAACAGCGCATTGCCAAAAACGCGAGACTTTATTTTTTTCTCTCAAGAATTTTTTTCCATATATATTGTGGTTGAATAAAGTTTGTTCGTTCCATAACAAATACATGCAGTAGTGCCATTACTGTTTGCATTACTCCGTATCGTCAAGTTTTAGAATTCGTTCAATAGTATCCCGTTTATAATATTAGCGAGACATGGATGTTTCAGATATTTATCAGCGTACATTTAACCGCCTTATAACCTGCCTCAAAAATCTGTATGCGTCCAGCATATTGCAGTGTCAAATTCATTTAGCGCCTCGGCACAAACTGTAAAGAAGTGCTTCTTTAATGGACTAAATTCCCCGCTCCAAAGTCTAATTAAATTGAGTGAAGTTTTCCGTTGTGAGCGCAGAGCTGCTGCAGAGGTCTTGCCGATATAAGCTCGCAAATGCCTTCGTGGAAACCAAAATAACAATTCCTTCGTAAAAATTTTCTTCAACGAAATCAGTTAAAATCGTAATGGATGATTTTGTGTTAACGTAAATCTTAGATTGATGTTATGTCCCTTATTAATCTAATTCCTCACGTTTAGTTTATTTTATTTTATTAAGCCGTTCTATAATGTTTAGTATAGTAAACGGCTGTTGCATTGAGGTGATTCGAAGTACCATAAAAACACAACTTGTTGAGCATTTTTTACAAAATAATGACACTTTCCATCTCAAATTGTTTATGCCGTTGATCACACGACATTTTCTTCGTCTTTTTATGTTATTGGTAATTGATTGAAAAGTTGCATCGAAGTTCCGAATCCTATAAGAAGTTCGTGGAGAAAGTTGTTCTAATCACCTGCATAATTACATAACACATGAAAACATTTTTCAACATATCTATCATGAAGAGCTATGAGGTAAGTTGAAGCAAAGTTCTCATGTTTGAATGAGCATTTTAATGAAAATTAACTTCAGCTTTGATTATGATGTGGAATAAATTTGCTAAATGCGTATATAAATCCCATTCTGCAAAATTCAATTTAACATTTTCGTTGATAAAAGGCAGGATAAATTAGAACTTGAAAGCGTATCAGTTATTTCAGTTCTTTTCCATAAGCCCTGAAAGCAGTTCAAGTTTGGCTTTCATCGCAATATTCTTCTGAATTTGTGCCGAGTGCAGCGGGACTCTGAACGCCAAACCACGTCCCATGAGAATGCGTTCAATTATCGCTTCGTCGGCACCGAGCTCAAATTTTCTCTTGTTTTTAGAGGCAAGAAAAGTGAGGACGTTTTAGCTTCTAACGATCAGTCAACGCTGCTTACCAACAATTATTTGATTGGGCCTTTCGCTAACTAACCAACGTCGATGTTTTTTGTCTGAATGAACAATTAAGTTTAAAAGATTAGTCCATGCAGAAGCTGAAGTGCTTTTTTGATACATTAAATTAGTGTCCCTTTTGCTGCACATACATTGCATGCAATTTGTTTTGCTAAAGACGTGAACAAACGTATACTTTCAAAGAGATTCTTTGTTGGACGATGATTATTTTCAAGCAGTGGCTGCGTGGCCCAAACGATGCGCTGGCTCTACGACCATTCACTATTATTTTTGCGACTCTTATTATTATTATGTTATTTTTTTAATCATGGCTAGATTCCGAATGTTAACCGTGCCTGCTGCTGTCACAAGGTGTATACGCGACTAGTAAATTTTCAGAAAGTATCACGGCCGCAGTGGTCCGGTGAATATCGCGGTCGTATTGGGTCATAGCAACAGCATATTGGGGACGCGGCAGTCGCTTTTGGATGAACTTATACATCCTTACCTATACTGTACATATCGTCTACAGCCGAATTACGAACCGTCTGTACGAATATCGCCTTACGTCTGCGCATGTTCTTGCTGACAATATGGGTGAGTCAGGGCGACTATACGAACAGCTCTTATAAAGGCCTCTACTCGGTCACAAGACAATGCCGCGACGTTGCTGCTTCACATGAGGATAGGTCCTGGACGAAGGGATATGACCTATGAATGTGACGTCAGAGGCGGTCACCACTGCCGTGCGCTCCATATCACATTATTACAGTAAACTGCCTCGCGTCACTGAAATATCAGATGTGTTAGTATAGTCAATTACACCGGGTGGTCAATGAACGCATTTTAGCGTGCATTGAAAATATTCAAACTTATATCGGAGGCAATTTTTGCCCTGACAAATATCCTCTTATAAACACTCTATTGCCTGCCAGTGCAAGATTCATTGGTACATGCATCCGTCGATTCAAACTTACGCCTGCCACAATCGACCAGTTTGCATCGTTAGCAACTAGAGACTGAGTTGTAATTATGTCTTCTAGGAATGTGTAGGTGCTTTTCACTAGAGTTACTTACGCCTAGTAATATCAGGAATTATTTGTACAGAACTTGAATGAAACAGCCAGGGATCGTATCATCACAAATAGTTTAGAGTTCATATAACAGCCAATCACTGACGGCTTTTCAATCTAAGCCCACCAATCTCAGACGAGAAAGAGGAGGCTACGCGTATTTGAGCGATTTTTAAATTACTGCCCCAGATCGTATTCGTAAAAATTCCGATCTTCCTGAAGAACTCGAATATTATGAACTGAAACCATTAATTCGTTTTGAAGACTCGCCATTTTTCAAAACTAATATTGTTTACTGAAGCAGTGTCAGGCATTCAATTTTTCAGCTTGTATTCCATATTCGGCTGAACAGAGATGTTTAATTATTTAGGTATATCAACGATTCTGGATGCATCTGATTTATATTAAAATTCAAGGAGAATTGATTATCCATTTTCGATTATTTATCCATTGCATCATCAACTGCTAAAGGATTATATTTTCAATTATTAATGTTCACCCCAAACATTGGTAAATATCATCGAAACCCGATAATTAGCTAAGTGAAATATTATCAATGCATATTGTTGAAGTATAATAATAAAGTTTTTATACGCATTCATTATCTCTGAAACACTACGTTTGTACAGTTACTTTATTTAAAGATTGCAAGGTTACTTCGATATTTAAATTATTGACACTGGCCCACAAGTTGCCGCAGGCTCGATGTGTTACGAGAAGACGGTGAGCTGAACATGACTAGAAATACTAGTATTATCACTTTAGTGAGTAACATTTTATGCGCAAATTGGACGATTCTATTTGAAATGCAATTCAATTTCGGGGGGAATTTGGACCCGCATTCATAAAATGTGGGAAGCTGTTTTGGCTGCAATTTTACCTGTATTTCACGCTGAAGTTTCTTGTCGTGAAAAATCGAAGGGCGGTGATTATTTTACGTCGTCTAAATGCTTGCAAATTAATTATTATTGACCGCAAATTTTTATGTCGCAGATGATGATTATTTACGTAGAGACGAGCGCAGACCTTCGTTATTAACCTGCGTCTAGAAATTGACACTATGTTCGCTGTAGTACTTGGAAAGAAATCTCATACATTTGTGACAAAATATCTTGCGGAAAAATGAATAGTAATGGAAACAGGATGGTAACTGCAAACTTTGTCACTAAGTTATGCTGCTTTTTGTAACTGCTGACATGCAGAAATTATATGCCTTCTTCAACAGTTAATACCTAGGTTTAATCGATAATTTGCAATTCATCACAGATTGGATCACTGGACAACTTTAGCAGTCTCCCTCCTATATTCCTTGTTCTATTGCTTTAATTTCATAATGCATTAAGAAACTATTTGGTGTCTGCAACATCAATCATTATTGAATTTCGTTCGTTAATCAATAATATAATTGCGATGTGTAAAGGTTGTTACTACCAGGACGCATGCAAAGACGGCACAGGTCCTTGGCTCGAGCCGATCCATAAGCAATGCATTTTATATCCTACCAATCGCTGCCTTAGACGACGTCCTTCCCTCCCACGTCTGCGCTGCCCAATAATCAAGAGCAAGTATAATATCATTTGTTAGAACGATGCCGGTTTGAGTTGAAATGATACTATACGTAAGATCAACCCGTCAAAAACTCTACAATTTAATGTTAATTGTTCCTGTAATTGCTTTTTCTATGAACTCAATTTAATTTTTAAATTGGATCTCTAATGATTCTCGAGCCTCTTATTTTTTCTACTAGATGCATTAAAAAATCAGAAGCGAATAAATGTTGAAAATGCGTAATATTCTGATTTTTTTTATTCAGAGCGAACTTGAATTATTATGGCCATGTATTTCTCTTATTTCGCTTCATCTTCTGCTTCTGGTCATGGAGCGCTTCAAATAAGTTGCTCAGACATGTACAAACGCCCTCTTAAAAATTCTGGAGGTATTCAATTTACAAGTCCCTAATTTGAACTACTTAGCGCAACAAGAACAAGAAAGAGGTGACAGGGAGGGCTTCGCGTGAGGCTGGCCCTGTGTCCTAACCTGCGGTATGGGTCGGAGTGTGGGCGCAGTTAACGGTTGCGCTGAGGCTACGCAGCACTCGAACACTCGGGTGGTAACAAGGAGTGTGATGCGCGAGGCAGTCCCCGTTGTAGCGCGGTGTTCTAACCTGCGGTATGGGTCGGAGTGCTGGCGCAGTTGAAGGTTGCGCTGAGCCTGTGCAGCACTCTAGTAACACATGGGTTATTAGTCGTGTCGAGTGCCTAAACTTGATTTCTAATTAACTTACTAGTCGATATTTTCGGTATTATTACAGTTTTTTCACATTGGCCTTGAATCGGAAACTAGTTTCATTTGGCCTAGAATTTTTTTTAATAGAAAAAATACTCGTCTGGATTCTACAATTGATTTTAGACATAAAGACACCTAGTTCTGACAAAAAAAAGAGAGTACTTCAATTTATTATTACGACTTGATTTGCTACAACTTCTTTTTTCCAGTTCCAAAAAAGCACAGACTTTTCCATATTTTTTCTTCATTAGTTTAAGAAAGAAGAAATGACTGAGTGAGTGTAAGAACACTCACATGACTTTCCACGAGTGTAAGCACTATGACGAACATGTGTACATTCCTGCGAAGTGCATGCATAAGCAAACGTGGCGAAAAAGTTTTTTGCATTATACTGGTAATATAGTGACTCATTAAACCTGATGTAAATTTTCTTCATCACTAAACGCGTCTAAACATGCGTCAAAGTATCGCACGGAAGTTTTCTGCAAGATGCAGTCCGGCGTGTGTTCGACGGTAGCGAACAAGTGTGGGAGAAGAAATCATAACGTTAGGGAAATAACCCGCAAAATTTTTATATTCAAGTATATCATTCATTCAGTTTTTAATTCCTATAGAGATTTCATCATTTCAAGAAAAATTCACATTTTTACTGTTTTTATGCAATCTTTTCTATAGTGTTTTTTCATTGCTCCAATGGAGACAGTTGCCGTCGTCTTGAGGCTGTTTGTTAGATCTACCGGGATTTTCTCCAATTTCATTGATTTCTCGTGAGACACCAGCAGTTGTGATTGGCTTGTCTGATTTGACAGTTTGCGGTCTGTATTTCGAAGACACACATCTTCGATAAAACAAATTGGCAAAGTTTACATTTTGTTGAAAATGTACATACGTTTCAAACATGCTACAAAATGTTTTGCAACCGTGCCAACTCGCTCAAGAAAGAATTTAAATTATACGCTGGTTTCAGTGTGCATCTTTTTTGTTTTCAAAAAAATTTCGTTGTTTGTTCTGCGTATCTTCATGTTAAGAAATGACATTTATGTGATGAGTTACGCTGGGTCTCTCGTTGATTTTATTGAGAAGCATTTTGTATGAATTTTTTTCGATTTCCTTATCGATTTGTTTTTCTCCCTTGTCTTCTTGTTCCGTGAGAAATTTTAGAGTTTTTCTTCAAAATTAATTTCATCATTTTCAGGAACTGAACTAACACTCGCCGTTTGAAGTTTCCCTGCATGTTAATGACTTTTCGAATCGGATGATATTTGCTATTGCTATTTGCTGTAAATAAAACGTGTTCAAACTTTAAGTATCGTTCGAAAAAACTCCCTCCCGCACTACAAGACATCGATTTGTAAACTATTCTCGATTAACTCTGACCTTCGCAAAGGCCACATTGTCGGAACACAAACGGAAACGCTTTGTGTACATGGGCGTGTATTGATTTTGCCTGCGCGCCACTCAGGCAGTTGCTTGGTTGGGCAATTAAAATTAAGTAGGCATTTGCCTGTGAGCGACAAACTATTATGAACAAAACTAATGGACTTTTATTTGTCCCTCTAAAATGCCATATTTTTTCCAGAATATGAAAGGCAAAACCTTGCTTGAGACTTTATTATTCTGATCGGAACAATTGCCAAAAACCACCGTGAGCACTCTCACCCATTGGCGTTTATGGTTGCCGGTCGATCACCGCACAATAGCCTGGTGCAACAATAATTTTTTACCTTGAGACGACCGTTAGCTTAGCAGGCAACGTTCTTTAGCCGCTAATTGGAGATTGGACAGGGTGGCCCAGTGGTTACAGTTCAGAGTACCAAGATTGGCGCAGAGAGGCGCGGGTTCGATCCCAGCTCTGTGCGCCAGTTTCTGGTCAGAATCGGCAAGGAGGCCGGGCGGTTAAGCACAGCAGAATTGTAGCAGTGAGTTGCGAGTTCAAGACCGCAGAATGCTGTGAATGTTCTGCGATGTTAAGAATCGGCGACAGGCCTATGGCCTAATAAAAAACGCTGAAACCGCTATTATTATTTATGGGCAGGGTGGCCCAGTGGTTACAGTTCAGAGTACCAAGATTGGCGCAGAGAGGCGCGGGTTCGATCCCAGCTCTGTGCTCCAGTTTATGGTCAGAATCGGCAAGGAGGCCGGGCGGTTAAGCACAGCAGAATTGTAGCAGTGAGTTGCGAGTTCGAGACCGCAAAATGCTGCGAATGTTCTGCGATGTTAAGAATCGGCGACAGGCCTACGGCCTAATAAACGCTGAAACCGCTATTATTATTATTATTATTATTATTCTGCAACAAGCATCTTACATCATCTGCTGATCATTGTTACGGTGTACGCTTGCATCATCAGTTGATCATTGTTACGGTGCACGCTTGCATCATCAGCTGATCATTGTTACGGTGCACGCTTGCATCATCTGCTGATCATTGTTACGGTGCACGCTTGCATCATCTGCTGATCATTGTTACGGTGCACGCTTGCATCATCTGCTGATCATTATTACGGTGCACGCTTGCATCATCAGCCGATCATTGTGTACGCGGAATTGGATAATTTTAACGCATATCTTTTAGTCTAAACATACGAATGCAACGCAATTGTATCTTTAACTAACGTGTAAGGCATTGCAACTTTGACGAAATAATCCTTCGTAGTCATTACAATCCCTTTATTCTCTATGATATTTTTTCAACGCTTCTTCTTGTTTATATTATTGTATAGAAAGATGGTTTAGCGATGAAATTTGCTTACATCTTACGTTAAAATTATGAAAGTGTTGAAGTAAATTTCTATTATTCTGAAAATTGTGCAAAAGATAAAAAAAGTGATGGAGATTTTAACAAAATATTTTTTTTTTCAAATATAGCGGAGCAATTTCTTTTAAAGAGTACCGATTAGTTGGCCTCCTTCATTACATTGTTCTCCTGATATGATATCGCTGCTTCATATTTACTGCTCTAGCTTCCACCTTCTTGCGCCTTGCCAGCAGAGGTTTGAAGTTGCACGGTGCCAGTAAATTGACTTGGTAGCAGAATTTTACCCTGCTCTGTAATCAAGATCATGAATTAGAATTAGAAGATTAGAATAATTAAACCTAATTACACAGCTGTTAGCAGAAGTGCATGCATACAAGTGGATCCGTTGTTTAAAGGGGGTTTTTAAACGTTCATTCACCGTTTTTTTATTAAAGTTCCTATTAACCGTCATTTAAAAATTCTTTTTAGGTTCAATGTCGAAAGTTTAGTTGCACTTATCCTAAAATCATTGTTACATGAATTTTATGCCGAGCGTTTGAAATGCACTCACCAAAATACAGAGCCCGCTGTGTGTAATATAAAGCCCTTGCCAGAATTCCTATGGCACGAACATCAGGTGCAGAGATATTTTTTGAATTATCCGCGTTCAAAGTGGCAGTGTCGACATGGTCCACCGAAGAGCGAAAACACTTCAACTGCTAATTGCTGATTGAATGCACTAGCCGCAATGTCGGCCTTAATGAGACACTGAACGCAAAAGTCGAACGTACTGAACATTATGGCATACATTTTGTAAGAAACATTATAGGATTACTACGAGTCGCGTGCTTAAAGATTGTAATGTATAAAACTTAATAACATTAATAGTACCGCAGATAAAGTTGCTTTCATAATCAAATAATTAATATTTCTGAAATTAATTCTTTTCGCCGCGGTTTCATGCCGCTTGCTACAAACTCGGAAGGGGGGAGGGGCAATGATTTGAGGACTTCATTAGTAAACCAAGGCAAGACAATTAAGGTGTCTTTTCTCGGTGCCTTGCATCGGTGTTTTTCTTCGCCGTCTTGTTATGAATGGCAAGGCACTGCGTTTATATGCTTCTAAGGCTTCTTCTTTCCCATATATATGTAGCTGCTTACAATAAATAACACCAAAATTGATGGTCAGTGCTCATCTTTAATTTTATCTTTAACTGGCATGCCTAAAGAGTAATATATCAACGTTGTGACGAACTTTCCGCAGATATTTATTAAATGACCAGTAGCGTCACCTCAAAAGTTCGGATGGTCTTGTCGTTGCGCCTTACAATGATTTGAAACTGCAAGACGCTCCCCTATTGGTTTAATAAGCAAGGATTCGGCTCGACGGGAAACTTAAATTACAAGCTTTTTTAATCTTCAATGACAAGCTAAAGTTAATGTATTGAAGATAATTTCGAATCGAAAATATTTAATTTCGAAATAACGGCAAATCATATATGAATAACTGTTTTAATAACAAATCGAATACGAAACGAGAGAGCTATTAATAAATTCAATGCGTAGAGAGAGAGCTGCTAGTTGACGGCTAGGATACGCCGTTATGATTACTTGCTAATCGAACACGACCAAAGAACTATTAACAAATTAGAATAGAAACGAGAGAGCTTGAGCTAAGAATTGCGAGATTAAGCGCGTGATCCTCACAAAAAAAAAAAAAAAGAATAAATTCCTACACGTGACAATCCAATTATATATGTTCACAAATTTCACCGTATTCCAACAATATCAATAAAAACAAATTACAACACTATCACTCGCAACAACTTACCCTGACGTTGGCGTTAGAATCCTAGAGAGGAACAAAGGACCACCCACTTCTCTTTGCGGTTTCTAATTACGAGTAGTATGGAATTTTCAAACTACTGTATTTAGACAAACTTATTATCATAAGGTGCCATTGAAAGATATATATTCTGAAGATCTTCTAGCATCTCGAGTCTTTCTGCCTCTATGACAGTTCTTTGACATGCATCAAACAAGTCTAAGGAACATTCAGGCATCACGACTCTTATCGCTAGCAGATAACCTCGGTCAAGGTAGCGCTCTGCACGTAAGAGCTCCCCGGAATTTAATTAGCCAAATGAAAGGTTGCTCTAAACTAAAGCTAGCCTGTTGGCTAAAGGTTCTTCGAAATGTACTGTGACTTGTTTAGAAAAGGACCAGACATGGTGATAACTTGACCAATTGAAATGAAATCATTGTGTACAAGGGGAATTTAAGCGATAGGATAAAGATTGATAAAGAAAACTAACACCGTCAATTAATTAATTATTTAGTAGAAGAGGTGTAAGGATAAGCACTATTTTCTCTGCGCAGGTCTAATTTATATATCAATAAGTGGTCATTAATAAATGACTTGGATCACCTTGATGCGGTGTTCAGTCTGCTTTATTGCAGCCCGCTGTCAATCTGGATCGAATATGTGTTATAAGATGCAGAAACGATTGGATATAAGAACAACCTTTAGCTTTTGTTTCAATATCTTTGTCGAGTGTCACAATGGTGACTTTATGAGTTAATTTCTTACTGTTGTGTCGATTTTTCTTCTTTCAACTTTGATTTAGACTCAAAAACAAATTCGTTTTCGTCCAGTTTCGTTGAATTGATGACACCGTTTTTCTTTCTTGTGTCCGCGGTCGGCTCTGTTGACTTGCTAATACTTATTTAAATGTTGGACCTAATATCCTTCTCTTTAGTTTATTGTACAAACCTTACTGACTATGAGAAACGATACAGGAGGTGAAAGCATGTACGAAATATGCCGTAGTGGTACTATATATTGACTGGCACCATTTGCAATTTTTACTGCAATAACTTTAACTGTTTATACTTACATGCGGATCCGTCAATTTATAATTTTCACCGGTTAACCTTGGAAGCTTATTTTATCCTGTCAGTGACCTAATCCTAAATGAATGCTAATGCGGATGTAAGTTGTCAGCGAGGTGTATTGTTCCGACAGTCGCGGCATTCCACAGCGAAGAGGAATCCAATTGAGCCCGAAACCCGGCAAAGCAGCTGCCGCCATGCAGCTTCATTCATGTCCCTGGTGCCTTATGCATAATGACGCAACGCTGCTGCTGCAGCTATTCTCAAATCTAATTGTGTCGCCAATCTTGATGCTTGGCATTGATATTCTTGCATGTGTACGCCAGGCTCTTTGATGCTTAGTTAATTGTTTTTCATCTTATTTGCCCACTTCACACACGGTATTATTGGTAATTTTATGTCAAATTTCGAAAATTTTACAGATTTTAGATTTTTTTTTAGAATTTTGACGGAAGTCCGAAAATATGACCTCCGATAATATGACCGAGTGTGTAAATGATGTTTTAAAGATTGGTAGTTATTCTTTAGATTTGTGTTTCTACTCTACTTCTATTGTTCTGTATTTCTTTGTGATGTGAACTTTTTGACAATTAATAAATTATGACGGAACCAATTTACTCTACTCTGTTCACACACATTTAAAGCATAGTTGTCTCTGACATACTTACAATGTTATTCTGAAGATAATTCATATTAAAATGCTAAAAAGCACACTCATATTATTACATTAAATCGACATACGATCCTTCTCGCACGTACCGCAAACTGGACGAGCTCCTGAGAGGCAAACCAGTGAAGTGATTCACGTTCTAATTCGATCTCTCGTCTGCGATGCTTCCTACATTCTTAAATTTATTGAGCTCTCGGTTAATGAACCTTCAGAAGACTAGGCTGGTCTTATCGCCCGACAGTTGTCAGGCATAAACAAAAGAATCGCTGACACATCGCAAATGATCGGAGGCTGGCGTCAACGCGTTCGCTTCAATGTTTTTAGCGTACACTTTACCTAGCCATCCACATTCTTAAGTTGGAACAAATCGATGTGTTTGCAAGTTCATTGACGATCGTAGAATATTCTACGAGTATCAGGCCTGAAAGCTACTAACATACTTTCCAGGGTTAACGTAAAACTATGTTTTGCGCTCGAAGTTTAAAAGAGTGTTTCCTAAAAATTAATGCTTATCATTAAAGTTACTGCTGGTTCTTAGGTACTGAGATATTATAACGGCTAGAAATTACTAAGCCTTTTTATAACGACTATCTTTTAAGCACATTCCAATTAAATACTTCAATTGCCTAGAGGCTGCGCTGGTGCGAACGTTGAGGCGTGCATGCATGTTCATTGTTTGGTCATCACCCGCGACTGGCTTTACGTTTGCGGCAATTTGTGAATGGAATATCGGTTATTCAGTTTATGATATTCCCATTTTCATGAAATTTTCTCAATTTGTTGTGGACAAGTTCGTAAGGTGAAACAAGTTAAAAAGATGCCGATCTTGTTGGAATATAAAAAAAAACTTTCCCATTAGCTCTAGAGACTCCTTTATTTTTACATTTAACTATTTGTTGAAATGAAGAATTTGAAGAGACGCTTACTTTTTTATGTATTTTTGTCGATCGAAGTGTGTAGAATACAGGGAGTTTAAAGTGGATGAGTCCGAAAGCGGAGTTTTTCATTTTAATTCTCGCCTCTGACAGCTATGATCATGTACTCGACGAGTATACGTGAGCATCGCGAGTCCGCTTTCGATGCTTTCTTTTGTTAAAGACAAAACATGTCAAACATTCTTCGCTCACTCTAAGGTCGTGTTCTGTGATCGATTACTTAGTAAACAGAATTTCGTTAGAGTGGCTGTCGAATGAATCACTTTGGCAACGCACTCTAACCAAGTTGCTGGCCGAAACGAAGGAAAGTTTTCAAGTGTCACTGTAATGATCCAGAAAGACAAATTCGCAGGGTCTCTTTCTCTCGTGTACAAATTCGTCGAGCTATCTTCAAATGAGCATCTTATGCTGACTCTTCGTAACTGATTAGTGCAATACATTTTGATACGGTTATGTTTTTCGAAGCACCCGGTTTGGAAGCCATTGTATAGGTAAAGTTTATCGTATTTCTAACTTTTGCTAGGAAAACTGTACAAATGAGCATATGGAGTCTAAACTTGCGTTCTTATAAGCGAACTATTGAGAGTACGAAACTTTATAGCTTAATAAATGTTTAGGACCACTACATTAGTATTTATAGTTAATTTCGAGGCACAACAAATATACATGTGTTTATTTTTAGCGCATTTCCTCATTTATGGAAGAAAGGCGCTATTGTGATATTCATGTCCATCCGTCTGTCCGTCCGTCCGTCTGTCTGTCTGTCTGTCTGACTTCATGTTTTCGTCGACGCGCTCTCTGTCACTCACTGCAGTGAGTACTGAGTTATGTTTTTTAGAAAGGGTACAACTTGGAGATGCTCAACTATAAGCTCGCTGCCACGCCGCACTTGACAAAGACTCGCGGCTGTTTCCCTTAGGTGTTTGCAGCGGTGCCTTCTTAATTCCAAATTACAGAAAAATTATCAGTGGATTTTACCTGGCCGTCTAATGGCCACCTGTAAACAGCCAAGATTTTAAAATAAGTCTCTACGTAAATGATGCAAAAGACTGACGTTCGCTGACGCACTTGCTGAAGAATGGAACAAGTTAGCTTAATGGAGATCCTGACCGTTACGCAAGATCATTTGCATGGCGAGTGTCGATGTCTCTGAGAGCAGGAAAGGAGGTTCTCACAAACACGTTCAAGTTTCTGGAATAGAGAGAGACAAATTAAAGTTCCTATCGTGGAGTTTTAACGCGTGGGTGGCCAATGAAGAAGCGATTCGGAAAATTACTAGTCCGTTCATTATATACACGTTCCAATAACAAATGTTATTATTCATCCACCAGATGATCATGGCTTTTAAGTTCCCATTCGGATGATCAACATCAATGCGATTTAATTTTGACATCACTCTTCACCAAATTGAATTCATTTCGCAACTAATATCTGGCGACGTATCCTCCAATAAATTATAACTTATTTCTGAGCAGTTCCTATAACTCAGACCCATTCTGACTCCAGAGGAAACCCAACGCCTAATTTTTTTCTGTCACCTTCATACCTTCAGTTAATAATCTGCCGTCGTTCTGCATGGAGGCTCGCCACGACCTGAAGCTTTCCTCTTCAGCTATCAACAACCGATGGCGGTTTTCAAATCGTGCGCTGTGAAGGGCAATCTATCCGCTTTTTATGGGGGGCTTTTTGTAGGTGGAGGTCCGCTCCCTTCAGCTATCCTCTCGAATAAAAAAATTCCGGGTCCGGATTATTATTTACGATTTAGTTCGTGCCCGACGTGCCTTGCGGGGGGCTTGTTTGTTGTGCAAATGCAGATCCAAAAACAAGCAAATCCGGCCTCTGTTCTCTTGCTGCGGGAATAATAGTGAGACGTGCATTCCTGCATCGTAGTGTGGGTTACATATTACAATATAAGTTCAGCGCCCAACATGCCTTAACGGTGGATGACCAATTAATAATTTTTATCTGCAATTATTTTACCCGCCGGGATATGAATTTGTGCCTAAAATATTTTTGAAGGAAACTATTCTATATTTCCTTTCCTGTTTCCCTCCGGATAATCACATGTGGTGCGGAATTTTGGTTTACTCGCGCCGAGTTTGTGAATTAAACATTATTTAAAATAATTCGTACTGCTGTTGCGTAGTTGAACGCATTGCTATTTAAAATAATTTGTTTATTCAATTCTGATCCTTCTTTATGACTATTATTATTCAATTTCTTAGTGGATCAAGTCAAAGGAAAATTCTAAGTAACATCGATATCATCTCCACAGCTCAGAAAATATATGCTCGACATATAAATTATTAAGACATGGCGGCCAGTATTACCAGTTAGTAAGTGAATCTTGACATGCAAAAACGAATTTCTTCATAAGAATCAATTGTTTAAATTGGATGACGCTCACAAATTCCAGGATGAAACTTATAACTGAAGATTTTACATTCGTTATTTTTGAGCGTTTCAAGTGAGGTGGTGCGAGAAATGTAGCCTTCTAAATCCAACTCACTGTCTGTTAGGATGGAAAAGTGCTCAACGACATTTATGTGTGAAAATGTTTCTTTTTTTTAATTATCGGAAGCCTTCAAAGTTGATGCATTAAAACTGGTATTCACAAATATTTGGTATTTTAGATATCATTAGTATTAGGTAATTTGTGTCGGCTATTGGTTTTTCTGCCAGTAAGGCTAATTGTCTTTCACCACACATTTTAAACAATTGCTCAAGCATCGTTCTCGAAAGTAGAACAGAAATCTCGTAAAACTTGTACACGATTGGTGTTGTGTATATTGTTTCTTTCGACGATCTCTTTGTAATGAACGTTTTGTAGTTGATCTAAGGCTCGCTATAGTTTCTTGCAGTATATCTGCATAAGCGGGAAATATACTTGATTATTTGAAAATAGCCAATTAATTAACTGGCATCAATTTTATTTTAGTAGAATTTAATATTGGTTTGGGTTTATATTTTTACATTTCTTCAACATTAATACCAACGAGGTACTTTTAATATCAACTAAAAAATGGTGTGGATTTAAAACCACTCTTGGACCACCGTACCTTATGCATAAGTAAACACATTTCATTTTTAAATATTTCATTTACTTGCAATTAATTTACTAATGAATGATTTTGCTCCTCGATGATCGTGAAATAAAATCTGATGCTGCGGATTTGAAGCGTTGACCTTCTCAAATCTTCGTAATTTGGCGTCTTAAACGTTGCAGCTGCATGCAATCGATCTACCTCTCGGCCATTTGAAAAGAGCGTCAGCGTTTTTGCTTTCAAAAATAAGAGCCGACCTAATGCATGATGGTAGCGAGCGTTTCAGTTTTGAAAACATTTTCGATTTCAGGAAGACATAGTTACCTTCCTCGACTGAGTGCCATTGATTTAAACTTAGAATTGGTGCCGTTGGTTATTAATGATTTTGCAGTTATTGGTGGTCGAATCTATTAATTGTAGCTGATTATCGGCTACAATTAATAAATTCACAATAAATTAGGAAAATGGTCCCAATAAATTAGGAGTCACAATAAATTAGGAAAATGGAAAATTGATGCATTAGCTTCATGTATTCATGCGACCTGGTTTTAATATATTACGATATCTTTAGTGCATAGCGTCGAAAAATGTCCCCTCAAAATACTGTGATAAAGTTAAGAGAAACTAAGAAATTCTAGCAAGGTTTGTATCGTACATTCTTCCACAGCTGTGTCGCTTTGAAATCGTGAGTGGAAACAAGCTACTTTCTTCTGAGAAGCATGCACATTTTCATTCGTAAATGAAGAAAATTGCATTTGCGTTCATTTTAGATAATTTTCAATCCGTTTTATACTTAACCTTGACATCTGAACCCATTATTGTCCGGTTTAAAGGATCTCGGCTCAAGAGCAGCCACAGTCGTGCGTCTTCCACATCTCGCACCTCTTCAACTCCACAAAGCCTGCTGCCATCGAGCGCTCCTACAATGCTTCCTAATAGACCCTTAGCTTGACATGCACTCGTGTTTTTTCCAGACATTAGATTCAAGCCGCCGATATTTCTTCCTCGGAACGGTGGAAAAAGATCCGATGTCTTAAAACACAAACCTGATTGTCAGCCACATTAGTGTAACACGTACACATGCTCAATAAGACATGATAAGACATGAATTTCTTCTAAAAAATTAAATTTAGACTTCACCTCTTTCTGGGAACAAATGTGTTTTGAATATTGATAAACATTAAACAGAATGGAAATTAAATAAAGACGATGAATAGATACCTCACGATAAGAACCTCGTGCAATAAGTTAATCTAAGTAACTCAATGACAAACATCCGCAAAATCCCGCAGCCAGTCTCCGGTCTCAGCGCTGTATAGTCTGCTAGTGTGTAGAGGTTATAATAATAACCTTTGAACATTAATAATTTCTGTCGTATTTTTCTGCTTAATTTACACTCAAACAATTAATATTTACTTGCAAGAATCAACTCAATTGTTTGGGAATACATTTTCCAGCAGCAGACATGCGTCAGAATTTAGCAGTTCATATTGAAGAATCCATAATCGAATAATGATTTGCAGGAAAGTTTTTTTCGCTTCGCTGAATTAGTCATTATGATTCGGTTCTTGGGCGTGAGGCAGTACTGGGCGTGAAGCAGTACTGGCGTGAGGCAGTACTGGGCGTGAGGCAGTACTGGGCGTGAGGCAGTACTGGGCGTGAGGCAGTACTGGGCGAGAGGCAGCACTCATCAAAAGGCAATACTTGTACTCACGCTCATCAATCGACTCCTTAACACGCATAATCGCACAGCCGCAGGTCCTCTCGCAAATTAATATGGCGGTATTCATTCTCAGGAACTTCTGCAGGGAAACTTGACGAACGCTCACTTTGCTCAAGTAGAAAATAATTACCTGCATAATCTCCTTATAAAAAGATGAGACTATTTTTTGACGTGATTCTGGCTGCAGGCTGGCGTTCAATTTAGCCGTTACCTTCGCCTGCCTAAGTTGAAGGCTGTTCGAATATTGCTTGCAAGTTTAAGGGAAGTTTGGTAGGAAGCTCTCGGCTAAATTTTGTAAAACACTGCTGGGCTACGGAATTATTTCGCTGGTATAAGAGTCTGACGCATCCTATAAAATCTAGCTGCGTTACCCCAACTTGAGGGAACTTCGAACCAGAAGCGATGTCCCTCAACTGGAAATGGAAGACTTTGAAGCTCGGTGCTTTTTACCTTATTTGCATTTCTCATGGCAAGCATGGTTGCCTTTCTTGTTCTATTAAATAAAATTGATACACGTTGAAATTTAATGCGTGTTCTTGAGTCCAACATTGATGAATTATTTTTTACTTGTTCTCGACATCGTAATAAATTAAGATGCTCTCTCGTACTTTTATTATGTGATTTACTTGTATTGGGCTCACAAATTTTATGACGCACTGTCTTGCATTGGGCAGTTTCATGATGAGTTTTCTAGTGTTGTAGCGGAAAGGAAATACATCTAAACTCTTGGTTATGTTTGCTAGTCGTTATTTATAAAGACTTCGAGAAATTCACGACACTTAAGTGTTCCCGATGAAGTAGAACGTCATAAATGCGTTACAAGGGAAATACAGAAATGATGGACACAATAATGGTAATGGAGTGGGTCACTACTGAAGTCAGACTACTTCCCACGAAGACGTTCAGCATGTATATTTTTTTCTGTTCAGTTGTCTTTCGAGGAGTGCGGCGGCTTAAAATCTAGAACACAAAGCGAAGCCAATTTCTGGTCCGCTACTGTGCTCAGTGGCTTATAATTTGTTATGAATTTCCATGTAGATAAGTTTTAGTATTTTAATTCGGGCTTACTCTTCACTGCCGAATTTATAGTCGTGAACATAGTTTCTATTAGGGATATATGCTTCAGTGATCATCAAAAAATTAATAACCGCAGCTCACTTATAAGGTAATTTTCTTCTCGCCCTGTTCGGGTGACAAGAAAAGACTTACCAAACAGAGGAACATTATTCTTATCATTGTGAATGTCTTATTTGGGGCAAAATCGGCTCGTGTAAATTCAAGTGCCAATCTTACAGTGTTATTTATTTGAGACATTACGTGGCGTTGTATCGCTGCGTCATTATCACCCGGCCAATCTCCAGATCTTTATCTTCCGATTGGGCTTACTTCTGGACAAAAACTTCATCCAATGGACCCATAAAAACAATATTACCAGTTACTGGATATGCTTTACAATAATTTCGGTATGAATCTTTCATCTGTTTTATTAACGGATGTCAGTGTCCTAACGAGTTTCTTTGCTTCAAAAACGAAGTTTTTTTAGTTATAATTACAAAATTTTTTTCATAGACATATATAGCTTTCTTTTAAATTTCACAACTTCCTCTTTATTTCATCTAGGTATATGCTTTCGTTTAATAAAAAGGCTTACATTCCGCTGCTCGGTAACCAATCTTGCTGTTCCTAATAAATAACGTAACAGTCTTCCGTTATAAAATCGAACTTTATTGTTGAATGTCCATCAATGTATAGATATGTCATTTCCACTTGAATTATTTGAATCTTGAGTAATTCCGTCGTGCGCATCAATTTGTTGAAGTGTATTGTGATGGAATGAAGTCTTCTGACGCTTTCGGTACTCCCGTGACGTGCTTGACTGCGATGCCCAATATATGTGTCCATTTTGGGGATGTTTCGGAAGCATGACTGGGAATCAATGGCTGCGTTTAGATTTTATTGCGCTTACAGATAACACTTCTCTGTCAGGGGCCGTTGTTGAGGCTTCCGGGAGCTGTTTCCGATACGCTCGGACTGAGTTGTGAAATACGGATGTATTTGGTACGGGCCCGCGTCCTTACTATAGAGACTAGGCTTCCCAGAGCGGGTCTTCATACGTAGTAGACCATGGTCAAGGTCTGCCCACAGCTCGTCTTTATTGCAGACCACGGTTTGCCGACAGCACACCCTTATTCAAGACCATGGTCTGCTCGCAGCTCATCTTTATTATAGACAGAGGTCTGCCCACATCTAGTATTATTTGTTGACTTGTATTCATTTAAGTATTAATTGGATAGAGATCTTCTTCATTGTAGGATTGGCCGCGACGGCAGCGGTTAATCCGAAGTTAATTTATATTAAGATCATCTATTGTTTTTAAATTTAACACGAAATAACTTTTCAAATCAAGCTCTCGCTTTTTTCCGCGAAATTAGTGAATCTTCACTTAATTTCGTGTAATTTTCAAAAGACTCATTATTAATCTATAATGTTCATCTTCCTATCCTAATTTACAGTTCATATAAATTCCTCCATTTCTTCTTACTGATTAATTATTCGATATTTTGGTCTCTGTTGCTGAGAATCCAAATTTTTGGGCCGGGAAAATCACGACAGTCAAACGTGTTCAATATCATTCCATATCATGATATTATGTGTAGAAGTTTCTAAGCTGCAGCCTCCCATGATTAACGTCATCTTGCTCAGGGTGCTGTTAAAATACACGTTCATACGTCGTGCAGCTTTTCATTTACTCAATCAATTTGTAATATCACTTTTCTCAGATGTACACAATCTCATTGGAATGTAGACGCTGTCTGCGGATTCATTGCATAATTTTCTTCTATCTCATTGGGTTCGTAACGAGCAAAATGATGAGCAATGGTTGTTATACGGTCAAAATTTTCGGTTTTGGGTATGATTATGTTATCATATGAGAACACATGACACGTTTCGTAATTCAGCTGAGAAAACAATTTTTCTTTTTACGGGCTTTATTTGAAAAAAATCCCGATGAATTCTTATAATAATGTTTTCTCTTATTTTATATTAGGTCAGATTGTGCTTTCATGAAGATGCGAAAAAATACTGACTCTAAACTGTAATTCAGATGAAAAAATATAACTTGTGTTTTCCAAACATCGCTTTTTCGAAAGTTTGGGATGGTCATCGGGGGGCCATCGAGTCCTGAGGACCGAAAATTTGCCATGCTTCAAGTCACCAAAAATTAAGCCTTTCTTGGACATTGTTTGGCGGGTGATGTTCATTTTAATTCAAGCGTCTAAAGACCTATGCAAATAATACAGATAATTGGCTCGCCCTTGGAGCAAATCTTTTAAAAATGCCATGAATTTTGCTGCCGGTCGGTCTTTTTTGAGCCGTAAAGTGCGAAAACGGAAGCAAAAATCTGTCGACGAAGACGAACAACCTCAGCCGACGAGAGGCCACCGCGTGATACAGGTCGCGTCGGTCAGCTCTCTCGTCCAAGACGAGACCGTCTCTGGCCCGAGGTCTATAGCAGAGACCTCATTGAGGACTGATGACTCGCACGGAATAAGTGGACTTGGGGGACACCAACAAAGCGTGAGCAACGTCGTGCAAACGCAGCCCAGGAATCCTAACATCATATGGAGAGAAAAGGCCATATTACTGGGAATATACCCGTACAACAACCAGTCTGGTGGGTGCCTATATAGTAGTATTAAGGATAGCTGTTAAATTCATTGCTGTACAAGATGCAACAAATTTAAAATTGCTAAAATTTCTTTCTTATAGTATTACTTTGATTACCTTACTTATCTATTTACTGGGTCGTGAGTGAACGATCAGGGTTGGTAGATTAATTATCTAATATTTAGATCTGTAAATATAGATTAAAAAAGCTATTCAACTTTGTTCAATGGTCAAAATTTCATGACCGAACAGGAAGTTCTCATTTTTCATAGTCTAACATTTGCAAGTCATTTCATCCTTAAGGCTGAAATGCGCCCTTTAGGTAAGTT
This sequence comes from Hyalella azteca, assembly GCF_000764305.2. NCBI lineage: Eukaryota > Metazoa > Arthropoda > Malacostraca > Amphipoda > Hyalellidae > Hyalella > Hyalella azteca. The sequence goes on along the minus strand of NW_025937263.1, from coordinate 343,627 downwards.
AATTGTGTATAAAATATGGGAATTATATTAATTAATAGCATATACGTACGCAATTGTGTGCGTCAAAGTCTAAATTTCTCATCATTTTTTCCTGATCTCGCAATATCCTCTCGCACTTATAGATGGAATATATAGACATACAAATAAATTGTTTGTAAAACATGTTGCACAAATTATATCTGTTAGACAGGGCTGCGAATGAGCTTCGATATTTCATTTTATTAAAAAATTTAATGTTTATGCAACATTTAATTTGTTTCTATCTTATATCTTGTTAAAAAATTCACGTTTATTTTCATTTTGCCTGCATTCTATAGACGAGAACACTCGTGCACATTCATTTATACCATTAAAATTCCTAACTATTATGTATCAATATCTTCATATAATTTCGTATATTTATGTAATAATTTATAGGTATTTATAAGCGTGCATCCAATATGTATGTCGATGGGTTGATGAGGTACAGCAAGGCAATATTTAATATATGGGTTTGAAAAATAAAATTCGGTCTAACTAATCTTTTTGTAATTTTTTTACTGCAAATTACAATTAAAATTAAAAAATTATTTTTGAATTTCTATTGTAGACTGTATTACATTCAGGTTTTGTTAGATTGAAGTTTCAGTCAATTTTATTTAATTGTGAAAATTGTTAAAATGGCTGGAAGGAGGATTCGATGAAAGCATTAGTAAATTGGACAGATTCACCTCATTGTCCATCTCAAGCATTAATGCGATGGCAAGCTATTGTTTTCTTCTCATTTTAATATGTGCGTCTGAGATTGAGAACTGTCATGGCGTCACCGCGCTGCCTAAGGTACGTGTTAAAGATTTCTCGTGATCGGAAAAAAGTGCAATAATTACGAATCACTTAAGATTTAAAAATATACCGGGAAAACAATTAAGCACACCTGTTGGTGAGGATAAAATAACGGCTATCACACATAATCTTGATGAGATGCTTATATTTTTTAATATAGAATGTTTTATCATTAATTTTATTTAATTCTTTATTCTTCTTCTACTTTACCTGCAGTCGTTAATCCATCACACCATCTTCAGAAACGCGGAAATTATGCCAGATTGCCCTACCCGTACGGGCGGGCAACAAATGCTACATGATTGTTGTATCAGTGTTACTTGCATAATATTGATTTTTTATATTTGATTTTAAGAATTGAGCTGTCTTTAGCACCTCACTGTTTGGTCCCTGTCATTTGCATGATGTTAATAACTCCGTTATTTGTAGCACGTCTCACTGTCACTATAGTGTCACATAACCATGATGTTATGGTGACCGTGTCCATGACAGATACTTGGAGTCATGGCAGTCGTCACCAGTAGAGTACAGATGGTTTTCTCAGTCAGACTTTTCGCAAAAACTCTCACCTCTTCACGGCCGTTGATTCACGAAATCTACCGCGGCAAGATCATGGCCGTCACCGTACAATTTTGCTTGAGAGCTCAGCTCTGTAGGTTGTGCTCTCGTCACTGCCACATCAAGATAACCTCAGGCACAAATTTCGGTGTTGTTTTATGGGCAATCTCCGCTTACGGTTTGTGCCTTTCTTTTTAAGCCAATATGAAAAGTCAGTCTAATATCCTCTTAGCTGCAAGGGTGGTTTGGAAATTTCCACTTTCTGACTCTGCTCAGAGTGGACTTGGGCACACTTGGTCTAGGTCGAATCATTTTTAGCTATTCCCAAAATTCCTGCCGCTGAGCTCATATCCAGGATTTTTATCAATCCCACTGCCTGTGTTCTAATTTTATATTGGCCTGGGTTTAAATAATATTTTAATGTTAATGTTTAGGTTTTATGTCTATCTTTGAATTTTGACTTATAAAAGTTACTATTTTATTCATTTTTAGTTTAGTCCAACTGATGATGGAGCTGGACTCCGCAACGTTTTCAATATCGATATGGTGAATTTTCTTGGCGTTTTCTTTGCTTTTAAATTCATTGTGAACTTGCGATATAAGCAGACTGATAGGTAATATAAGTACTTGTATAATGTCGATTTAATTAATCCTGTATTATGTTCCTTTTGAATGAAAAACTCTTAATGTAATGTATTAGTGTCAATATTTTAATGTGGCCGTTGTTTCCTGCTTACTGAAACAGTGGGCTACCACTACACTATAACTACGAGGACTTTAACTTCAATTCAAGGTGTGAACAATTTATTCCAGTGCCCTCTACATACGTTTTTTTCACGAGATGCTTTTTTATCAATTAATTTCTGCACATGCTTCAAGCAGCTACATATCGCGGTATCCTAAGTCTGTGATATATTGAATCCAACAGCAATCAACTCGAACGTAAACGTTGAATAACCAGGACTAATCGAAATTTTTTCCTCACTGTGTTTTTTACTGTGTTTTTCAAATAAAAAATTATTCAGGCATTTTTTGAATAGGCCATTCTTCCCTTAGGCTATTTAACCCAGTACTTGGTAAAGTACAAGACAGAAATGCTTGGCACTGGCAGGATAACACCGAGCGAAGTTTAGATTCCCTCGAGAACTGCACAAAAGTTTTTTCATATTTATTTTCCTTAGGAACCATTTCGCGACTCCGGTAAATTCAAAGCCCGTATCCGCTGCTGCAGTTGAGCTCCCTTTTATATTCGTTGCATTCCCCTTGCATTTAATGGCATATTTTGAATTAATTGCCTTACTGCCGCTGTTGTCCGCTGCTGCATTTGTCTGCCCATCTTCTATTTAATCATTGCAATTCTTCGCTCGCCAGAGCAGCATTTTACCGCCCGTCGTGCATTCATTGCATGCAGTTACTCGTTGCTATAGCAATTTGTCGACTATTCTCCATTCTCAGTATTTTGCCTCGCTACTTGAAAGGCCCATTTTACGACCAATCGTTTGCACGAACGAGAAAGGAGAATCCTGTCCTGCATTCAATTCGCACGCTTAGAATGCGCGAGTGTGAGATTTTTCATAAGCTCAATATAAATGACACAAGGAGTGTGGCAAGGCTTGGGCCAGTGTTGTCCAGAGACTTGATCATGATCCTAGAGGAGGTCATGGAGCCTTTTATGGAGTCATGGAATGTCCTACTGTGTGTACAATATCATCTTATCCGATGAGAACTAACGTGAAAAACCCCACATTTAAGAGATTTTTCAACTAAGCTTCTTGAATTGCAGTGAACAATGGCATTTATATGCTGCAATACGTCAGCTGCTAAACTTGATAGATTGAGCATTATAAATGCTCTAGATGAAGCGAGAGCATGAAGCCTTCAAACTGCAAGAACTCCTCACCTAAGGTAACCCAAAATTGGTCAACAAAAACCGGCATGCTTCGAAATCATGAAAGATAGGCTTAAATGGCGCGTGTAGATCACGAAACAGGCATTTTTTTCATCAAGAATATGGCTCCGATGTGTACCATTCACGTTCTTCCCTTTTGATTTCGCCTAACAGAAGAAAACGCACACTAAATTAGAGAGATGCTGAAAAGTCTAACCTTTATAGACACAGTCTCATCTTGTCATTCAGAAACGCGACAATAATCTGAATCAGTGTATAGACAGACAACAGAGTTAAGCGGCACATTTTATTAATATTAGCTCATTCATTTCACAATTTCATAAATTTATTGATTTCAGCACATTTTGCATGGCAGTGCATGATCCGCCTTGAGTCTCTTGTCTGCAAGACGCTACCTGCTGCTCTCAGAAACATGACAAACTGTAATACTCATCGTTAGCAATATCAATTGATGACTCCAAATACTGGGCTGTTTCTTGAGTTGTTCAAAGTCCTAAACATCCTTGTTTTCTGCACATCTGTGCCCTGGTTGTCACGGAAAAGTTATTGCGCTTTTATTTGAAATCTGAACCAGAGAAATTTATGTTCGCTATAGCGAAGAAAATAGAGCAGGCGTTAAAGAATCCGATCCGAAAAGGATTGGAATCCGATAAAGTGTTGTCTTGTCCATTTGAAAAGCGCGGCTTAAGCATTGAATGCAGCAACTGTTTATCGACAAGCCACCTCTTTTATTTTATTTTATAATTATAGGAGTCCTTGAATCCAAGTCGTCCCTCGACAGTACGGGTTGTGGCAAATATTACACAACGCTTAATATTTTTTTTACAATGTTAGACTTATTAACTCTCTCGTTATGCAAATTCTATTAGATATATGTTATTGCTTCCTTTCGTGCGTATGAGGTCGTTTGAGTAGAACAGCATGCAGAAGACCTGCTTCGAGAGATCATATGAAGTACTTTTGATCCTCTAAGCATTGGATCAAAATGTTCGGACATAATATTCATGATACTTCTGATCCTGTATATTATGCATGATATTATGTTCAGACATAATATTCATGATACTGATGAAAAAGTGCAGATTAGGACAAGTGCCCACAACCCATTTTCGATACCCACTGTATGATATTTCTGAAAACGTTCAAGAGAAAGTCTTTGAGCTCTTGAATAACACAACAACCAAATCTGAGATCCAGGAATAAAACCGTGCAGCAGTTCTAATTGCAGGACAAAAGACTTTCTGCTTTCCACGAAGAAATGACTTTCTGCACAAAGACTAGCGAGTGTCCCCTGAGGGTTTTCATTCTCTTCTGAATCACCTTCTTCTGTGAAGTGGTTTCTTGGCCCTTCTGTTTATCAAATCTAATGCTCGAAATAGGTACGATGTTTAAACAGATATGCGCTGCGCATTGAGTCACGCAATCCCACTTATTGAATTACTTGTAACGAAGAAGTAAGAGTACTCTTCTCATTGAAAGGCATAATTAGGTCAATAATTGCTGATGGGAATAGTAAATTATCAGAAGTAAATTATTCCGGTTTCTTCTGCTGTAATTGACTTACTTGTGCAGCGTATTAATTGAATGGTCACGACTGGCTCTAATATCACTACAAAATTTGAGAACAGCTGACTTAGACATACCAAAAAATTTTGATAGAACTATTTTAATTTAGCAGGACCCTGCTGTTAGAAAAATAATTGTGCCTGTCAAGGAGACATTATTGGTTTCAATGTAAAGTGAGCTGCGACCGTCAGTTACAATATGCAGGTTAATCAAATACGCTGGCTACACAGCGATTAAGTAAATGTTTTTTGTCCCTTGTCTAAAATGTAGATTTTAATAAAATCTACCAAATTTTATTTTACATAAATACAAAAATGGCAAAAAATCTATTATTAAAACGTTTAAAATAAGAACCGATTCACTGCGATACAGACCAATTTTTTAGTTCGATCTAACATTATGTACGAATATAACTTTTTGGGCTGCGTTGCCGAGTTAATTCGTTTGTTTGACAGAAAAGTAGCATTAACGTTCCACGTTTCTAACCATTACTTTTGCCTGCGGAACAATTATTTTGTAACAATTTTATATCGCTTGTATTGTGTTTTTGCTCAGAAATTGTTTCACTCAGACCTTTCTTAATAAGATTCTTCTTTCTCGTGGCTAAAAGTCTCTTGTCACTTAAAAAACGTCTAAAAATTTCTTTGCTTCTATGCTTGAATTTCGCCCTGAATCGCCTTAAGAAATCCCCTAAGCTTCTCACAACAGTTCCGTACCCCAACAATATGCGTTATAAACGTGCTTTAAATTGTGTTCTTTTCATTTTTATAAGTTTACATCTTGGCTAAAACCTAACTCTTTGCATCTTAAAATATTTTTCCACACAGCGAGTAAACTACCAATAAAAATTCGCAATGTCCCAATGTTCAATTGTCTTTTTCTTTGCGGAATAATAGAGCTATCCTAATTTTAAGATCATTTCTGAACCACATTTGTTATGTGATAAGTCAATGCGTTTTAGTCCCTACCCGCAGAGTGAATTACCCGTTATCTGCTCTCCTTTCATAGACCAATATCGTCTTGAGCCTCTGGCCAGGTTGTACATTAGATGAAGAAAACACGCTCATCTCGTATTAATTTAGGGATAATGTTTCCATTCTGATTTTATCCAACTGGTTTCCCTGCTACAGAAGTAATAGTTTTCTTTTTATCAATCTCAGTTATCTTTAGGCGATGCAATTTTGTTAGTCACCAGCTTTGAATTCTACAGTAAGGCAAACGCTCTACTGTAGCAAGAAGCACCGAAAGATTTGTTATGTTTGATATATTTTTGAAGTATTAATGTATTATACAGAACATCTAACCTGTCAAACCTAATATCGTTGTAATTTGTTGCCCTTGAAACTTGAAAGTTATCTAAGTCATGTTTTCTGCGGAATTTTTCAAGTACGTCACAGGTATTTCTTCTTTGACAGCTCTTCCATATTTAGAATGATTGTAATCTGATGAGGAGGAATGGTAAATACTTATTTACAAACATCCTTCTATGCTGAGCGTGGTGGTCGCCAGCGTCGTTATTTTTAGTGTAGATGGCGTATTATGCTTGGGTTAATCTTCAGTCTTTAGAATCAAGTTACTGTGCTTTCGAGGAGCGTTATATGTTATAGAATAGAATAGAAGTGTGGGCACTGAAGAAATAGGCCCATGGCCAATTTGCCAATTACGAGTCTTAGCGTTAAGGATGGGTGAAATATTATACCTCACGCGCTATGGGTGATAAACATGAGGTATAATATTTATTTAAGATCCTTGATTTCAATAATAGGGCTAAGATATGAACTCGATAGTATAACATTTGATCTTTCAACGCCAAAGTAATATGCAGGAATGTCAAACATTTCTGCCCGAATCTCCGACTCTCAACCAGTACAAAACCAGTTGCATTATCAAAAATTTTGCAGTTAGCCCTACTATTCAGCTTCTGAAGTTTTCTACAAACAGTCCTGTAGGCTATACAGAAAACGACAAAGGAAGTTGCGAGGTCGTAATCAATGGCGGGTCGATTGTTTGAATTATGGAAGCATAAATCGATGCTTGAATCGTGAGTTATTTTTTTATCGATGGAAGGCGAAGTTCCATGACGGTGTCGCTTGTCTACGTCAGTCCAATATTCGATGGTCCTTATAAAAGCTTGCTTGAAACCGTTCTGAACTTATTATGTTTTTTACGGTCGTCAACTTCAAGGGAAGTGGAACGGCGCTACCGAGTCACAACTGGCTTATCGCTTTACGATTGAATGCTAAATTTCAGTAATTTAAATTTATGTTATCTTCCGATTGGCTCCAAGAAATTTTGATCCCGATTAGTTTTTAGTTATTGAGCTTTTAAAATATACTTATTTTTCGTCAATTTACGTACCTAATAAGATTGGTAAGGTTGATTTATATCATAATATCGAGAATTTCACACTCGAGAATTTTAATTATTGCCTCCCTCTCATTATTCAAAGTATCACATAACAAGCGCATCAATGTTCTCTAATCATAATTTGTTTTTGAAAGCAAGCCAAACATGCATTTTAACGGGTAATTTGTTGAAGTCTGAGCAAGAAATTATGCATTTGAATGATAATATTTTCTAGCTGAATCATTCGTGCAGATTATTACTAAAATCATGTCCTTCGGGATTAGAACGGATCACTTCATTTATAATTCACAGCAAATAACATTTTTTTTTCGTTTTGTGTCGAAAACTAAATCTAATTCGTTATTTAGCTGCGGCTTTTAAGGTCTGTTCTCATTAGTATACGGAATTTCCTCCTAATATTTTAGTAACTTAGCATTATTGCATTCCCACAGGTTTCGAATTTAATTTCTAATTTAAAAATATGTTAAGAAGAAAATATTGTTGGAATTGAAGACCTTTCCGTTTTCAGGCTCTGTAATTTTCATTCAATGAGATATATTGCTTGATTAATGATTAGAATATTAGGTATATTGCGTAAAAACGATTCAAATGCTCCGTTGAAGTATTTGTCAGGTTTGAAATTCTGTAGTATAGCTATGTGCGTTCTCTTCATATTCTCTGCACAGAAAACGCATGCAAAAAATGGGGAAACTTCTTCATTTTGCTTTCTGGGCCTTTTATCTTATTAGTTTTTAAATTTATAACTGTCATGAAAATATTACAATTTTGACTGTGCAATGGTCAGGTTTAGGGAAATTCGGCTATTCAATAGATATTTCATATAAATCTTAATTATGTACTGTTGGGATATGTTACCGTTTAGGTAGCTTGACATTTTTTCTTTTCCACTTGTTCACCCAAAAAAAAAAATAATATAGAAAATGACATTTCTTCGATTAAAAAATAATGCAAAGCGATGCGTAAAAAATTCAATGAAGATTGTCTGGCATAAACTTTAAAACAAATTTTATTGAAGAATTGTTCAACGAATAATTTAATAGTAAAGATTGAGTGTTAAGATGATGTTCTGTTGTCATGGATAGAGGAATCAGTAAGGGTATACTATAGAAAAACGAACATGACTCGTCCAAATCGTTATTTTTTATAGGCTTGAAGAATATATCAAAATCATTGTGCTTGTGTTTTAATATGTGTAAGATTTGATTTTCCAGTTAGATATTTCCAATCATTATAATAACGTAATATCGACCGATTTTTTATTTGACTATGTGCTAATATAGTGCATTGATCATTATATTTATTTCTACACGTGTATTGAAGCGTGAAGCCATTAGCGTCCTACCTTATGTATGCATAGATTTGTGTTTCTATTTCAAATGCATACCTGATATTAGCTAGATATTATTTATTAAATTGAATTCCTAAATTAACTATTACATTATTATTTTTAATCTTCCTATACAGTCTCTCCCGGTTTATTATCAGAATTTATATTTCAACTGTTCTTTTTAATACTGCCCATGAAAAAGACATCATTCGCAGTAACGGGCAGAATCAGCATGGCGCTGACATTCATTGGCTGCATTTCTTTGTAATATATGCAAGATGATGCTTTTCACTGGTCCGCTCCTGCCGTCTAAGCCCACAATTGCTTTCGTTCATGGCAAGTCTTCAGGACCAATAACTCAGTGCGTGTTTGGCTGTTTTCTGAGGCATAATTTAGAGCATCCGTGGCATGAGTGCTTCGGTGGGCGTTTGCCAAGCTTGCTGGTTGTTATATGAAGCCAGGCTTTACGAAGTCGCTTCTCCCGTCGCACATGTCTTGGAAATCTCACTGGCTGTTCTATGGAGCAGAAAACACGGATGATCATTGATAATGAAGGTCCTTGTCGAATGCGTTCTTTATTACCGCTGCTTTTGGTGTGCGCCTCTTCAAGTCAGCCAGTCGCAGCCGCTGCTGCATAGGAAGATGAGGACGCCGGTGTAGATTATACGTTGCGATGCATTTTGTTACCCTCAGAGTCCATATAATTTTATTGATGTTTGCGATCACTGCAGGTCACATTTTTCATGGCGGAAGTATAAGTTACGAATACTTGATTAATTTATTTGCGTCTTGGGTGAGAGCTTTGATTAATGTGGGATGTTTTTTTACCATATGAAAATTTTTCGAAATTTAGTATGAAGTATGGGGTATCTAATTTTTCACTATTCTTTGTTTCCTGCACCATACGCAAACGTAAAAATATTGAACCTTTACGTAATCGACGTATTTGATCCTTGGTATCTAAATAGTTTGGTGCCGAGGCTTGTGTAGAATTCCACCTCAAACCCAAGGTGCTTTTTCACAAGGAATCTTGCCCCGCGGCTACAAACATGTCAGGCTGCACTGGTTGCCCTTCCCGACAAAGTTGAATTTATCTCCCGCTTGCCCTGTAGCCTGTCTAGGAAATGATGTCGTGACCCAACATGATGGCAAGCCAGGGAATCCCTAAGCATTTCGAGCATGTGGCGCCTCCTTGCTTGATGTTCGTCAGATGCGTTGACGTAAGTCGAAGATGAAAAAGGAAGAAATGTCTCCCGATGTTTTTACCGATCGAAATTTGTCTCTAATGGTATTAATTGAGGTTGAACGATTGAGACTGACGGTGAAAATTGCGTTAATTGTGTTTAGTTATATCTATACCTGTAAAATCGATTTGATATTAACGCAAATTTTTCTGTTTTATTCACTTTGAATTGATTCAGCGATAAATGCGACAGTTAGGATCCCGGTTAAAAATTCGATTATTAAAATCACTTAACAGGTGACAAAAGAGAAAAATTTTATATTAAATGGAAGGTCAAGTGTTTCGTTGCATTGCTACCGGGGATCTTCTTATGCTATTTATTCACTACTAATATTATAAAACATTTTCCTTTATGATTGGCCGCTTCTTTCTCTATAAATGAACGAATTCATTTGCGAAATTTGACGGGTCACAGCGGCAGAGAATCAAAAAAAAAAATAGATCGTCATTTGCGATTAAATTGGTGATTTGTTCAAAATTGAACAATGTCGTGCCATACATAAGTTTGAGTGAGCCGCAGTTCGTGTCAGTGTCTGGGAATATGGCCAACTGGGCTGTGATTATCATCTATGTTTACTTACGATGGAGCTTGTCTCGAGGTTTGGCTCCAAAGGTCTTCATAAATAGCGATCTTGCTCCAGCATGGCGACTCAATGCCGGCGGGTTTAGGTCAGACCAGATGGTGATGGCCTTAGCAAAGCAGACTTGCTCGCAATCATTAGAATTTTCTGCTTCTTGCCTGGTATTCTCATCTCGGATTATCTTCAAAATATGGTAAACAAGAACTAGTTATACCATTTCTCTGTGGTAAGCATATGGCAGAAATAGGAATTATATCATGAAAGGTGACCTTTGCTCGCTTCTATTCAAATGTTTTTTGTGTGTGACACATTTCGTTACCTCTCATGCAAATAAAACCGTTGGAATAGATGTTCAGTAAATTGTTCACGCTCAATCGTTGGTCAATTTATTTTTCCAAGTAATTTACGTAGGAAGACAATGCTTATATGAAAGCGATCTTCATATGAAGGCGTTGCCTATAGAGAGGCGATGTCTATGTATGTCTTTTCCAGGCGATGTCTAAAGGGAGGCGATGTCCATAGGAAGGCAATGTCCATTTTCCAGGCGATGCCTTATATTTTGCTAACAATTTAGTATAATCACGATTTTCACCAGCTCTTTTTAGAGCTTCTTTTTTTTTGCACTCATTAACGCACGTTTTAACCATGTGACTCACTTGTAGAGAAGCATCGTTTAATGTGTTTTTTTGGTAAAATAATTTGTCATTTTATACAATTTTTCAATAATTTTACTGTTTGTCTTTGATAACCAACAAATGCCTCATATTCTGCTATGATGCCGATTTTGGTCGAAAACTTGCATCAATTAAATCATTGAAATCCCTTGGCCGAAAATTTTGATTCTCACCCAAACTAACGGTTCCAGTTACGATAATAATAATAATAATAATAATAATAAATTAAACGCAGTCGATTTGATGCCTGTACATAAGCCATCCCATGCCACGCTAGAAGATCTGAGCCCCTGCTCGTGGCTTAAATAATAGCTTTTTAACACGCCGATCATCATTCTGTCGTCGCAGGTCTTGAGGTTTCCATCAGTCATTCCCGTTTGGGACAAATTAGCCTGATAAGCAGCATCATCGCTCAGCGTCTGCTACGGCAGTTGTGCAGTGAGGCCCTCATTGAAAATCTCGGTGCATGACATGGCGAACCGACGGCCCAGTAAATCGGATCGGATTTTCGTGAATTACGAAAGCTGTCGAATAAGGTATAGTTTTTTCATACTTTGCAAGGAAGTTTAACCTTTTTATGCGCCTAAACATTTACGGGGATGACTGGCAAATATTCCGTTTGCTTAAGGACCGTCAAACGAAACTTCAAATGAATGGCTCGCGTTAAATTTCTAGTATTTTAGCAGATCTGTTTTGAGAATAGAGTGCATGACAGCATTTGATCATTAATAAAAATTTAAGTTGACTTGCAGCAAACAGTCATTATCAGCGTTCACTGTATAACGAATGATTATTTTTAATATTTGATTCGACAATAGTACAACTCAATGCTAAAGGTCTCTCAATTTGAAGCACTAATTCAAAGCTTCAATGATACTCGTATAACCTAGAAAGTGTTTTTTTTTTTGCAGATCTGCCTCCTATAATGTCGAAATCTGGCGGGAATATTTCTCTTATGGGAGCCATTCATGAGCCTTCTTTTTGTTTAGGAGACAATGACTTTGTCAAGGCTTTACCTACAACGCTTGTGAAATGAGAGTAAAAATTTTCGCTTATGAAATACGAGTAAAATATTTTCACGCTTGTGAAATAAGAGTAAAAATAATAGTAAAAAATAGAGCTAAAATGGGGCATGTATGCAACTAAGAATTATCACAAAAAAAGTGTATGTAAAGTCGGTGGGCTGTCGGGTATTTTTGAGTTGAACTTCATGGATGACGGCGACTTCTTTTCTTAATGAAGTGAACCAATCGCAGCTAATCGCTAAAAAATTAATCCATTTGCCAGAACATTTCGCCAGCTGAAAAAATTAAAAAAGATCGAGCCAATGAATCCAAATCGAATTCGCTGTCTGACGAGCCACTATTTATAGGGTAAATCCTAACTAGGAACGTAGGAACATGTCGCTGGCGCAAAGTGGTAACAAGTTTTATTGTTCATCAGAAATATTAGCGTCTGTTATAAAAAATAGAGACAAGCGAAATCATTCTAGTTAATAAATCTTGGCGACGGGTAAGGAGATTAAAGGTAAGGTTTTCGTTTCTGACAAGATTCCAATCAATTCTATTTTAGTTCAAATGCAGTATAGTGAATTGAAACTTGACATTATTCAAGTGCGAGGACCTATATAGTATGTAATTCTTACTGATTTATGACTTTTTCAGGGTCAAAATCACACGTGTAAATATGTTGACATGATAGTATTTGTAATGATATTTCAGTAGCGATTTAATGTCTACCCTTGATAAAGTTGTACTGAAACTGTAAAGATTGACTCTATGATGAAATTGTAAAGATTGACTCTACGATGATTGACTCTATAATTGTAAAGATTGACTCTATGATGAAATTGTAAAGATTGACTCCATGATGATTGACCCTATAATTATAAAGATTGACTCTATGATGAGTATTGTTAACTCTACGATGAAATTTTTCATCGCAACCGATGCGATCGCTCTTTTTAATTTCGTTTATCAGGCGAATGATAATAAATTGACTCAAATTAAGAATGTACCTACACTTTATGACTCATTTTCAACGATCTTGAGATATTCAAAAAGCAATCGAAAAAGAATTTACGTATTTTTTCTAAATTGGTAAAATTTTTGTGCACAAGTGAAATCCGAGTAAAATTCACGCGAAGAAGCAACAAACGTCAAGTATGACTCTGTATGACTCTTTGCAAAGTTTCAAAGCATCTTGAGTACGAGTAGAAGTTATCTAAGAAGCTCTAGAGTTGTTTTAGAGTCAGTGCATGTCTCTTCGCTGCTTTTATCGAGTCGTGATGGCCGTTGGGCAGGGTTCTTATATCCTTCAGTGTTGGTAAGAACAAATGATCTGCCTCTTCATAGTGGCCACCAAGTCTCGGTGGCTTAAGCTTCTTTTTTGTCGTCTCCTTCCTTATCTTGTGGCGGGTCTCGGACACAGCCAGGCAACGGATGTGGCAGTCCTGAGTAGCCTTGAGAATCAACTGTATACTATTTGTCCGAGGCTGCAAGACTGCTTCCAAAATCCCGCTGCCAGGCTGCACCAAGATTTTGTCAACTGGAATCCCCCACACTATTATGTTGTTGAAAAGAATCATTTCCATTTACTATGTTTAGCCTTCTTGTTTGCACACATCACGCACGACTTGTGGTAGGTTCTAGAATACGTTGAGTGTATTTAAATGGTATAAAAATTTTATTGAAATTTAATTTTTCCTTGCGTTGATGCTTCTTAGTGGGTAATCTTTTTATTTATTTATTGTGGTGGGTACTCGTGTAAATCGCAATTATTTTGAAAGAATTTCCTCAATGTATTAGGTATTTCTCATTCAGTTTAATTATATCTCATAATGCCGAGCACAGAAAAAAAGGATTTGGTTTTATTATCGTTTAAATGAATTTAATTCAGTTTAGAACTTTATTATTTTTTGCGACCTTTCTATCGAGGAAGCAGCCAAATTTCTTTGGTAAGATCTTATTTCCATTGAGTACAAAGAAAGGAAACGCAGCAGAAGCAGCAGCAATGCTAATCATTAACTCGGTGCTCGGTAAATGTTTGGATGGAAGAACAGGCAGGAGACGGCGACCTGCTTTAGTAAATCGAAAGAGATTGATGTTCCGCGAGGACAATGCGCGACCTCCACACTGCAGAGACATTATTACTTAAAATCTAAAAACTCATCTGAGTGAAATTCACACATTTACATCACTTTTTAGCCCTGCGATTCCTGCATGTTTCGTGGTTATCCGAATGAGTTTGGGGAAAATTAGTGTTGCGCTGGAAGAATATGTCGAAACTCGAAAGAGAGATTCCAGAATTCTCCGTCCAGAAAACAAAAGAAATTAACAATAAAAGGCTTGGAGGGCTTGGGCATAGATAAAACGAACTCTCAGCAAATCGTATGTTGACAATCTAATTTCAGTAAAATAGAACATTTAAATAAGAACATTTATGCTCGAAATTTGTAGAGAACTTTAGGGATGATGTGAAATAAACGTCTTCTGTGTAACTTCTTGAGAATTTAAGCTTTGGGTCATAATCTCTATTGAATGATTTTTACAAATGACAACTTATTCTCCATCAAGAACATAGATATTAATGCTTGAATTTATAAAATTTCCCCTCGATTTGTGAAGCCTCTTTTTATTTAAATTGTAGAAGTGCACTTTCATTCAACTTAATTTTGATTCAACTCACCGAATGAATATTTCAAGTGAAGCTTTTTTATTGAAAAATTGTAAATTCTCTCAAAATAACAATTCGTGGGGAATCGTAGAAAAAATCATGCAAGCGTTAAAACTTTCTAATGATGAAATTTATCTTCTTAATTTACTGATAATAACTGTAAACATATGACTGGTCATCAAGGGTGTTCCTTCATTATGTCCTAATTATGTGAGAGACCAAATAAGAGAGAAAGAAAGAGAGGAAGAATGCGAGAGTAAGGAAACGAAAGGGCTTTGCAGTGCTCCCCTTTACGTTTGCCTCTTGGGGGTGGGCTTGGCTTTATGTGGGGGTAAGTCCCACAGCTGGGGAGACACCGCCCCTACACAGCATCTTCCCCATTTCTTTCCTAAATCTCAACTCGAATTTTTGCCATCTCATTGAATTAATTCCTTTAAATAATATCACTTACATGTGATATGGTTCAGAATACTATTAATTTACACTAAGATTCCAAATATTAGTAAAAAATTACCGGAAAAATAACGGACATCAAAATGCAATGCGCGTGGAAAATATTCAATGATTAATATGATTCATAGCCCAACAAAATGAACAGTTTTCTTTAAGCCTATATTGTTAAAAATAATTTATTTCAAATTTCTTTTTTACAGCCCAAGCATTGTCGAGTAATGTTTTCTGGGTGAATTAGCGTTACATTGAAAATTGCTTTAGCTAATTTTTTCACAACAAGCAAACCAGACGCGTGGATGTAATTAAATAATTATAATAATTTTCAATGTTTGCGAGACCGTTAATCGTCTTATCCAGATAGAGCGTATAATAATGTATCTTTATTGCTATCTTTAAATATTAGCGCGCAGCAGTTGTTCGAATCATGCTTTAAAATTTGACTCTCATTATCTGCAACATTGATCGAAGTTAAAATTACAAATAAAATGTTGCCTTTCTGAACAAATTCAGCATTCGGTGGTCACTTGTAAAGATTATGTGTTCATCCGGAAATACATTAGCGCTAACGGCCGGCAAGCGTCGTCGGCTGGCAGCGAAGATCAGTCAACAAGTGTGTTCTAGTGTAGCGCATTTGCATTTCTGGGAGCGGGTGGCCAAGATCGTAAAAGAAAAGTTAGTGTCGTGCGAGTGTGCGGGCGCATGGCTCTCCTTTGCACAATATGAGCAAGCTGTCATGATGGCCGCTCATGAAGCGATAATGCTTGGATTTTATGTCGCTCCGGAGAATGAGACGCAGCACGCCCAGCGTGCAGAAAAAAATATTCGTTCCGGAACTATTATGACCCTTTGCTGAGTCTAACTAAGCAAAGGTGGCAGAGGGAAGCTTGCAAGCAATCTGTTCATTGGAATTTCCTTGTTGAAAAATATCCAAAAAGAAAAGCATTGAAAAAAGTTTATTACACACATGCACTAACTTCACCAACAGCTATGGCAGATATTCATGGAGCATTTACCCGGCCATCACCACGGTGCTAAAATCTCGTCCTCTTGTGAGTGGCCACCGTGAACTGCGTTATCGTATCTCAAACCTGTTATTATGTATCGCAGGTTATGTGATCTAACTCAACCCTTCTGAAGGATGGATATAGAATTACAATGGTACTGAGTAAAATTATTCGTATATTGCTTGTCTAATTGATTACTTTACGGATATCAGTTTAGGTAAATCAACTTTCCTGCCTACGCTGCACACGAAAAAGCATTGGATTTTTATATTTAATAACTTGGTCTTAATTGTGCTCAGAAAACGATTGAAATTTATTTACACCACTTTCCGTGTTTGTCAATTCAATTCAATTGCTCAGAGATTCAATTGCTATGTGGTTTGATGCGTTGCCTGTAGAGCTTTGATTTTTACCTGCAACTTATCAGTTCAAAAACGTATTACCTCAGAGTCGATGTCTGGATGGTGCATATCGACACCGTATATTTTATTTGTAACTCCGGCTATACTAAGGATTGAATTTCAAAATAAATTACTTTAATTTTTGTTGATATGGAGCCCCACAGAAAAAAACTTTCATTAGCTGTGTGCGCATCAAGCACCAATCACAACTGAGAATGAAATACACTTCACCTGAAAGGGAAGACTGCTCATAAGAAACAACTACGATGTTTTTTCCAGCTAGCGTGACGGAACATTTTTATTGAAAGCAAACTTCTGCCATGCAGGAGCAATGTTGCTTTTAAGCAAGTCGATGATTCCAAAGAGTCGCCTGGTAGCCATGAGATAAGTTTCGAAATGCGAGCTTTTGCCTAATGCATCTGTTCCTCAACAGCGATTTTTACAGTCTATGTCCAGGGATCCGCGACGAGAACAAAATGTCTCCTGGAAAACATTTCGTGCTTCTGTGACTTATTTATGGAAGAACTTGTAATAAAAAATCGTTCATTGCTTGATATTGCTCAGGCGCACGTTGTCTGCAAAGGGAAATTTGCTTCAAAATTGTCATGGGGAACTTAGGTATAGGTGTCATTTTGTTACTTGATTTATAACAAATTTGATCATAACGATGGTTTGCAACGAGTGAAACAGAATTTTTTTGTGACAACCGCAAGATTATTAATTTTAAAGAATATCCGTAAAAATAAGGTTATTACACTTTTTTTTACAAATAAGTTTATTCAACGGCAACATGAACTCGTGCGTTGTAAGAGAAAAGGCTCCTAACTCTAACGGTAATTCTTATTCTTAAAGCCAGGTTAATAAAATTTTAGCCTCGAGTAGAGGCTTAATGTTTACATTATTGCATGATATATGGAGTCTGCTCCATTATTATAAAATTTATTGCTGCCTAAAGTGCAGTAATTAGTGGTTAAATTTTGTTTCAGGTGAATGACGATTAATTATTGTTAACGCTGGCTATGAGTGGCGCATAACTATTTCAGATGTACAAATTCTCTTAATTTATACATTTCCTAGTTTCTGAACTTGTTTATATTAAATTTTTACCTAAACATGGTGCCCATTGCATTTCTATGAACATTGTAACAAAAATGGAACCTACTTGAAAAACTCTTTCGCATCATTTTTGAAAAAATGGTCTATCATTAGGCTGATTGTTGCTTTATAGAATGCCACGGTATATTTTTCAGGTTATTTTTGAAGGACATAAATTGAAATTTCGTTAAATTTTTTGATGATTAAAACAATCTTTCTTGTTCTTGACGAGGCTTAACTGGACGATAACGATTAACATTGTTTGTGTCATATGATAAAATTGATTAAAAATCAATTACCGAATGAAGCAACAGGGTAAATGGTTAAATTATTTTTGCATTTTTTTTACGTCCGACGCATTTTGATAAAATTAAACCACAGGTCAGGACCACCGCGGCCAGACGTCGTGGCGTCCTTGTGTCCATGCGGACCAGCAAGTATAGGCAATGGCCTGCCGCTGCTCATATTGACTCAACCATCAAACTTTATGCCGATGTCAAGTCTTTTAGTCTTAAACTTGATTTGCCTCTAAATTCTAGTTTCTCATTTATTTATCAATCGGTTGAATTCAGGTGAATGTTTTGATGGATATTGAATTTAGGGAAAAGTTACGATACTTTACTTGAAACCTTACCTGGGTCATCGCTGACGTGTGATATGTATAGTGGTCGGCTGCTCAAAATCCACATTTCTACGGTTAATTGTATAAAATTGATTTACTTCACTTCAAAAATGAGATTAATTATTTGCTTTGAAAATTCATAAAATAGGTCAAAATAACATTTTAACCACTTACAATCGACGAGACTGGCTGATTTTAGTAGATTCTAGGATGGCACAAAGCTACTCCCGCGAGCCAGACTAATATCTTGATTGCCAGACTGCAGCTGCTCTATCGACGTCCTTTCCTGCTAATGGAGGCCACGTGATGGCGCCGAACAGCAACAGAATTGTCCCAATTTATGTGCTCGTGCTTGCGACGTCGTTACCTTATTTATCATTCCTTTAATCTGAGGTTCATTTAAAAATAAGCCGAAAATTCCCTCATTCAAGCAACATATACCAACAGGCCTAATTTAATTATTTCTAAAATATGACTTTTTTCTCGCTCCATATATTAATTTTAATCGAGGATTCAATTCGTATCATTCTGACATTTTTCAGTCCGTAGTCAGCCTCCTGAAAGCTGTCGGAGGAGTGAAGTGCACAAGTTGAATGAAGGCAGTTGATGACGAGAGAGGTGGAAAGATGGAAAGAAATCACATACTAGTGAAGGTGGTGGCTATCACTGCTATGCTTATGAAATTGAAATTTGTCCCGAAATACTGAGGTAGAAGAGGAATAAATGTGGCTGGTCACTATCTGTTTAACTATAAGGAGGAAGTGTCCATATCATGCTTTAGTGGAATGTTGAAACTGCCACTGCATGCTGGCAGTGAAGGTGCAGGCTGCCACTGCATGCTGGCAGTGAAGGTGCAGGCTGCCACTGCATGCTGGCAGTGAAGGTGCAGGCTGCCACTGCATGCTGGCAGTGAAGGTGCAGGCTGCCACTGCATGCTGGTGGAGTAGTGCAGTGGCGGAGGTGGAGCAACATACGGTCCATGAGGCGAGCAAGCCTCAGTATCGCGTCGGCTGCTGTGGTGTTGTGTGGTGTCTCTCAGTGTACAGCTCAAGCCGCAATTGCTCTTCCCATTTTTATTATTTTTGTTTGCATTGTTGGTGTTTGTGCATCCAACTGTTGAGGGTAACTCCTGGACTTCTGTCCAGCACGAAGTGTTGGGTAAAAGCTCATTTGCATCTCACTCCGCCCACATGTTGCGTTGTCATCCACGCATCATAGGTCATTTACTTTTCATTTTACTCCTACCAATTATAAAAACATGATGTGGATAGGGACTTTGAGTTCTACAACACTTCTTTGATTTTTAAGTTTTTTTAATCCGTAATCGGATTCTTCATAAACTGCTGCGTACCGTATACTCTTGCATTATTCGGACAAGTGCGCTGCATTGATCTCTCTCTTTGACCTTGTTTCTGGAACCTAAGTTTAATTCTGCAATTACGCTCGGTCTTTTCAAACGATTTTTAACTTTTTGTTATTTTGTTTGCAACAAAATTTATTTGATTCGTAAATTTCTTTCAATCAATAAATTTGGAGCGAAATATCTTGATTTCAAGTTTTTTCCTATCATAATGCTACCGTTGCCCAGCTCATCATCGCACTCAAAATATTACTCATCGAGCATAGTTAAATTTCATTTTATAGGTTACGTATCATCAAACATTTTCATATTTGCTTTCCAGAAATCATCAAACCTGTGTCCTTTTGCAGAAAAAAGTGAAGTGTAAAATTATACCTGGAATGCGTGGGGCTTTTACGTGTTTTTGATGGGTTGACTCCGAAGGAAAAATTTGTAGAGTTAGTTGATATTCATGTCTGAATACACAATTTTTCTGGATTCGAACATTTTGCTCACCGTCCATTGGTTTATCCATCCCATGAAATATATGGTCCTTGCACAACAATTCTTCTGAACCGAGTTCTCTCATTGGGTCTTGGTGCTCAATTTGTTAAAGCCTATCCAAGGATCACTGGATTTGGCCTTTTTAGTCTTCCTCTTGATTGCGTGAAGCTCGATCTTGTATTGCGTCACGTTTTGGCTCTATGAAGATGCAACGGTGATGCCACAGCAACATGGTTTGTGTGGCGAGATAAGCTGTGGCGAGCGAGCCATGGCTAGGAACAGCCATGAACCGATGCCGCAGTAGCAGCCTCAGTGGTGGAGAACCACTTGGCGGTGGTGAATTTGGTGGCAGTGGCGCGAGAGGAGATGAAGGTTACCGAGAGAGGTCATCTCTGTCACGGAGAGCCACCAGCGTTGATGAAGATGACAGTGGAAGTCAGCTTTCGACTGCTGCAAGGGCGGCCGCCGACACGGCACGCTTCAGACTCGATCGCTTCGACGAAACAATCGACGATCTGGAAGAGCGCGCCTCGGAGGCATTCAGGAGAGTGCATCTGCCGCCTCAAATTGTGGCTGCTCTGCACGAGCTGGAGAACCATGAAGTGGTGCAGGCGGCTTTGGAAAAAATGCATAGAGCTTACAGTTACGTTGAACCAGTTACCGGTAGAATCCTAAGTAGAGTAGGAAGCTTAGACGAGACAGGATCTGATGTAGAATTTGTAATTCCCCCTCATATGTGTGGCCACTCCCCCTCTTTAGGAAGGTCTCCATCTTTAGCCAGAGCTTCCCCTCATTTTGGTACTCCCGTTAGTTCGCTTGACTTGATCCACTATCACAGCAACCCAACCCCTCCCCTTATTAGAGTAGAGGCTCCCCGCGAGCCTGGCCATTATCCTACACAGTACAATACCGCACCCGACCAAATTAGCTTAGTTTCTGCCTCTGATTCGGAACGTCAATATGAAATAGTCAGACCAAATACTTTCTATAAAACGCCTCCAGGACCTTTGCCAAAACACAAAAAGAAGCGATCGTTCTTTGTTCATCAACCATCTTCCTCGGCTGCCTTCACAACTCTCTATGATCCGTATGAACATCATCGAGCTTCTGATCGAGAAAAGTCGAACTGTGAATGTAGTCACATCGATGATAGCCTAGCCAGGACCAATGATCGAGATTTTAGTTCGGGTTATCGCGCTGAAACAGACGCTGCTGTATTGCGATCTGGCAGACGTCAACTTCCACAAATTCCTCCCCCAAGAACCACTGATAGATCAAAAAAGTTGGACAGCATCGAAGAAACTTCCAATTGTGATTCTGGAAACAAAAATACTTGTTCGAGTAAAAATCAATGTAGCGTTGATGATTCAGAGAAAGTGAAATTCAGTGAAACCGAGTGCAATGATGATGTTTCGTGCAGCAAAAATCTTTTAAGAACTGACGTTAATCGTTCAGGTAAAGGTCAGTCAAAACAGTCGTCCAGTCAGCAAACTCCTATAAGAAGGCAGCCCAGTAAACTGCTCCGTCAAACATCGGTGGACATCGACGGTGGTCAGGACACCTTGGACTGTACCGAAAGAGATCCTCTGGTGCCTCAGAAGCCCAAGCCGCCGAGAATAGGACAAGTCAAGAAGCTCTCGGAAAAAGAGGTCAAGGAAGATTACTTGCGTGACAAATTAGACTCAGTCGTATGTATCAATGGCAAGACTTACGTCATACCTCAGTCTTCAGTGCAAAAGAAAGAGAGAAATGAGAATGATTGTTACGGTGGCGCTTCTCAATTCTTTGAAAATTCTGAATCTATTGATTGGCAAACTGTTAAAGCAGGTATATTAATTTTGCCTGAGCATTTGTTCGTGCACCGCTTGTAGTAATTTGAACAAACTCTATTGAAGTGTAATGAATGCATTTATTTAATTGAAGCATGAATATGATTAACTGTGTTCTGACTCATCTTTTCATAATTCAGTGTACTTTTTAGTTCAATTTATCTTTCTCTTTTTATGTTTCTGCATGCAAATCTGTTTGTTTTCTTGCCTTTTTTAAAAAATTTGTCTTCTAATTATATTATTTTTAATGCAAAAAAGAACAACAAATAAATTTGTTGTTGTTTTAACCGAAAATTTGTCCATACATTTTTAGTGATCGAAAACATCCAATCGCTAATTATCAATCCGATAACCACTCATCCCATCAGAAGCGCACTTTTTAACAAGATCATGTGATCGTATGAAATTAATGATAGAGTAGTTTGTGACTAATGGCTCGTGTGTTGTATTTGGTTTCAGCATTTTGCACTTTATTCTCACTTAAAATATTCGATTAAAATACTGATTATTTTACCCTCGTCTCGAACCCTCGTCGCGCTCAATCAAATAGCTGGCGACTCGGCATTACTTTCTGCACGTTATCCCGTAATACCAAATAATTTAATTTAAAATTATATTAGACTTAATTTTACTGGCTTACATTCAAGTGAATGTAAAATTGCTAACAGATTTTCTATAAGGAAATTGAGCTGCGTAGTGTCTTTTGTCTCTACGAGTTGTTTGTTGTATCATGAATACAATCATGAATACGATCATGATCACGACCTCTGGTATAATGAATGCAATCGTCGCATTTATAATGTCTTAATAGGAGCAGATTTTGTCACTATTTATTCCTAGACCGCGGTTAGGAACAGACCTTTGTAACCGCCAGACATTTGCTTGGTGACATCGCTCATGAAGAAGCTTAATTGCTCCTGCCAAACACCCGTTACCCTACGCCTGGTTAACATGCAAATTAACAACGCAACCTAATAATAATTAACGGAACCTCATAATAATGCCTTGTTAACATGCCTGTCTTGGGTGCGTCTTATGAACGATTCACCCCAACAACGTCGTCTTAACCTGCTATTCTATGGTACATCTTGAAAAATTTTCACCCTAGCAACGCTGTGTTAGCTCGCCGCTCTATTAAATACGCTCTATTAAATAATAAATAAATACGCTCTATTAAATAAATTCTGAGAAAATTTTTGCCTTAACAACGCACTGTTATGGCGCGATTTTATAAGATATTTTAGGTAGTATCTAGAAGAGTTCCGTATTTCAAGACCGTATATTAGAATATAATTCTTACTACCTTGTGTTGCCACAAATAGTACCGCTTGAAAATTTTCATATACGAACAATTCCTGTTTAATCTTCAACTCCAGTTATACTTTATACTCTGATTGAAAGTTTTACGCCAGAAAATACGCTGCACCGATTTAATCTCCTAAAACAGTTTAACCTCATCGTCGGGCTAGCCTGCCTCACCGGGCAATTCTTTAACACGGGCTTAACCTGGCAGGGCGGTTTAAAGCCCTATATACTTGCTTAACTTTATATTCCATTTTCAATTGCAACTTCAGTCTAACCTGCCATGCCGAATTAATCTCCCATGTACCAAAAACATCCTACCAACTAACGCCGTATTATCTTGTTATTTATTTTTGTATAGTTTCGTGTTTTTCATGCACTTCTGCCGCCGTCTCAGGTGTCAATAAAAACAACATGGTAATAAACCTAACTGAAGCGCGCAGATTTTTTGGGAGCGCAACACTACCTCCAAGTTTCTGAAAGCCACTCAAAAAACCTCAGTGCTGGAACGAAATTCATTGTCAGGTCGAAAAAGATTTTGTTTTGTGTGGGGCTGGCGGCAATTTTAACACGCGCATTTTTGAGGGACAGATTTGGTTCGAGATCCTGTACTCAAGTTTGAATTGAACAACAGCTTTATTCGTTACCGGAATTTCAATGTAATTAATTGAATTATTTGATATATTTGATAACTTATGCTATGCTCCCCGTTTTTTATGAGGGCCATTTAATTCTGTAATTGGATCATTGGCATGCCGCTGGGTATGAAAAAAATCAACAAGAGAGTGACGTGGCAAGCGACAAATGAGGCAATCAGATAAGCTTACTGTACTAATAGTTGAACTATTCGTTGATGTACGCCTGCATAAATATCCGATCGAACGTGCAGTTTACATTTGTGTTCAGTGTACAGTATATCACACCCACCAAATCTCTTGTTGAGTTAGAACTTTTACAGTTACTTGTTATTTTGCTTCAGTTAGAGATGATTAGATGATCAAGCGTTTCATCATGCGTTTAATTGAAAGGTTTATATAGAAAAGCTTTAGTATAGAGTATCTTAAAGCATAAGCGCCAACTCTAAAGCAGAGATTGGTATGCTTTTAGCAGTCAGGTCTGCCCGGAGTATTTGCACCATATATACGAGTATATATATCTATAAATATAATATGAGGCAGTCACAAGTTAGATGGGTGTGCTTTAGACACCATCAAGGTAGTCTGGATAATGACTCGTCTTTGCTTAGAGCGTTCGACCGCCACCACATTATTGACCAAGCCCTACGTGACGCGCCATCATCCAGATGACCAAGCCCTACGTGACGCGCCATCATCCAGATGATCAAGCCCTACATGACGCGCCAATGGCGCCATCATCCAGATGACCAAGCCCTACGTGACGCGCCATCATCCAGATGATCAAGCTGAACCATCATCGCAAATTTGACCCGTAACCTGATTTTCGTCGATTGGACCTCTGTAGACTTTCAGTATATTTTAGTTCTTCTTTCATTCATTTTATATATTCCAGTCCCTCCTTAACTCCATATAACTTATATGGTTTTCATGACCGTGTTCATTAAAACTTATATCCGTGAAACTTATTCATTATACCTACACAACGCCCGTGCATGCGAAAATTTTTCTGTATTTATAGTTCCGCAACTTCATGTGCGTAATTGAATTAGAATGACATAAACCAATAATGACAAACCAACGTATATGTTGGCAAAAATCATAGAATATTTAAACAGGAAGAAGATACAACTAGTGGCATTATTTTATGTTGCTAAGGAATTTTCTTCCATCATTCTTCAACATTTTCAAGGAAGACGAAAGGAATTTGTATTCTTCTCAACAAACAAATGATTCACCTTGTTTCTTAGAGTTTCGTTGTACCGTATTCAATATTGTTGAAACCAAGTTCTTGTCAAAGTAACTTAAAACTCGGGAGCCTTATCCGTATACTTTAAGCAACACTATTTATATTTATTTTAAATTCATTAGACATTTATTTATACGCATTTCTTATACAATTTCTTTTATACATTTGGAAATAAATATTCCCATTTAAATATTGGTAAAAATTTACTTGTTCAGTTTTTCTTGACGATTTTCAGATTTCGCCTCTGCGAAGTTTTAAACACCAAATATTTGCTCTTTCCGAATATCATCACTTGAAATTTAACGACACTTAAGGAGGATTCCTCCACCTCAATAATAATGTCATTTCTTTACAATGTGAAATCTACCGCATCCTGTACCTGTTCTGCTGCGTAGAATACTTCAGAGAAACTGCATGGCCTGGGTCTCTATTTGTTCGGCTCATTCCAGTAGTTGTGTTTACCCGCAATCCTAGCTGCCGAGTCTCTATACTCACAGAGCTGGGATTAGGTCAATAGCAACGGGCTGGTCTCCCAGCTCTGACACAGCTAATGAAAGACTCTCGAGCTCTTGGTCAGCCCTGATTAAAGCTTGACGCGCTCTACCCTCGGACGTCAACCGACTGGAGGTCCCATAGCTTGCAAGATTCGTTCCCACTTATGCATCAACACCTCCAACATACTCGCGGCTCTCACATGCATGCCTGAACTTTCGTCACTGGCGTCATCTTTTTAATGACTGTAATTCTTGCATGGGGACTTACATTTATCCGACTGACGAACATTTTTCTCTCTGAATTTGTAAAAAATAGAATTTGTTTTGGTCATTGGGTACTTAGTTTACTTTCTCTTATCGATTTTGCAAATGTTAATTTCCGTGAATTGCCCCTGCATTAGACACTCCATTTGGTCGCACTGTAATAAGAAATAAGATAGAGCGTGATTAGTGTCCATAATTTTTTGCTTATATTCCTTATAAATTGTGAAAAATAAATTGTCACTAAACTTAGAGTGACAGCCGTGAAGTTAGCCTCAAAATAACACGACCATGTTGAATTTAAGAGGAAAATCTTAAAGTGAGATTCGAAATTTCCCATTCGTAAATTCCAGCAAAGCCTCGCTCCCATATGCCAACTTGAAAAGTTAGAAATAGCAGGAAATTTTGTTATTTCGCTTCGCCTAGATCAACGCAAGAAACTTGCCAGGTTTTGAAGGTGGCGGCTGCATAATTTTTTTGCTTGTCCTGCAGCGCGGTGTTTTGGCTCTAAGTTCCTCATCTTTCCGAGGACCTCGTCGAGCATTATGAGAAGTGCTCTTTTGGCCCTCATGCATACGAAGCTCTGCGACGGACCAAAGCTGGGGCGGCGACCCCTCGACCGAACAAGCGCACCTTAATCCTGAACCTGACGAATGACTTTGCGGCAAATTCTTTTTAGAAATGTATCCTGAGGAGCTGCGTGACCAAAAGAATTTTCCTCTCGCTTGCTATTGAAAGGTGCCAGAATACGGCGTTCTGTTTTGTTTGAGAAACTAATTTAAAATAATTCTCATGACTTGCATCAAGTTTTTAGGACAGCAACTGCGACATTACTGAGAAAAATGCGTCAAGTCTAGTAAGATTTAACTCAACCGTCTAAAAACAAAAATATTTCTCTAATGTACTTCGCTGCATCTTGAATATTCTCCCATTACAATTGAGTTTTGAAACGATAAAACGATCTTTGAATTTTCACAAAAAAAAAATTTCAAGACGAAATTTTCGTTGAAGAATCATTACGTGTACCATTTTTATTTTCATTCAACGTATACTAATCTTAATTACACTGAAAATTCCGATTGCACTGAACTTATCGAAATCTATAACTGGATTTTTATTCTTCTTTCGCGAAGAAGTAGTCCAGAAAAAAAGCTCTAATTTCGTTAATTTTATTTGATGCTAATTTATTAGCAAAGTTCTCCTACTTACATCATTATATTGTTCAATGATATTATATCATTATTAGTTGAAGCTGTCAAACCTCTTATTTGCGGGTCACTTCACGCGTTCTTTTATTAATATCTTTACCATAATTATTTACCACTGAAATATATTCGTTAACTTTAGTAAATATCTTGTGGAATACAATGTAATCGGTTAAATTTCAATAAGAATGCTCCTTCCTTGCCCCTATTTCTTACAATGAACAACAATTATACTGCCAGCAAGTAGCTAAAATGAACTAGTCAGCAACCCAATTGCGTGGCGCGGACAAGCTCGCGGCATCCGCTGCGGATGAGATGGCGTCGCGATAGCATTGAGGTGACGGCTTCGACAAGGTCTTTAGAGGCCCGGCGATGCCCTCCAGATAAGACCTCAAAGGCCCTTTGATGAGCATTCAGCTAGCATCTGCCTGAGAAATTTGGAGCGGTTGAGGAAATTAATATTTCTACCGTGCCAATGTTGATGTGGTTGTAAATATGATGAGAAAGTGGAAAGATCTATTTGCGAAATTAATTTCATTGTTTTAAAAAATTGCATTGATAAGCATGCAATCGAGCACTTCAGAAGCAGTTTCTATTTTATCATATAATTTACAACCGATTCTAGGTCAGAGTTCATTTCTCGTCGATTCAATGGCGATTTATTTTAAGAAATCAGGTGCTTCACTAAATGATCCGTTAATGGCAGTTGATTTGTTGAACCAGTACGAAAATCCGTGTAATGTTACTTCCCCTTGCCCTGATTAATCTGTATTATTAATTATATTTTCGAAGTAATAATTGCGTGACGGATTAAACCTCAGCTGGGTTTACCGATCCTTGCATTGATTATTTGATTGTCGTATCATAATGGGATTTAGTTCGTCCAGATTTAGTGCCAACTTCAAGCTCGGTGGGATGTAAAGTCGTTCTTCATGGCCGAACTTGATAAGAAATTATCTATCTGTTGCGTGTTCCAGAGTCCTCGCGTGATGTGTCTCCCAAGTTCACATATCGAACATTTCTTGGTCATCGATTTTCAGATGCGGATTTGCGCGTAATGTTTCACGATTATCAGTCATGCATTAAGGCGGCCTAAGTCATTTGAGTGATAAAAGATGGCGACATGAGCATGTGAGTTGACAAAGTTAAATCTAGTTATTGGAAACCTGTACATATTATCCCATGCTTGGAATGCTGGCGTGCTACTCGGGGATTTTGCCGCGTTTTTACCAACAGAAATTAATATGCTTCAAGTGGTATGATGCAGCGTGACAGAGAAGTTAAATTTAAGTGCGGTGACATCGAGAACATTTAATTTTTGAAATTCCTTCAATTTGATTTGAAGTTGTTAACGCTGTTAAATCTTCTTGCACTTCGAGATGAAACTTGTATATAAATACAAATAGATAATTGTGAAACTCGAATCATTAATTTGGAAGCAAATAACTTTATTGTAAGCAAATAACTTTTTAAAATACTGCATTAAATTTGATTTTGCAACCATTGAATTTGAAGTCATCTACATATACCTGCATTCTATAAAGCACGTGTAGATATTCTAACACTAGTACATTTCTCATAGAATTAATCTGAACGACCACTGAGCGACCTTGCATCTAGCTATAGATATGGCAGCGCGTGTGTGCTGCAGATAGCGCAGTCTCACTGACAAGCTAAGCTTTCACGCGTGCAACCAGCTCCCGAATATTCTCAAAGCAATGAATTTATTTTATGTAAATATTTTATATATTAAACAAGTAGGTTGTAATAATGCTCGTATATTGGTTACAACAAATCAAATCCAGACAAATTCTTGGTGCTTCACATTCTACCTATGTGTCATGCTCTTGGGTGGGTGTTCAAATTCAAATTCTCGAGCAGTCCAAGTTCACTCTTTTCATGTCTGCGATTCAGTCTTTAAGCGTTCATATACGTGTGCATTATTAACTTAATTATGATACTTAATTAACGCATGTCATCTGGACTCCGGTGTTTCAACCATCGACCCCTTGCAAAATATATCGCAAATCACTTGATCTGGGTAATTTACTAGTCCCGACAAATCAAGTCACAAACAATGCTTATATATATTTTTTATCGTTTCTCATCAAAGATTCTTGTTGGCATTATATTCTTAACTAATACAGGGTTATTTTACTGGATGGACCCAATTTAATAAATTCGTATTTATTGAACAGATTTAAATTTTTTTAATATATCTTTTTCCATTGGTGTGTAAATTATTCAATTTTAATTTATAAAATGAATACTAGTTTATTAAATTAGGTTCATGATTTATGGACCCAATTTAATAAACGTTATTATTTACGCTAATTGATTAATTATGCTAGTAATTTATAGCTTTTAATAATATTTTAGAAGTGGAATGAATTTTAACCAATATTTATTGACATTTGAAATTGAACTAATTAATAACAAAATCTAATACCTATATTTTTTTAAGTATAGTCACTCGCCAAGAACAACGGTACTGCGATTACCGTTTGGAGCGAATAGCTGAGCGCGTCGCACAGTAGCAGGTATAGCTGCCACGGTCGATAGAATAGATGATTTTTCTGGGGTCTTGACACGCAGCCCACTACAAGCATGGATGAACTCGCTGCCCCTCGCTGACCTACTGACACTCTGGACATTCCTGCACCTCCACGCACCCGGCCACGCATTTCGTGTTTGCGGCTGCCTTGGCTAGGATAACCTATTTCTAATTTTAGCTTTAATTGCGTGTCTTACATTTTAACAGCAGCTACAGGTGATATGCCTGATATTGATATTCTCACTTGGTTCAACGACCTAGTGGACCTACATTAGGACTAAGCGTTTGCTGGGGTTATCAAATGTTATCTTAAATATAATTATTATTATACGCGTTGCGTAAGTCTTGCATAGATTTTAGTTTTCACTTATATTTTTATTTAGTTTTCATTAATTCCTGATAGTTTTATTCCTGATTGGGAAAAATTGACGCTGATTTGGATTTGGATTATTGGAGTGATTCTAGTTTATCATCGACTGCAAACTATTCAAAATTTCACACACACACAATTTCAAAATAAAGTTGAGCGATTTATTAGATGCACAGCCGTCTATTTATGACAATAATTACTAACCTCTAGCTGGTACGAGTGTCATTGCAGTGGTATGAAAGTGCTTTCCTGGTAGTGCGTGAGCACTTCTCGGGTCATGAACGATGTTTGATAATTTTTTTCATCCCACATGAATGTTTTTATTTTACTTCACACGAATGTTCACGTACCAACACAAGATGGTGTCTCAATTAACGGCTGCCAGACGACACTCACTTGGTTCCTGAGGCCGACCATTAAATTGCCGCGTTACAATTACCCTGTGCGCTAATTATGAATGATGAAATGCACATAATACTAAATATTAGCGGCCATTATTTTAAAATATTGATACGCAACGAAATAAATATTTAAAATAATTTTTATTAGAAAATACATATGTTGTCAAGCAAAATTTAATGCACAACTTGAATTTGGATCTTTTAATAATAGGAACAATAAATTGTTAGATTGGCCCCGACGTTTTTCGAGTAATTTTTAACAATTTCCGGCAGATGATAGAGATCGATTTGACACCAAGAGTTTACATATCTGAAAGGAGAAATGGGTGCGGCTTGGTGCCTCATCTAAAGAAAACGCCTGAACGACACAAAAGGAAGCAGGACAACGTTTAGTAATTCCTGAAGGTAAAGCAGCAGCGTGCGTGACTGAAGAGCGAATTAATGGTCGTATCGCGCTGAAAGCTTCGTATTGTGTGTCATGGGCGACGTCAACAATAGAAATGATAAGCTTGTATAGCGCTGCTGCTGGTCTAACTCAATTTAAAGCCTAGACCAATGAAGACTCTCCCGACAACCGCCCCTTGTATTTCTTTCGCCATGAAGCCTCTAATTGGATTACGGGTGGTGGTACATTACCCAATTGAGCTTCTTGTTTGAGTGCCCACACTAGCCTGACTGGCGCTCCGCTCTATAGTCTATACCACACATTCAAAACTTGCTTGATAGCTGAGTGAAAAGTTGCTCATGAAGTTGCGCTCATGCTTCCCTGTTAGCGATTATTATATGAAAAATTCAATTTTATTAGGCTTTGATGATGATCTTCAAATGAATCCATCACAACTATGTAATGTTGTTTTTACATCAGTCCATTAAATGTTAATGCACGACCAACACATCTTGCATTGAAATTGAGGCTTAGGGAAGTCTGCTGTGGCCCGGTGTTGGTGAATGTAGTAGCTGTGGAGGTAGTTGTGCATTTACATTTGGTCATTGGTGATGGTTTGATATTGTGTCTCGTCGAAGCTGACTCGGTATATTTTTTAGCGCATAATCATGCACTGTTGCCATTGGCGATTGTTCCGCAGATTTTTGATGTCTCTGATTACCCAATTATGGAAAATTTATTTTAAAATTTCATAAACTTTCTCCCCTGATGCATGAATGCATCGCAAAGGACCTTGCGCGTAATTTATAACCAAATACAACTGCTCAAACAGCAAGAATCCCTTCGCGCCCGACGTGAATGTAGAGTGCATTCGTCATGAATAATGCGCGACTGGTATATACGCCGCGGCGTCTCGGCAACGCGTCCGGAGCGTATGCAGAGCAGGCTTAACGTACTGAAGGTGATGCATTAAAATTTTGTTTCTAAAACGATCTCTTAAAATGATTGCTACCAGTATACTTGAATTTAATAAGCACTAAAATTGTAATGAATTAATTGCGCGTACGTAATTTTTTCTTTAAATCAGCTAATTTGTTTTAATGATAGAATAATATGAAATAAAAATGTGATAATAATACCCACCAAATTCCAAGTTATAGATCGAACATAATTGTTGGAACTCGAATTTTTTATACGCCATTTGAACTAGCGCGTCTATCGATCATGTGTTCAACAAAATTACCGTCATTTGCATCGATCTGTGACCTGAACAGGTTGCTAAGGTCGAGCTGGACACTCAAATCTAGCTTTATTGGTGTCTTCAACTTTGATAAAGCGGAAGAATAATTAAATGTATGGATTAACATTTTTATACTTAACGAGAAATATGACTGTCTTTAATTTATTTTAATACTCTGCTTCTTTACATGTAAGTAAATTCAAAAGTCGATTGCTCTGTTGTTTGTCATGGATGGTGCAGCTTAATAAAATATTTGTCTTCAATAAATTTGGTTGGAATAAGTACGAATAAAGCCTCACTTTTACATTATAACCGCCTACCAATACGTTTGGATGTGTATCTATGTCTCACGAATAGTTTATTAATTGCGAAGCTCTGTCACAAGACCGCTTACCTTCGTATGCAAGCAAGTAAATACAGCCATACCCTGAAGACTCTTTCGTTTACCTTCGTATGCAAGCAAGTAAATACAGCCATACCCTGAAGACTATTTAGACTGGGCACGTAAGCCTGCCTCATAGCAGCTCGAGCTTGCCGCCCTTCGCTGCTGCTGCTGCTGCGATCGATGTCTCCCCCAGAACTGCCCCCAACGAACTCCCTCAAGCCTCGTGATGTCTACCCAACTGCCCCTCCTTGTCTTTTAACATGCCCCACCTTGCTATTCCCCACCTTGCTATTCAGATCTGGTTCTTATTCTTGCAATTTCCTCTTGCGTGATAATCTCCACGTATGATTATCCTTATTCCTAGGAAAAAGCTTCACCTCTTTTTCTGTAGATTATTTTTGCTAGCCTACCATAGCCTTTGCTACTCTACACATTTGTACTCCGTGTTCCTTCTGTTGCTGTGTGCCAAAGAATCTATTACAACTGTGACCTCTACGCACTCCTAAATAATAATAATCATTAATTATATTTTGGATTCATCCATATAATTCTGATAACCTTTCTGTTCTCAGTTGCAACAGAATTAAAAAATTTCATTTCTATTGGCACAAATGGCAGGCGTCTTTGAGACGGTTCTCTGCCGATGCCAATCACGAGATGAATTTCCTCTTAATTTCTCACAATTAACAAGATTTTAAATATTATATTCTTCAACTTGTGTTGCGTTGTTCCATCCCACCGAACAAAACAATAATTTTAAATCGTAACAGATTTGGAACGTGAAAATTGACGTCCCAAGATGGCCTTCGCCCTGCGTCATGCACTGCATCTCTTGGCCCTCCAATGCCAAATCGAATTACCGGTCCCGCGCGGCGTCGCTGTTCCATCGACTTTTTATGTAACTGATAATTTAAGACAAACACATCTTGTTCTACTGGCTGTTTTCTTTTTGTGTACCTTGACTGCGCCAAAAATTAGAGGACACTCAGCGGTAGTTGCAGCCTCTTAAGTTCCGAGGAACTCGAAAAAAATTGTGAGGAACACAGCTCCCCTTTTTCTTCTAGGGCTTGCAAGTTTCGGGGATTTTTAGCGAAGATTCCATCGAAGTGTGTCTATCAAATTCACTAAAAACGCTTACAAAAGAGCGGTCAAGTTCTGTATGTGCCTTCAATGCTTTTTTTACAGGGAAAACCGGCCAGCGACTAGACTGTCGAAAATTTACAAATTACTTCCGATTACAAGGGAAGTATTGTGTTTGGCAATTATGATGGTTTACGTTCATATATTGCAAGTTCGGGGCAAGGCCTTTTATCTGTGGAGAGTTCTCTCTTTGTAAGTTGTCTGAGTGTCTGTCCTGCTCTGCATTAAAGAGGATAGAGTTTGCGACTGAGAGAATTTCCCTGACTGAATCAGAGGTGGCCGAGGCAGACGCTGCGTCAGCGCTTGTAACTCCTTGCCGTGACCTCTCATATTCTTCATCGTGGTCACTCAATCGGTGATTCTCCTCACACTATATACTACAGAATTTCCAGCTGTTATTTCTGACGCTTAACATTTATTTTCTTGTTCTTTTTTTTTGTTGTCGTTTAAGTCGATTCAGCCTCTACCTGATTCTACTACGTACCTGATGAGCAGACGTACAACGCGCGTCTCGGAAGATGGACGATTAGTCTATAAAGAAAGCAACTCGAACTGATTTTCCGCGAGTTCTTTTGAAGTGGAGATGATGGGCTTCAGCTGGAATGACAGAGCCGTCTGGAAAATATATTAAAACCTGCAGACTTGTGGATGGTGGATGCCAAGGGACGAGACACGATCGTTTATGTCAGAATACAATTTTAGACGCCTTATTTATCCGGTTTTTAGATACCGATGATGCATTGATTTTTTGCATTCTACTCGCGTGATATCCATATTGCCGCTTCAGCGCAAATTATTCATAGTCCTCAACCACAGCATCGATGCATCGAAAGATGGTGAACAAACAAATTTCCACCGATCGAATGATTGCTAAAATAACCCATTTATTAGGGAAAGTTAGGTAAATCGCGGAAATAAACATTTAAACTACGTGGCATTCAGCTCTAATGTTGAAGGAACAGATTGAGCGATGGTCGGTGAAATTGGATTGAGGCTAGGAAACTAATAGAAATATTAATATAATATTTCATCACTGCGGTAAGATTTAAGGAAGATTCAATGAGCGATGACTAGCAATGTTTAAAAAAAGAAGCGATATAGAAAGTTTCAGTCAATAACGCATATCCTTGACGTGATTCCATGTGCATTTTGAAGCAAGTAGAATTTGGTTATCGTGGGTGAAAGTACATGACTAGAGGAATTATTATACATTGGTAGGTTATGGATGTTCACACTAAGGTTAATGTCCCAAACCCATCAAGTGCCTGTGATTCAGGAACGCCAGTAACGAAGATAAACTGAGAGATGCTTGAGGTAATTTTGTGGGTTCCGGAAAGAGAAAGTGAGGTAAACGTCCCCACGCAGCACTGCGTCGGAATTTAATGGGCAGAAATAATGGATGCCCTGCAGTGGGATGAGGTCAGAAAGACGCAACACGCGCTGCGTTCACGCGAAGTTTGGTGAACGGAGCCACAGACAAGCTTTTCTTTCTTGAGGCAGCGGGGCAGGGCAGAGCTTGTGGCTGCACCATGGGTATTGATGACTAATTTATTGGGGGTTAGTTTGCGTAGAGTTGGAACGTTTGATATTCATTGCAAATTAGGTTCATTGATCTATATAATTGTACTGGTGATGATATTACCATTCATTTAGTAATGGATGAAAGGTCACGTACCCTGCATTTAAACATTTGAATATATATTTTAAAGGTAGTGATTTTCAAATAGGTACAAATTATTCTACGTCCGGTTGGCATCATTTGCGCTTAAAGAAAGGAAATTATTTGCTGTCACTAACGCTGCAGCTAAGTGATGTTACTGTATAAATACATTACACACAGAATGCAGTTCCATTCTTGAACACCTATGCATCTATTTTATAATTGCGTTCAGTTCCTTATATTCGACGGAAATTGGTATAGTGTCAATTATTTCTTTGTATTTTTTAATCATCTTGATGAATGGGTTAAAATTATTTGAGATATGAGGCAATGAACAAAAAATAGTTAAACTATGAAGTAGCAACGCGTTATCGGACGCAGTCTACTCTCTTTAATGTTGTTTATTTCCCGCTAGGGAATCCAAGGGTGCAATGCGCACCTCAGAATAACTTACGCATAAGCATCCATTAAACGCATAGAGAGGCGCTGCAGTGACTGTTTGTGCAGAGGTGCTGCAGTGACTGTTTGTGCAGAGGTGCTGCGCTGGCGTGGCTGTTTGTGCAAAGGCGCTGCAGTGACTGTTTGTGCAGAGGCGCTGCAGTGACTGTTTGTGCAGAGGTGCTGCGCTGGCGTGGCTGTTTGTGCAAAGGCGCTGCAGTGACTGTTTGTGCGGAGGTGCTGCGGTGGCGTGGCTGTTTGTGCAAAGGCGCTGCAGTGACTGTTTGTGCAGAGGTGCTGCGTTGGCGTGGCTGTTTGTGCAGAGGCGCTGCGGTGGCGTGGCTGTTTGTGCAGAGGCGCTGCGGTGGCGTGGCTGTTTGTGCAGAGGCGCTGCGGTGCCTTTTCAGTTCATGCAGAGACGCAGCAGGAGCTTTTCGTGCAGAGTCGGCCGGTTCATTAGACGGTTTGCAGTTCAATATAGTTTGTGTTAGCGCTTATGTCTTAAGTTTACCTAGAGCTGTGCTGTGCTGAGAAGATCACTGCATGAAGTAATGGACTATTTCACTAGTTACTAAATGTTACCTGGATAGTTGAACAATCGCACTGCTAAACACTAGATGCACACTGTACAGTAGCACAGTTGGGCACCAAATGTACAGCCGCGGGCTGTATAGTTGCACAGCAGCTGTGGTCGTGTCTGTGATTAGCTGCGTTGTCCATGCACCGCGCAGGTTGCAGGTGCGTCGATATTGCGTCCTGATAATTATGCAGCATTTAAGCTTCTCATGTTCCTGTGCCGCTTCACTGAGACGCTTATTGCGCCGTGTCGCTGACGCTGATGCAGTGCAGCGCATTGTACGGTGCACAACTGCTGAGGTGCAGTCACCACATGGTGCAGTGCATCGGGAGCGCCGATGTACCCGTGAAATTACTTGCCTTGAATTCAGACGAGATTATTTTTTCTCTGTCTGCAAATATTATCGACTGCGGTTGAAATAGTTGTTCTTCTTGACTTATCTATCTAATTAATTATCTATCTTGACTATGACTAGCTCCTTATCGAACCCGGTGTAACTCTATAGTAGCTACTTCAAACTATCGCCAGTCATGAAAAGATCCGGTCAAATAACACGAGTTTAGATCTACGAACAAGGCACGAAAAGGAAAAGAATCGGCGATAGGCCACATCAGGCCTACACTTCAGCGCTGACATCACTATGTTATGTTATGTTATGTTGACAATTTTCGTGAATTTCTCATTTAAAAGAATTTGTCTTTTGTGGATTAGAGGTTTCCATTTCCTATACCTACACGCACGCGTTCAAACCGAGCATTATTTTTTATTATTTTCGTTCGTCGCGAAAATTATTTTTCAAGCTAAAATTCCCTTCCAATGATTACACTAATAAGTTATCTGATCTATAAAAACATTTCGGTCAAAATTACACCTTGCTTACACAAAGCCTGACTTTTATGCAGGTAATTTGCACATATTCATATTCTTGTACTTCCGTTGACTTTGCATACTGTAAAAGTTATTGCTGGACCTATGACACAAGGATGTCACTGACACAATCAACTGAATAGAAGCATTTACGTGCACTTCACGATTATGCTAGTTATTTAAACAAAATTAAAAATCAATTTTAGCGTAGGTCTTTATGTGGTCTAGCATTCAGGGCCCATACTTTCAAAAAAAGTTATGGGATCGTAAGTTCATACACCAATCATTGACGGCCACGCAAGCCAAATCCACCAATCGTAGACAAGAAAATAGAGCGTAAGTACTTACGTTCACTTAGCGAATTTTGAAAGTATGGCCCCAGGCTTTTAAATAATTTGGTTGGGTATGTCGCGTAGGCTTCAGAACCAGTGACAGAAGAAAAAAAAATTCATTTGACGGTCCCTCAGATTCGGGAAGTAAGTCGTCTCAAGTGAGTTACTAATGCTTCTATTATAAACTTGAAATATCTTAATTCATTATTATCCTACATTTTTATCCACAACTTTCTTCCTTAGGAGGCAGAACGATTCTTGAAGGCGGAAATGAAAATATTATCGTGAGATCAGTTGGAGTCCTTATTGATGATATTAATCATCCGTTTATCATCAGGGATGGAAGTTACTGTTAATTATACGCAGAAAGTTACTGCTTTGGTTACACATACACGCTAGTCAGAGTAATTAGTGATATTTCTTTGGTTACACAACCTCGGTAGGTAATTACCGTCATTGCTTGGGTCACACAGTCACGATACTCAGGGTAATTAGCGACATAGCTTGAGTCGCGCAACCAGCTTGGCAGCGGTAATTAATGTTCCGTTTTAGTCACGCAGGAAACATGTAAGAAATAATACCTTTCGTGAAGCTGAACAAGCTTATGAATAATCAACACCGATACAAAAGCCAAACAGCGATTTGGTTTTAAATCATATTGTTACGCGACAGTTGTACGGTCGCTTCTGTATCCATTTAGGGGACTACGAGCGAGGTATTCGTAAGAGTTGAATATATCGCTTCAGTATTTACTGCTCTGAATGGTTGAGTATTTTGAACATAAAGGCGAATATTTTGGAAAGAAAAGTTGTA
Organism: Hyalella azteca; assembly: GCF_000764305.2. Classification (NCBI taxonomy): domain Eukaryota; kingdom Metazoa; phylum Arthropoda; class Malacostraca; order Amphipoda; family Hyalellidae; genus Hyalella; species Hyalella azteca. The sequence continues at coordinate 305,350 of NW_025937263.1, read as the reverse complement.
TTATCTTCAGTAGTATTGCATTGTAAGCCTTGTGAATTCAGAAGAAACTTCTCGACTCCACTTTCAAATGTTTACTTCTTCACTAATTTGAGTTAGAGATGGCAGCGCTTGGCCGCCGCGATGAGTATACAGAACCACATTAATTTTACTAAAGTCACCTAAAGTCACCCTAGGATCCTATTGAAATTTCCATTTCTGAATTGCATTTTAAATTTTACACAGCTGATTGAACGGTTAATTTTATTTAACAAATGGAAATGCATGTTTTGCATGAAATTATTGTTTAATGCATGTTTCATTTTAGGGCACATTTATTTAATTTCGCTAAAATTAGAATGATAGTTTTCATGTGGTTTGAATGTTCACGGAATGATACCAAGCATGCAGTTATTGCTTCATAGTGTGTAATGTATTTATAATAATTTGGTACTAACTTAAATTTATTGCTCTGTTAGTTTTTAAATAGCTTTCATTTTAACGTATTAGCCAAACCGTGTTCAAATATGTAGTGGAAATAAACTCGGTCATATGACAATTCCCCTTATTTCTTTTGCTTTTATTTCTTTCTTTATTTCATTTTATTTTATATTTTTAATCAGCTTAGTAACAATACATAAATTATTGTATGGGCTGATTGATATTTTGTTCTGTTCAGTCGTGGAAACAAAGCAATAGACAGGCAAATTTTAGTATTACTTATACAGCCTCCATTGTCAATTTATTTATTATAGGGCATTAATTTTTTTAAATAAATGTATTGTCTGTAAAGTACGAATGGTACAGTGGAGAATCAAATTTCAATCATAAAAAACATTGCTGAACGGGCCGAGTATAAATGCAGTCGTTATCATCTATGTTGAGATGAATTTCAGCTTTTCTAAAACGCTGGCGTTGAAAGTTAAAGGGCAGAGAGTTGACCTTTATTGACGGCTATTTAAAGTAATGTTATCCTTGCGACAAATCGGGACTTTCCACGAGTAAGAAAGTAAAGTTATCTATAAGGTATGAATCCAACCATAGTTGAATAGTTTCATTCCAACCAGTTACATTTATGAAACTAGTTTTAGTAGAATGTAGAGTCAAGATTTAAAGTAAATACACACAATTTATATCAACTCCTGAAATCTAACTAGCTCAAGCAACAAATTTCATGGTTCGTGTACATAATCTTGTTCGTGAATGAATAGATCATCTAAATGATTTTCTTTTATTTTCTGAGTTATTAATTCCGTGAAGAGAAGCTCCTTAGCCGACAGCGTTATTTTGCTCCAGACACGCAACGCGGTCACGAAAATCTATTGAATTGCCTGTGAAAGCGGGACATCCGCACTGAATTCCATGCCTGATCTAACTAATTTCTCGGCTCACAATTGATATGATCGCAATACATTGAAAGCCCTCTAGCCCCGATTTTTATTACATAACAGTATAATTATAATTTTGTCGTATAATTTTTATAATTAAATTAAATTTTTATAATAATTGAAATTTTATAATAATCTCTAGGATAATTTCTGTTTCCCCTTTAATATTTCATTTCTTCATCATGCATCATTGAATGTTAACTTCAGTCAAATTATTTGCTCAGTATTAAATTTTTCTGTTTTTTTCCTGTTAAACATATGAAAAATGGTCTTCATTTAACTTCATTGTTCTTTGTTTAATTCAGTGCCCTCCACACTTCTCTCGCATGGTCTTAGTTAGTACGTAACTAATTCTAATAATATAAAGCGCAATACCGGTAAGTTTATGTCTCCACTGAACTTCAAGTTAACAGCGAGCTCCTTGTTCGCGCAGTGGGTAACGCGGACACGCGGGAGACACCGAAATGGCTCGACAAAATGTACACAGGCATCGAAAGTTTCGTCACAAACGCCCACGACCCGTGGCTCAGTGAAGCCGATCGCGATCCCCTCGCCTGTCAAGAATGTTGCACGTGCTTTGCCACGGGCAAAGTACCGGCGCCTAAAGCCATCACCTCGGCACGCAAGACCAACGCCCCCAACTCACTTGAGCCTGGAGCGGCTCTTGTCACTTCCAACTATGGCACCAGGAACGGCAACTGCATCTCCCGGCACTTCAACAACGAGGTACGGCAACTGCTGGGTACTTTCGTTTACGGTTAACTAGAGAATAGTAATATTTAGCTAGTAATAGTAATAATAGTGAAGTAATTTAGTTGTTGTCGAATTCTCGTAATCCAGGGAGAGTTTCTAAACTTTCGAGGCACGCTAGGATGACTGTTAACTTTTAATTCCCAGTTCTGCTGAGATAAGTACGAAGAGAATTGCACAATTTCCCACATTTTCTTCAAGAAGATCTGAGCGACGAATTTAGTGAGGATTTTGAATCATGCAGCAGCTGAAGATGTAGTTCCGAATTTCCTTAAATCAATAATTTTTTTCTTATTTGCATGCACAGTTGAACTGCAGCTAAGATCGTGCATCGCTGAAAACAATTCCCTCTTCTTTTTGCCGTTGTTCGCTGTGTTGCTGAAGATACGATCCCCCTCGCTCCCGACAATTATTCTGTATCCGCACGAGCGCTCAAGGGATTTCGATCGCTCGGGTATCGTTTTCAATTTCCAAATGCGGTATCGAGTCAGCACGACAACCGGTCCCCTCTTGCTTTAGAACCGCTTTTGCCTCGTCTGTCGACTCAGCTCGAGGCTCGCTCCTCATATTTATTTCTTGCGGGCTTCGACCGAATTGAATTAAGGAGTTACGACGCTTTTTTTCTGCTCAGTCCGCACTGAAGAAACGCAGAATTTAACTACTCTTTACTTTTTGCTCGATTTTCTTGCCTCTAACCGCTATGCGGCTCCAGAGAACCTTGGAGAATAAGCGAAAAGTATACGTGCTTGACGACTAGACGCATTCATGATATACTACGATATTCAAATCAAATCTTACCGGGAGAGATTTCATTTTGAGGACTGAGATCTCATTTTGGGATCGAGATTATTTTTCAAGTACTTTGATACACCAGATGTTGTGCTCTCAGTGTACGCTTCATCTGAACTGGTCCTAAACCCAAGTTTGACTTAAAACCCTATGGGATTCTTGAGTTGTTTCTTGAGCAATTGTTTCTTTGTGCCATTCGCAAGAGTACACACACCACTAACGCGACTTGATCTCGTTTCGCATTGCTTAACTGAGGACAATTTCAGCCATTCAGAGGTGTTCTTTGTCCTTTATCTGATCTAATTCTCTAATCTGCTGCCAAAGTTGCCTGGTTTTGATGGCCAATGGCAGCGTCCGGCTGAGATCAGCAGGTCTTTTCAAAGATTTAAGTTTTTTGTCATCAAATTAACTACTTCGTTACATAAGATACGTGCACTTCCTAATATTGTGTAATTTTTCTCCCTATATGTGGCTTCTACTTTGCCTAACATTGAATATTGACGTTTGGATTTATTTTTCTGGGCTTCTCCTGTATTAATGCAATTTTTACGGACTAGGTCATTTAAATGATGGGAAGGAAGTATCGTGCAAAATATTAATTTCTGTCGAAAATAAATTCGATTGAGCGATTTATTTGTGACACCAAATACGAAGCCTGAGCTAGGCCTCCCGAGCATCGGCCGTCTCGACTCGTATTAGCGACTTGCCTCGTCTCGAACTCAATAAACGACATGAAGTTCTCGTCTCACTGCCCTCTCGTGAGACGCTATCCAGTTAAGCCACTCTTGCAATACTATTCCGACAATACTGCTCCGACAATACTGTTCCGACAATACTGCTCCGACAAATACTGCTCTGACAATACTGCTCCGACAATACTGCTCCGACAATACTGCTCCGACAATACTGCTCCGACAATATCTGCTCCGACATGCAATGCTACTCTGGCAATTCTGCTCCGACATGCAATGCTTCTCTGACAATTCTGCTCCGACATGCAATGCTACTCTGGCAATACTGCTCCGACATGCAATGCTTCTCTGACAATTCTACTCCGACAATACTGCAGTACTACTTGCTTCTCATATCATGCTACTTGCTACTCGTGCAATACTGCTGCTATGAACAACAGGTTTCAGGTTTTATTCTCTTAAATAATTAAGAATATCAGTTATCAGTTAAGTTGTAAAGAAACAGAAATACTAAAGTTTTTCAAGAGCGGACGAGGTACTGCCGTGCATAATTCATTCGCTGCCACGCCCAAAACTGACCTTTTACAGCACATGCATGATATAGTATATAGTGTAGAATAATACATAGTAGAGTATAGTATAGATTAATGCATATTCTCATATTACTCTTTATTCTCTTTGACAATAACGTAAATGAACGGGTGAGAAATTCGCATAAAACATGATTAGTATTAAATTTTTAGGAAGGCTCTTAATAAGTTAGATTAAATCATGTTACATGTAAGATATTCGTAGCAAAATTCGTAAGGATCTGCCGGTCCCTTCTTGTTGCTCAGGAGCATTTTGCCCGGTAGTCTGCACTCTGCAGAGATCGAGAGTCTCTTGGTCTCTTGTATGTACGTACGCTACCTGCGGTACTTCAATGGCCTTAAAGGAAGTGTGTAGCCAGCCTGCAATCAATGCTGATGCCAATGAGGTCGCTAGAGTATGAGCCCGCAAACACCGCAATGTTGTGAATAACTGCATGTTAAAACAACTGTTGTTGTTATGTGCTCCTGAAAACCTGAATGATGTTAGGTTTAGGCCACTGTTTTTAAGAATCCAGGTATTGTCAAGTTTCCTCAAGTATATCTCCACCACAAAAATCAATATTTGACTGTAAAAAGTGAAATTTTCCTTGTTAAATTTCAAATAGTCTCGTAACTTTGAGTGCTTACTCATCACTGCATTGATCGTGAAACCTGTTCAACAACAATTAAAAGCATATACATCAGTTTCTGCGTTTTTAATCGCGGATAGATTAATCATATCTTTCTAATATTTCAAAATAGGCACGCCAGTTTGAAACAGTAGACTTAAAACTTGTCGGTTCATGAAAAACGTTAAAAAGTTGTAGGAAAATTTTGTTTTTGATTCGAGAAATTCGGAAAAGGCAAATGTAAATTTAACTCTCTATAATGATGTTGATGAACTAAATGAAAATTTCTTTACTCAAATTCAACTGTTAGGATGTTTTCAACATAAATTTTGTTAAAAATTAAACCACCAATTTCCACTAAAATGAAGAGTTTGACAGATAAATTTAAATTGGTAACTCTACTGGTTTATGAAGGAAGTGCTTAAAGTTAGAGCTAAAATATATAGCTATTTGTCGATTCAATCATCTAGTTTCAACTTCATTCATTGGACTATTCTACTAAACTGTCCCTCTTAACATGTTGGGCGAAAAAAAATGCTGGGCGAAAATTATTCTAAATCAAATAAATTGGGTCGTATGTATAATTTCCTGAATCTCATTTTGCTCTGAAAATTTGAGCTCATTTATTTATAGTTTTCTTTTTAGCGATAAACACTGTCATTGAAATTCATGTGTTTATGGGTAAGAATAATTAATGACTTTACTGTGGACTGACTCGTTTGAAGTTAACGTGAATGTTCCTGCCTTTGCTGTGAGCGCCGAGGCTTACACGACATTGCCAGCAACTGTTGCTCGGACGAGCGTTTATTGGCCGCAACGTTACGACCATGAAGATTAGATGGCGCTTTAATGCCACAGCCACCTGCTGAATTACCTTCATGACGCAGCCAACTGAAGTGCGCCGCGTGTAGAGAAGAGCACAGCCACCTGCTGAATTACCTTCATGGCGCAGCCAACTGAAGTGCGCCGCGTGTAGAGAAGAGCACAGCCACCTGCTGAATTACCTTCATGACACAGCCAACTGAAGAACGCCACGTTTAGAGAAGAGCACAGCCACCTGCTGAATTACCTTCATGACACAGCCAACTGAAGAACGCCACGTTTAGAGAAGGGCACTGCCACCTGCTGAATTACCTTCATGACGAAGCCAACTGAAGTGCGCCGCGTGTAGAGAAGACCTGCAGGTCATGTCGCTGACGTTTGAACAACATTTGCGCCCACGTATAAGACCGTCTCCGCCTGACCGTTGTTCCTGTGGACATTCTCTACTCAACCGGCGGACATTGCCTAGTCGTTAACTTGCTAATTTTATTCGTCCCAGTAATTACGAGAAAATAATTTCAGCAATGAAAACTAATCTTGGTTGATTTTTTTTCTTTGCCGTGAAAATCTTCCAGCAATCAATCTATGAACCGCAATCTATGCAAGTAATTAATGTATTTTATTATTGGCCGATGCACTTCCAGTTATTTCTATAAATGCATTGTCAATTGAATTTGAAGGGAAAATTACTTATAAGCTATTTTTAGCGAAATTTCTCATTTATGGAAAAAAGGTGCTATTATGTGCTCGTCCGTCTGTCTGTCCATCTGTCCGTGACTTCACGTTTTCGTCGACGAGGAAATGCGCTCTGTCACTCACTGCAGTGAGTACTGAGTTATATTTTTTTACACTGGCAGAGTATTGATCTGAATTAGTTTATATGATTCTTCGAAGACACCTTTTCCTTTTCTATTCAAAGACAAAATCAAGTTTCAATCTTTTAATATCTTCATTTTTTTACTCTACTTATAGGAGCAAATATTGCTGCTTGTGGTGCAACATTTTCAAATATTTTTTATGACAACATCGCGTGACTATAGCGCGTTGTTGAAGCTCCCTGTCTACTTGATACGTTGCTTTTCTTTGCGGCGTGCTGTTTGTGTGCAAAATTGGGCTAGAATATCCATATAATTATCCTGTGTAAATTAGGAGCTCCAATCTGACTTTGTCGAGGCATTTATCTGTGATAAACTGCCTTAAATAACTATTATACGGTGACAGATTATTGCTGAACCGTTAATTTGATTTGTGATTTTTATGGATGCTATGATATAATTTTTGGATTATTAACATCTGATCCGTTGCATTTGGGATAGTTGCGTTGCTTTCACGCCCCTATTTAAATTCGTACCTGCGTGTAGTTATAAATTGAATGAATCACTCTCAAAGATTTGCAGTTACAATTGTATGCCCATGAGCTTCAGTCAAGAATTATTGCAGTAAATGATACTATGTATTTCGTCCAGTAACACAAAGCGGCATCTCGTTTCCAGGCATTAAATTTATATTATGCTTACCTAACACTTTGACTCTGATTGCTTCATTTTGTACAATTATTTCATTTTTTGTACTGTGTTTAAACAGGGCTGCCATAGACGGTCATTTTTTCCGGACAAATTCCGTGATTTAGTTTTTCTCAATTGCAATGGCCGGCTAAAATTTATGATAGAGGTACTTCCTAATTAAATTTTAAATACTACAAAAATAAAATAAATGGAATTTTTATAGCGGAACCTACAAATAAACTAGTATATATTGAGTTATCGGCCTTTTTTGGCCTTTTTTGTTCTCGGATTTGTTCGATTTTAGGCAACCTGTATTATGTTCCACTACGTCCTGGAGAAATACATTTTGTGGTACGCATATGTACCACTTCGGAGTCAACGTGTTTAAACTGGAAAATTTCATTTGAAGCGTTTTGCAACGGTCTACGTCATATTCCATGGTAGACCAACAAAATATTCTTCAATCTCCAGCTATATTTTCAAGTGACAGACCAAATAAGCTGCAGCCTTCCGGAATATTTTAAGTAATCACTACTTTCAGCATGGCGATAAAGTATATACATTTCGTTCACGACTTCAATTTCATCAAATGATGAACGTCGATCACCAAAAGCAAAACCATTTCCTTGGAATGTATACGTGAATATGGTATCTTCTCGGTATGTGGTATCTTGTCGCCAACAAATACCGACTCTTAATTCAGATTTTGTAACGTGTCATCGACTTGCTCGTTATTTCTTTTGATTGCTTCCTGAGATCTTGTGGCTTGAGTGCTAAGCTCGCTAAGTCTTCATCATGAACCATAAAAGCTGGCAGCACCAAAGCGTCCATTCGCTTTCACTCGAACTTAATAGCTCGTCTCTTGAAGGCGAAACTTGGGCACTTCTCAGCCTTAGCGCAAATGGAGCGTCCTTTCGCCTTGAGATTTGCCGACGGCCTTTGACGGACGATCGACGCTGATGCTCTCTTGCAGATACTGCGAAGACTTTAAGAAAGGAATTAATTCAATTTATATGCTTGCATGTATGAGTTGTAATAATTGTGAAATAAGAGGTAAGAATATTTTCAGGTCATTGTTGCATCCATTGGGTAACATGAAAAGCCGTTTCGTTCAATTATATTAAATTTTCATATATCTTGGTTTAAAATTTCTTTAAATTCAATCAAATCTCGATCTGTTTTGAGTGTAACTTTAGCCTGTTTTTAATACCACAGAGAAGCCGCTGATCGTAGCGGTAATTAATGTATCGATTATAATACTTCAAATGCTCGACATAGAACTTGTGCTGCATAATTTTCGAATTATTAACCAGGTTGAAAATTCCATGCGCTACGCCACAATATTTCATCAGATATATTGTGGCGAGAGAGAGGATATAATCTGGCCCATAAGACGCTGTGTCTAATTCCAAGAACTAAGTACAGCCGCCAGCTCGACTTCCCTGCTTCCACAATGTTATTATTATTATTATCATTATGATTTTTATTATTTTACAAAGCGATTATCGTGGCGTCTGGTTCAAACGAACTTCGACGGCACGTTACACATAAATTTAATAGCAAGCGAAAATAAAGATTTTACATTTTTTAATAACAATAAAAATGGTGATCAACGGTCCCAATGTACAGCACTACGTACTGGCCATTTTTTTGGGGGGGGGGGGGCAATAGAGTTCATATTAGCCCCAGTGATGAAATTCGTCAAACCTATTTGGTAATGATTGATAGAAAAATTACATTGTGTTTTCAAGTTCAATTTCAACTGTGCAATGACAACACTATTCACACACCTCCCCAGCGCTATACGGTACAATAGCAACTAGAAAGAGGCATATACTATTGACATTTGACGCTGGCTATATACAAGAATGAGTTGAGTGGAGGTATAATGATCTTGAGTTATTTATGATGCATGAATATTTAATGTATCGATCGTCTCGCCTTGCTAGTTCAATTATGAAAACGCGACTGGTTTTGTGCATCGCAATAATTCGATACGTTTAAATGCCTCGCCTGGCGTTAGAAGTCTAGCAAATCGTAGCAAATGTATTTCTTCAGTTGGTAAACTTGATACGCTGCATTAAAGCCAGAAAATTCTCTACGCCCATTAGTTTATTCAGGCTGTACCGTGTTTACGCTGCCGTTGCCATCCTTAAGACATCCTGCCGTTGCCTATTGATGTCTAATTAAGTGGCGTAGTGGGCAGATATAAGACGGTTCAAAATAATATCGCCAATGATTCGTTGAAAATTCTATTGTTCCTTGTAGTTACGCGTGCTCACAGAGCCCCGCGTATTAGAGTAACATGACCTTAATTGAAGGCGTGTATGAGTGATGGCTTTTACTGAAATAAGAAATAGAAAAAGCGTGAAGTATTATAATGAAATAAGGAATTGAATATAAATAAGTTGAGGCTTTTTTGAACAGGGAATGGATAAGTAAGTGAGGACATCTCTTAAAGGCTTAAATTGAGAAGTAATTGAAAGTTATATTGAAATAAGGAATGGAATAGAATTATGTTAGGGTATATATTTAAATAAGGATTGGAATAGAAGTAATTGAAGGCTTAAATCCTAATAAGAAATTGAATAGAAGTAATTAATGGCCTGTATTGAATTATGAACGGTTAAAGAAGTAATCAAAGTCTTATTTTAAAATATGAAATGGAAAAAAAGTAATTGAAGGCTCACTTTAAAACAAGAAGTAAGTGGTGCGTGGATCTAAGCTGCGGGGAGAGCCTTCACAGAGACGGCGACATCGATTCGTGCTCGTCTACTTGTTGCGCTCACACCTTCACTTACACGCACGCACACGTTGCCTTACACTTATGTGCACACTAAGACACGTCACCTTATACGTAATTGTATGAATAAACACGTTCCCTTACGCGTATGCTAAGCAATTTTTACACGCACGCGTTCACCATGGAAGTTTAAGCTAACTATAGTACATGCGCGCTCATACAGTACGTTCCATTGCACTTACGTACGCGGATGCAAGCCAATCAAAATACGGACAGATACGTTGTTTAAAGTGGCATTGCACTGGATCCTGATCAAACTGTTTATGAAGCCAAACAGGGTCCTGTAATAATGAACATGCATATGCATTATATGAGTGGAACCGTATAATTTAATTGGCAAATTGAAACGGAACTTTATGCTTTTTAAATAAATTTGCGTCAGTGCTGTTTGCCGTAATTTCTTTTGATGGTGAAATCAAGCGCGTTTATTATGCATTACTTTTTGCGCGGTAAATTTTTGTTGAATTCCCGTGGCACCATCGAATTTTTTTGCCCATGTAGACCTTTCAACGCAATTGTTCATAACTCGTCGGGGCCCTTCATTTTCCCTGATATCTTCATATCCAGTTTAAATCATCATGAGTTTAAATCATTTTCTATCGTAGTATTATGTTCATAATCTTCGCGGTCACTATATGAACACTTACTTTCATCCTCAGTATAATTTTTTTCTTTCTTCGACGCGACTAAAATTAAGTATTACTGAAATTTTAAGGCAAAATTTCCTGAAGAAACTTAAAGGTGGGCGATTGCATTGATCACACGATTTTGTCGCCATTTATTATCGTATCGAACATCAATAATGGACTTTTATACTAACTGTAGTCTCGAACTAAAAAAACTCCACGATAAATATAGGAATCCAGTTCTTACAACTCTCCAGATGTCATTTGAAGCCAACTCTTCGAAAGTTTGGGCGGTTAAAATTCGTTTTTGAACTATCGCTTCCATCTGACTGCTACCTAAAATAAATACGTTATCTCTCCAGCAACAGCTTCTTTTTGCTCCAACTAGGAGCTATTTTAACACGGCAATCCATTTTTTATTACCTTGCTATGTACTCTTGATAGCCTGATTGGTGATGTTATGTTCACTGAAAGAAGCCTGGTATTGTCAAGTTACTCCTTCCAATGTCTGTGGTCACTAAATAAATTACTCGGGCACGTTTATACGCCCATCAGACCTGTACTTAATTATTCCATACATGTACGCATCAGATCTGTACTTATTCCATACATGTATGCATCAGACCTGTACTTATTCCATACATGTACGCATCAGACCTGTACTTACTCCATACATCTACGCATCATACCTGTACTTATTCCATACATGTACGCATCAGACCTGTACTTACTCCATACATCTACGCATCAGATCTGTACTTATTCCATACATGTACGCATCAGACCTGTACTTATTCCATACATTTACGCATCAGACCTTCGCAATCAAATATTCCATCCATGTAGGCATCAAACCCGCACGATTAAGTATTCCTCCTACGTACGCGTCTGAAGACCGCCATCTGAACGGCTCTGACTGATGGTAATGGCCAAGTCTTCAGTTCTTCTTGAAGCTATAGGATGGCCTGTAGCCGCAGGAAAATGTGGACATCGGCGAGGTATCGGGTGGCATGCGACAGTCTAGGCTCACTGAAATGTGTGTAATTTGTTGATATGCTTGTGATATATTTGTCTTGCTAACGTTAGCGAGGGTTTGATTACATTTTACTAGAATACATTATTAGTACCGTTGCTACTTCACCAGAATCCTTCTAGTGTTATGGTAATCTGGTCGTAATCGAACGCTAGCAATCTGGTCCGGTTTGAGCGGTGTCAATCTGATCCTGTTTGAGTGCGAGTTATCTTGATCTGTTTGGCGCTCGTAATCTGGCATTTTTTGGCTTTGGCAGCGATGGGGTTCTGTTTGGCGATTGGTAATCTGGTCCTGTTTGGGAACTGGTATTTTAGTTTCGGTGACTTTTTTTGTACCGCCTGATTCCCAGTTTTCTAAAAATTTCCGCTTTACTGCCGTCAGTTGGACCCTGATTTGTAGTCGTCAATAACTGTCGGATAAACAGAGATCTCGATAGAGCGTTGTGATTTACTGGCGGATGTGAATTATTTTCTGCAGCATTCATTTTTAGCAGCTATAAACACAACCAGGACTCTGGATGAATGCCGGTCACTTATTGTAATGAAGCCTTTCCCGATGATTTATGCGTGCAAACATTAGTTCCATGAATAATTGTGCGGGTAATAAGTTGCTATTATTTTGCCACGTTTAGATAAGAGTGCAGCCATGGTATCGATTTATTCGGAGAGATTTTGCTTCCGGAGTGTTGACCGAGTTGTGCACTTTAATTTCATTGTGCACACTACGGAACTGGCATGTGATGAAAGATTGTAACCTAATTCCTGTTTAATAGTCTATGTATTCGATGCGGCATTTTTAATCAAATCAATTGCTATAACATCCGTCATTGGAAGCTTTTCAATCCAAGTGCAGCCGAATCATGTGCGCCGACTTTTGCACTTTCCGGACGAATGAGAGGTAAAATCATGAATCAGTTTCATATAACTTCATAATATAATCAGCCTGTCAACATTGTACAGCGAACAATGCTTTTAGTTTTGTGAATGATTCCAGTATTTTCTTTCATGATACATGTAAAGGAATGGAACTACCGCCGTGAATATAAAAACTGCCATATCAGTCGATCTAGTCAAAATACCCGACAAATTTGATAGTGTTAGACCAAAGATTGCATGCATTTAAATAATCGTCTTTAAATAGGGATGTTAACCAGCAATTCAAGATTAGAAAGTCGTAAACAATCGAGTAGTCGCAAGAATCAGTGCTTGACTGAATGCAGCTCGTGCGGTGCCTTCGCAATTACACATTGTCACAAAACGAATAGTGTTCCTTTTTCACTGAATGAATGCTCATGTCACTCTCATCTGATATGCATCAGAGCGAAAATTTCGTCCATGCCGCCTACAAAGCGAGGTTCGGGCTCTAAATATCATCTATTATGTTCTTTCATGCGCGCTATTCTGATATGATCCTCAGTGAATCGTGTTTTCGAGTTCCCTTCAGGACCGCCCTCAGTTTGGCACAATTTGAGTATAGCTGCGTTCAGCGCGTAACGAATTGACGCTCAATGCTCGTCATCTGCGTGGCAGATGCCCCGTATTGCGTGACACATGCGACATACTGATCACGTCGCGCCACCCACTGCATATTATCATGCGTGACATACTGCTTACCACGCGCCACGTACTGCCACATACTAAATATATACGTACCCTCTGACCCGCGCGTGCCATGCACACGTGGCAAGGACCACGCATTCTGCAACGTACAAAATGCCGTTGGCTGAACATACCACACAGAAATCCACCTTGCTCCATTTATGAATGAATTTTACTCTCTCAAGCCTGACAGCGATGATGCAACGTAATTCCGCCCAGCGTATATTGTCTCTGGAAATTTCAAATCAATCACGCTTTTCGAATACTCCGCGAAAGATTTACAGGCACGTTTTTTAAAATGAGAATTTGGAAAGTGTGCTGTAAGCACAAGGTTCCCATTCCGTGGATTACCGCTGGTAATCCAAGTAGCAGTTTAGCAACAAGTGCTCCCATGCGTGCCGATTGTCAGCGACGCTCGTTGTACGTCAAATCCGAATCTTGTCAGCATTCCTAACCCAATTGCCGGCGAACCAAACTCAGGTCGACGAAATTTTTCGGGGCAGCTCACTTGCTGTGCGTCCTAAGGGAGAAGAATTTATGAGCACAAATGTATTCCTCTTCAAGATTGGGATCCTTTTTCGAGCCGCGGAACTTGATCCGAGTAAGTCTGCCGTCAGGTGAGTTATTGCCTATGAGATTGCCTACCGCGAGCTACAGGAAGACGTAAAGTCAGTGAAACTTGTAAAAAAATGCTGTAATCTTGTCCTCACCAGCATTCAGTGCTAGCGATAAAAATTTAATTTATTTCAGTCTCCGATGCTGTAATTTCATTATCTCTTCCCCGGTAATGTTACGGAAGTTTACGCTATTTTTTCGGGACTTGGATTTTCAATCTGCAAAAAAAGGGAATAATGATTGTGTTCGAAAGATCGCAGAATCTTGTAGTCAAGCAAGTCAATAATTGGTAGACTTTTTATATTGGGTATTTTTCTGTATTTCTGGAACTCATTTGGATTACACTTGATTTATGGAGGCGAAGAAGTTATTTGCAATGAAAACTGGCAGCGTGTGCTAGAGCCCTAGGTGCCTCTGCCCTGTGTGGTGGCCCTTTGAATTCGAATGTGCCAACTATAAAAATTTCCAGCGCTTGAAAGAAATCGCAAATGGCGTAATGACTTGCAAGATCACCTACAATGGATCTTCAATCTTAGTATTTTAATTCATTTATTCAATCTTCATTAAAATAATAAATTGAAATAATTTGAAAGGAATTTATCTTAATACAGTTTCTTGACATGAGCTGCCATTCATAGCTATAGCCTGTGAGAGTGGAACAGGTTGTCTATACTTTATTGATAAACTGGGTTGCAATCGGAAAATTCCCTGGCAATGCGCGAGTGGAAATTCAATATCTGAAATGATCATTTCACCTATAAATGCTGCTCAAGGTATGTTGAGAATTGAATAGAAGTACAACACAATTCGCATGACGCATAGTAAACGACACGTGTATTGTGTCATTAACAAATTCATTAGCAAATAAAAGGAATTAGTCGCCACTCTCAACCAGAAAAGAAGAAAGCGGCGTGGAAATCATTCGAAAATTAAAGCAAATAAATGTCAATAACGCTTTATGTTGGATTAATTAAATTGTAGATACTGGATGCCGATGTCATACAACTGCGGGACAATTAACGGGCTTCTGCACCTTACGCGATAATGAGTGCAGCGACTGCCAGGGCCACAACACCACAAAAACCAATCAATTATGAACGAGTAAAGAAATCTTCCTTAGGACTGAACATCCCCTCTGTATACCCTCGATTTTTCAATTCACTCCCGTCAAATACGACTCCTCGAAAATATGTTAAACCGTTCATAAAATCCCGCAAATTCTAACCCACTTTCCGCATTTATTTATGGAGCAATAAACTTGTGATTGTGGGGAATATCTTTCTTGTGGGTCCATTTTTGCTTTATTACGCCTAGTTAGGCTTTATATTTCATAAAAATTTTATAGAGCGAACCGATGTCCGGTGCTGTCGTACGAGCCTGCTTTTGTCGCTGTCAAATCGACGTATATGGAACACCTGTTCGTCTTTATGGAAGACCGAGGGTCGTCCTGGAATGCTGATTTACCCTGAAAGACTAGACTACTCAGCGCAACATCTTGAACAGTTTCATCCATTTTTGTACATTTTTGTCTTTTCTCGTATTGATTTGATAAAATACTTGCACTGCAGTGAGATTGTTCTCTGGGGCTAACGATGTGTTACACCTCAAGGCCTTGATATTTGCTGGACTTTCAGGTACCCAAGAATTAATGAAAATATCATGTTCTGTAATATATGGGTTGGTTGCAATGCAATTAGTATCACTATTGCCAAATTACTAGGTCTCAAGCATTCTGCATAAAGCAAAGAAAGAATTTCCCACGATAATGTTAGCCTCAAAGAGGCAGACATGCAAATTGTACAAATTACCGCCTCGACAGCACAGTACTTTTGAGTAGCAGTTTGTCTGCGCTAGCGTAAGAAATTTGGCGAAAGACTCGAGAGTTTCGACACTTCACTTTTTGCTTAGAGGACAATTAATTAGAAATTTACATCAACGATTATTGTGAATGCCTTGAGGGGATAAATTCTTTTAACGCCGAACGTGATAAATATTCGTGAAAACTTCGTCGGAAAAGATAAGGGTAGAAAAAACTACCTATATTGAGTAGCCATTGACAGGTTTTGCTGAACCATCGCCTGTGTGAGCTTGACTGCAGTTCAAGATAATAGATAAAGATGCAGATAAAGATAATTTCGTGCCAAGGGTTTCTCGGCATTTTTTGCAATTCTAACCAAACACAAACGATCAAATATTTATTACGTTATTCTTAAGCTCCCACGCACTCCGTTCCTTAAAAATTTGTTACCAACTGTGGAACCCGACACGCGATAGCTGTGCTTATATACTGTGGAAATCCGTTCCCTCTGATGCAATCGAGCTCAGCCGATCTTTACGTCATCTCGAGCTACAGAATTCGCACGGAGAGTCTGCCCGGTCTCTGGCAATGCTGCGCTGGAGGGACCAACTCGTTGCTGAATGAAGGAAGCTGAGCTGAGTTCAGGATTAAATGTATGTCCGGATGAAGGGCATTTCGATCACGGAAAAAATTTCGAAGTGGGAATGGAAACTTTTATGGCTCCTGGATCATCACAATGAGCACATGGCCACTGCCCCAAATCTTACAGATGGCCTTGGCCCGATTTTAAATCCTCATATTTCGTCTTTTTCAACTTTGATTTTGTTTCTTTTCATACTTAGCATACTTATGCTTACTTTAAGTAATATAATACCGGTATCAGTTGTAAAAGTAATAGGTTCGCTGTATCAGTTGATTTCCTGTATTATGATAGCGAGCTCCCAATTAACCCTCTATCTATGAGCGGCAATGTTGCAGTATATATTTCCCGCTAAATTATTAAATGCAAAAAATTTCCCCACCGTAAAAGTTGTAAGTTGAGCCGTTTAGAAAACAGACTAATACAACGCCAAGTTCCTGAAAACAAGAGAGAAAAATCACATTTTTAGCCCGCAACTCAGCCTTTGAATTGCAACTCAGCAACGGCCTAATGCTGTTGCATTAGCAGCCTTTTCTGCAGCAATGCGCGTGAAAATAAACGCAAAAGATTCTGTTTAAAAGACGGGGAAACTTCTTGGAAGCGGGTTCGATATGCACCGCATGTGAAAGGGAGAAAGTCTGGGAATTCCATGAGTTTCCATAAAAAAATGGATGAATCGCTGATCAGGTCAAATGCTGCAGCGTGGAATCGCTAGCGCAAGGCTAATCGCTTCTGAAACTGGCAGCTGCGCGTCAAGTAACTGCTGTTGAGAATAGTATAATTTGTTATTATTAATCGTTTCAGATACTACTACAATTTATTCATTAGCTATCCTTGCTGAGACTAGTCGCTGCTACTTCCTAACTACGTTGCTCCTTATTGATGCTGCTATAACATCTGCAGAATCTAATAGTTGCGATCCATAATTTCGCTGCTGAAACTAATAGCTACTTAAATTGAAAATTCTGAAAGCGAATCGCTGCTCTGATAATAATCGCTGCTCCAACGACTGAACGTCACTGATTCCCTGAAACAAATCGTTTCGAGTCAGGGTTATTGATGCTGATCGATTAACCAAATAAACGTCACTGAATCTAATCATTGTTCCGAATAGTTTTGTTCATGATGAGCAGCGAAAGAATTGAAATTATCCCTGATTACCGTAAACTTGCATCATTTAGAAATTTATTGGGAAAATATCAGCTCCTCGACCATTAAAAGGAATACCGTATAACGTTTTTTTCTGAAGTTCAGTACTTTTCTTCGCCTCTAAAACCTTAACTTCATTCTACCACTGTTCCTAAAAATTATTTAGCTTACGAACAAATATTTTTATTTGGACATCTCTAGCCTAAATACCACTTTTACGTACCTATTTTTTTACCCAAATTTAAATCTCCCGGCTGTCATCAAACTATATGCCGTGGTTGTCATTCCAAGCCTTTGTCATTCGATGTCATGTTTTTACCCCGCAACTTTTGTTCTATTTTGTTCACGAAGGCAACGTTGAAGCTCGTCGATACTCCTTTCACAAAAAGCGTCTCTCGATAATGAAAGCCTAAATGATTGAATATTCACATGCAAAACAGCGGCTGTCTCAGGCCTAAACTTATAGCTTCGATATATCCAGGACAGGAGACTCGTGTCGGCGGAGGATCTTCCTCGATATTAGCCAGTTCTTCCATAGTGACTATGTCATCTAACCTTATGCTGTGAATAATGATTCCACGATGTGTGATCGGTATTTTGAGATAATAATCCTTACGTACTTTTTAGTGCCCAAGAGAGAAAACCACGATTATACGTCTGTTAAATGTGTTAGACACGAAAAATAGTCATATGTATTAACAAGAGTGCTATGCAAAATGAGGATAACGAAATTTCAATTATTGTGATGCATTCGCGTGAAATTATATGCAGTTGTTAATGTTATCGCAAGCTATATTAGTGAAAAAAATGAATGATTTTAATCTAGATTGAATATTTTCCTGAGAAATCCGTAAGTTTAATAACTGTTCACGTACAGCAATGTTCACATAAATAATACTGTGTGTGAACTTGTCTGAAATGCTTTTGACGTACATGTTCTAAATTAATTCCAAAAATTATTAAAATAAATACAACCATCACTATTTCAAAATTTTATGCTGTAAGACGTGGGAATGCTAGCAGCGCGGTATTGAGTCCCTTAAGGTCTGTGACTCGTGCCAAACGTTTGATTGTACCAAACGCCCTGTGGTTATAAACAGCAACGAAATAAGACTTTTATATAAATAGACGTGAAGCTCTTAAAGGGGGCGATTTCCAGTATAGTTTCTTTTTAGGTACGTCAAAATATCGATGGAGCATAGAGTGAGTGTGTCCTCGATTTTCTCTATCAGAATAAAAATTTTTTGTTGGTCCTGCATAACGTCTAATTTTATTGAAACTCAGAGGCTGCGTGTTCAAACATATTAAAATTTATCTTTTCGGTCCTAATTTTCTCATATTCCTCATATTAAAAAAAATGCCTCGGTTAATTACGCACTCTTTCCTAAAAGTTCTATACCCCTTTAGCTTTTCCTCATGTAGCGCTCCTCTATGTTTAGCAGGACTAGTAAAATAAGGTCTTGTTCACCCCACGCAATTCAGGGGCGATCGAGTTTCGCCTTTGTTATACTCATCGGAACTTCTGCCTCCGAGCCCCACATTAAGGCAGAATTTTATGCATCTCAGTCCGATGTCGAGACAATATAGCGCACAACTTTCGGCAAGGAGGATGTTCTTCAACTCAAATGGGCGATTTTTTGTCACTCATCTCAAAAGTTTCCTTGTTTCCATGACGGAAAAAATCGAGGAATCGCTCTCTCGCCTCACAATTTTAATGATTGCTTCCTTGCAGGCATAAGGAATTCTTGACATGAGCGCTGCATGTTCAATGCTGTCTGGATATTTGAAGCAAGCTTTCTATTGTAAATTGAGCATTTTTTACAAATATTACCTACAGTGTGTATTCTTATTGATATTAAATTTCGAAATTTATTGCAGCTATATTAGTTAATTTCTATGATCGTAGTAGATTTTAATTTTCGTTAAAATTGTTATCATCTCTAATGTACTACAAACAGTTCAATAAAGTTGAGTACAATAATCTGTCCGAAAATATCTCCCGTCTTTTTCGGTCACTTATTGTTCAGTTCTCAACGCCTATCCTGACCACATTTCCGTTATTATTTTCATCGCGTGGTTATCGAGGGCTTGACTTCTTTGTGCCGGCGATCTGGCGGTCATCTCTCATTGAGGAACACGATGAGCGATGAGGTCGCTCACTGCTCTGCCTAAAAAGGCTTGTAAATTGCCGCTACGCTCGGCTACCGTCTTACCGTCTTCCTAACCGCATCCCAGTGATGGAGCTCCGTAGCTTTCGACTTTTATTTGATCATTCTCTGTATAGCGTTCAACTTCAGATTCCTTTCAATTCATAATGATTTGTTGCTAACTGAATTTTTCGAAGTTCTTGCGAAAAATGGGTCCTCACTCGTCATCGTTGCTTCTTTCATATTTTAAAATTTTTACCGTAGAATAAGTCTTGATCAAATGTTACTGCAAGAGCATTTTTTACCGAGACCATAGGTATCCTAATTCCTTCATTATCATGTAAGTAAATGCACTTTTTCTACCATTTTATCCGCCTTTTCGAAATTAATGTACCTTAGTATGTACACTTCGACAAATTTCATTTGCAACCTTGATCTAGGATCGATTAGGTGTTGAAATATGGCATTATTACGTCTTTGAAATGAACTAAATTTTCCAGCATGGGCATTAACTTAATTGTCGACTAGAGAGCTTACATGCAGTCTACCTAAGCTATTTTTTGTCAATTATAAGGACGGGCAAGCTGCGTCGCTGCAAACTGAACACATTTTTTCTGAACTTTAAACGATCGTATTCTTCTATGCTTCTGAAGCCATATATATTATCAAACCCTTGATTATTTCCCCATCTTGACCGAAGAACTATTAGAATATCAAGAAGTTCACTTCTCGCGGTGATCCATCGTTGCTGGTTTCTGGAAGCCACAGGTTCACTGAAGAGGCTGTCGTCTCTTTCACCCTCGGTCGGTTTCTATTAAGAAAGATCTTAAAAAATGACGCTCTGGCACTTTGTTTGCGCTTCTTGATCCCAATACGCTACCTTGTAAGAAAATATCTTCACCGTATCTTCATGGCTTTTTCCGTAAAGGTTTTTTGGCGACCGCTCCAGACGACTGAATTTCCAAACAATGGCCGTTTTTTCCGCTTCCAGGCGCTGCTAATCCTGGCGAGATCAGACGCCACGATTATTTTTCTTCATTCGAAGCCTAACAATTTCTAAAACATTTTATGCTAACAGGTGCATGTTGGAAATTTTATCACTAACGAATACAATTATTTTTGAAAAATAGTTTCGTTGGATGTCAAGATTTTGGAAGCAATTAATTGAGTAAAATTAGACGAATTTTGGGGACCATATTTTTTTCGAGAATATATATTACAGATTGGTAAATTTGATTTTAAATTTATTTATGCTTTCATGCCAAGGCCAATTAATATGCTTCGCAAGAATAATGAATAAACTCCAAATAGACTATTTTGTAACCCTCGGATTGAATAACATGAATAATAAACGAACATGCTTCATTTCTCACATTCAACAAAAACTCTTCTACTTTATGATTTAGAAGAGTTCAATTAATTCTGGCCAGCAAACGTTACTGCTCTGTTTTCGCGCCCCCAAATTTGCTTTATGCATCTCATTAGCGGGACGAAGTTTACGAGCCCCAAACGAGGCGTAGGTGCTTCGATGCGCCGGCCAGTCGTGCGTCCGGCGACCGGTGCTCCAACGAACTTTATGGATGCTGGTAATTTGCGACGTCGCGTAGAGCGTTCGCCCGCCCGCTGCTCTGCGAATGAATTGTAAAGGCTGTTGTCGGCCCATCGGTGCTGCTAGACAACAACAGGTGCATGCGCGGTGTCTATAGGGACAACAGAGACAGTTTCGTTTCGGCGAGAATTTAATATCTTTTGTGCGTGTGTGCTCCCTGCATTTTTAATGTCATTTTCCTTGATGTTTATGCATGGAATCGAATATAAGTCCGTTCAATTAGAGGCTGAAGAACCGAATACTGGTATTAGCTTAAGATTTTTCTCGCATTAATCCATGTTTTATTTTCTGCGAGAACACTCTTCTTTTAGATTGACATTATTCTTTAATGAAAAAATTTGAGTGGCCTTCATGTTCATGTTATTTATTTACTTTCATTATGAATTACAATAAATGTTCAAACTTGATATATTTTGATTTATTTGGCTTCAATATCAGTCGCTGCCGAACGCAATTTTTGCATCCAGAGAACGATGATAATAATAGACGAGTAAAACGTTTATTATATAAACTCTTTTTAGCGCATTTTCTCATTTATGAAAAAAATGCGCTATTGTGCTCGCCATGTCCGTCTGTCCGTCTGTCTGTCCGTCCGTGACTTCATGTTTTCGTTGACGAGAAAATGCGCTTTCTGTCACTCACTGCAGTGAGTACTGAGTTATATTTTTTAATAAATACTTAATCTTCAACTTGATGATGCATCGGGGGTAAATATTCTTCTAAATAAGGTTTCGTGGGCGAATCAAACTGCAGATGAATGCTGATCAATCCATTTTGACACTGAACGCCATTTGCCTCTCATCTGATCATATTATCAGAAATTCTCAAGGACTATTTCTAAAATTAGCACTAGAGGTTACAGTGACACGGTTGGCCGCCATTGTGGCAAGTTACTATTTATAATGCACAAGCCTTACTGCTCCTGACACTGCTTGTTGTCACGCAGAGTTGTTTGCAATTCGGGTGGCGGTTCAAACATGAGACGTGCATTGCGATGTCAACAACATTTCGTGCTCAATTACTCATCTGTTATCTGTTTAAGGGAGAAATTGTCACAGGCTGCAGACCTTTTCAGATGTTATACATGGTCATGTCTCTCGCAATTTGTAATTTCATCAGATATTTCTCATAATTGTTTAACCGTAATAAAAACCGTGATATTCCAGTATAACTTTACCACCTTATGTGTCCAGATAACTAGAACTAATTATTTGCCTAGATAATTTAAACTAGTACCGATTTTTGATGCAACTGTGAGAGTTCCGCCAAGTGTATGTTCATTGCCCTGGTATAACCCGCACCGCAGGCAAAACAATCGGGCTAAAAACGTTCAGCGTTTTTGTATCGTTTTGAGCTTCGAATATCTGGCATATACTGAAGTCGCGAATGGACCAAATGGATATGAATAGAACCTGAATGGTTGGCCGACTTTTTGCAACCGTTCGTACAATGCTTTAGAAATTATTGATTCATAGGTCTACTTGGAGTTTTTATCAATCCATTGGAGAGTATCGATTGGATGTCCATTGGAAAGTATCGATTGCATATCCATTTGAAATTATTGATTGGATATCCATTGGAAATTATAGATTGGATATCCATCGGAAAGTATAGAATGAATGTCTATTTAAGAAAAACTCTCTTTTAAACAGTGATCGCGTTGTCGTCCGCCGCAGGGGTTGGCAAAGCGACAAATAAAAACCTTCTATTTGTATTAGGTGGTCCAAGTTTCTAGGAGTTTTAAGAAAGTTTCAAAGTATTTCTCTGGACCTCCAGGAGTTCTGTGCCTGTTTTCTAAACCATCAAAGTTTAGCGCGACTCGCAACCTCGAAATTTGATTTCAACCATCTCGGACCATAGGAAGTTTGTCAGTGTTATATCATGAGCATCATATGCCATGCCTCGTCAAGCGTGAGTAATATAATTGTTGAGTATTCATAAAATCAATGCGTGGCGCTCGATTTGATTTGTTTAATAAAAAAATCGATGGTCTTAAATTTCCTGAAAGTATACGATGAAGAATATGTAAATTCAAATGAAGTTTTGATTCTGTTTCTGTTTGTTATTTCTGCCAAATTATTCCAATTTTAATGTTGCATGGTAAATTAAATTTTCCATTTTCCGTTCAGCCTTGAAGTAATGAAGTCAGCTTTCCTTTATCTTCGTTTTAGTTTTGGTAATTTGATAATTCCATGGTCACTATAGTGTCATCTAATGTTCATTATTCCAAATATAAACTTCGCTGATTGCCACAATGTTCGAGTTTATTAATTAGATTCTCAAAACTTTATCACTATATTGCCAAGCTCACCAGCAGAGTTTCTGGTGTGCCATCACCACTCTATTAAATCCCGACGTTCAATACATACAGAAGCTTATTATACCTCAGGAAGTGATTCAAAGAGGAGATTGGCCCGAGTCCATTACCCGCATTATCTTTACTACGGAGATTTGCAGCGCTGTGAGGCGTGCCTAACAAGTTAGCTCTACGCAGCCCAATGAGGCACAAATTATAAGTAACGGTCCTGACTCACAGGCTTCCTCAGATTCAAGCCATATATCCCTTATATAAAAGCCTTATTACCTATAAGGCTTTATATGAGGCAAGCCATATATCCCTTACCTATGCTTCATCCGCAGGTTGGAAGAACTGGATGATAGCATTTAAGCTCGCACTTCTCGTTAATAATTATTATCGTTAATTTTGAACTGCTATGTTATGAATACTTCTAATTTAAAAAAAAACGTACTCCCATTTATTCATGCTTGTTACGAGAAAATGATTCTCGCAGAAGGAGTCTCTGCACAATATAAATGTTCTATAACTTTTTCGCAGTGATCTAATCAAAACACAAACGAAACTTTAATCGAAGTGCGAGTTTTTTCATGAATCCTAAATTTACCTGTGCACTTTGTTGCTGAAATTCCAGAATGTACAGACAGCTAATATAATATTCGTTCATTGTATTCCTCCACATCCGATAAAAACTGTGAACTTTGAAGTCTCCCTTCAGTGCCATCTTCCTTAAAAAATTAAACTCCACTGTTTGAACAATTTCGCAGAGTTTTCCTCTATGCATATGAAGAAACGCAAAATATTTTTTGGCTGTTGACAGTCAATTCAGGTACTCCCAGCCTGCACTAAAAGCTCGTCTCAATTCAAAGTAACGGCAAGCTAGACAATTTTCAGACAACTTTTTAGCCATCTCGAGAAGTTGCCACGACAATAAAATTTGTTGGGCTTGAGTTTCTGTAGAGGCGACTTGGACCTAACGTCACGCACGCAGACGAGCGCGTTTGGCTCGAAAATAACAGTACTCTTTACTGGCCTCACCAATCCCAAAGTTGAGATTCTCTACTCCAACTTCTGATGAATAAATTTTTCCGACTATCATAAAATTGTGTTTCCATATCTTCACGACTGCTAACATTTTTTTTTTTTTTATAGGAAACTCCTAATACAAATGGAGAATCGGCGTAGTAGCAAATTATAAATTCACGAAATTTTGAAAACCAAAAATCCCAATTGTGGCAGGGCTTTTCGAAAGACAACAATTCATGTTTCGACATGAATTGAGTAAATGATGAATTGATTTCCAGCAAAATCACTCATTGGAAGTTACTTAATTACTTATATATACTAACATCAAAGAGAAATAAATCACGATAAAGCCTTTCATCGAGCCGTTTTATTCTCCCGTGGTGTGTGTGTACTCAGCTCATTATTATTTACTTGTTGTCTTTCTCAGATAACATAAAAAAGAAGCCCCTGCGTCAGTTGCTTTATCCTTTCCCTGTTTGTAATGAGCCTGTGGCCTTTCCTACAAAGCTTTTATTATCCCTTATTGTCTATAATGTGATTCATTGAATGAATAATTTAGTTGTATTCATGTGATGGTTATTATCATTATTTATTGTTATGCGATATCTATTACAGCCAACGATATGTAACTTTTCGCTGCTGGCTCATCTGGGATTTCTCCCTCAGCATCTCTTCTACCCAATCTACTTTTCTGTAACATTAACTCTGAGAATTAACAGATTTTAGTAAACTGTTTTAACTATTGCCATTATTTAATATTAGATTACCACTTAATTGGTTGATTTTAATTTATATACTAGACAATAAATATACCTGAAATATTATTTCCAAACGCTCGTGCTCTCATTTCAAAGTGCAACTTCAATGTTTTATTTTCGATGAAATCTGATGTTTCGACTGTATTTCTGAATGCGAAGGCAACCAAGCGCGCCGCAAACCTCGGGAAATTTCCAAGCAAAGCCTTGCGAGTAATATTGAACAAATTTATAGGGTAGCGTATCATCATTTTTTGGAGATCCAAATACTCAATTTGGTGGCCCTGGAGCTCGCACGCGTATGCATTTCTTATCTCTCAGACCCAAAATTTGGTTTTGAGAACGCCATTATGTCGCATGACGACGCTCTAAGTCTGGGAAAATGCACTCTCGATCTATTGTTCTTAAAATCTGTACTGCATGCACACACGATTCAGTTGCCTAAAATAAACGTTTGAGCTCGTGGCAACTGAACGTTTGAGCAAAACTTTAGCTTGGATTTGTTAAATTTAAAACGAACAAAATTGGCAAAATCGGTGAAAACCTTTAGAAGAGCAAATCAGCAAATCTTTAGAACAGCAAAATCGGCAAAAAACTAGCAAACCATTAGCTTGGATTTGTTAAATTTAAAACGAACAAAATTGGCAAAATCGGTGAAAACCTTTAGAAGAGCAAATCAGCAAACCTTTAGAACAGCAAAATCGGCAAAAACATAGCAAACCTTTAGCTTGGATTTGTTGAATTCAAAACGAACAAAATTGGTAAAATCGGTGAAAACCTTTAGAAGAGCAAATCAGCAAATCTTTAGAACAGCAAAATCGGCAAAAACTAGCAAACCTTTAGCTTGGATTTGTTAAATTTAAAACGAACAAAATTGGCAAAATCGGCGAAATTTCATAGTAGTAGATTTTTTCTGAGGCTATTCAGTAAATGTAATCAAAACAATATTCCAGCTTGTGTTTCTGCTCCAGCAAATCCTTTAGCTTGGATTTGTTAAATTTAAAACGAACAAAATAAATTGGCAAAATCGACGAAAACCTTTAGAAGAGCAAATCAGCAAACCTTTAGAAAAGCAAAATCGGCGAAAACTAGCAAACCCTTAGCTTGGATTTGTTAAATTTAAAACGAACAAAATTGGCAAAATCGGCGAAAATTCATGGTAGTAGATTTTTTTCTGAGGCTATTCATTAAATGTAATCAAAACATTATTCCAGCTTGTGTTCGCACATCCGCGTTGTGCCCTTATACAATGCCATATATGCCTCCCATTTCCCCGCATGAGGCAAGACAAAAACTGCCGATAAGTCCGTCTCAACGGCTCCTGAATAAGTATTCTATGAATAACCTGTGTTGAGTAGAGTTAGGATATCGCTGCATGATCTGCTCAAACATGAATAACTCTAAAACTCTGACAACGTCGCTCAAACTTAATCCCAAAACTTTGGTATAATTTGAGACTGCGGCTGCTCTCGAATATAGTTAGCAATTTTTTGTGAATGCCCGGCAAGCCAACTTCTCGGAACAGTAGACAGTATCGGAGTTTTATGCCGTGGATGACCACGAACCCATTTCGAAAAGACTTCCGAAGTGCAGGAAAGATTTATTCTCCGTAAAATGAGAGTGTTGTTTGCAAATATTTCAGCCTAAAACAATTGTACACATTTTTATATGTATATTTGTAAGGAAACCCTCCAAATTAATGGTGGATAGTGTCGACGGATTCTATGCATCAATATGTATTTAATTATAATGAATGATCAATAATATCGGATAGGTTATTTATTGAATTCATAACTTTCGATCAAATAAGTATTTCGGGCAGCCGAAGTGCTCATGAAATACAGTGGGGGAAATAAATATTCGTACACTTGAAAAATCGTATTTTAATGTATGTAAGTACACAAACTTAACAGGAAAAGTGATTTAAATTATATTGTTTTTTGTTGCATTGAGATTTAATTTCTTTTGATAGTATTTTTGAATACTATGCGTCTCTATACATAATTTAAATCACTTTTCCTGTTAAGTTTGTGTACTTACATACATTAAAATACGATTTTTCAAGTGTACGAATATTTATTTCCCCCACTGTATGCTTCACTCTCCTCAATTATGGTGGTTCAAATGCAAGAAGCAATATATTTGAGCAATTAATTACCTCTGATTAGCGCGATCATTAGCACTTATTACAAAACACGATACTCTTGCTGGTGAGCTCCCGTGTTGGTTTGGAAATAAGGCTCTGTTTCCTAACAGAGTTCCTTTAAAGCTTCCCGGTTTTTTACAAGTAACGAGTCCGTACGATTCATGAATCGCTGTCGTGTTCACTTTATATTTTCTGAATTATTTGCGAACTCACTGTACAAACTTGTACAAAAGGTGCATTGATATCGTACCAGAAAGTGGGACAAATTTGTAAGTTTTTGCACCAGCATGGAGTTGGAGCGAACGTGTTCTTATGTGTTGGAGGGAGGCCGCAGTTCAATTATTTATTCCCGGTCACTGTTCAGTAGTTTAATGAATGTATTTCTCAATTGTAGGGAAATTGTGTTTACGATCGACGTAATTCGATTCTTGTTCAACAAACTATTGTCAAATTTCTGTTTCCATTTTCCAAAGTTTACTTTCATATGCATTTTAACTATTGTTTCACTTGACTGAATTTCCCAGAGGCAAATCATCTGAAATTATAGACCATGAAGACGAAAAAGCTATGCCGACCCCAACGTTTCCAGCTTGTGGGCTATAATTAAGACCGTATTTCATCCCCTGAGCAGAATTTATTATTCAGTGCCGCTCAGAAATTTTGCGATAGCAAGAATCTCAATGAAGAATGATGCTCTGGGGATTGAAAAAAATCGTTCAAAGTTTCAGAAATGATGGACGGGTTATCGTCACGTTAATTTTTAACGAACTGGCCTCGTGACATTTAATTTTGTTTAGCTTCCCAGCTCTATTATGGGTCTACATCATCAGCTTCACATTTTTGAAACAAGGAATTACGTCAATTTTATATTTATTTCCCATTAACATTCCGCTTGAAATATCCGGCGTATAATTAGCTGAACATGTATTAATAGTTCGATGCAATATTTTTGTGCACGAAAAAATATGATTTATGTAATTTCTTGCTGCAATTTCGAAGCTTTCCGGGAACTGCTTCTTCAATTTCATTACTAAATTTTTCGATTTAGATCCACGAGACCGCTATCTCATTTGTTAGACACTTAACGTTTCATTTAGTTAATGAATCTTTAGTAGGATCTTGATTCATATTAAAATTGCTGTACAAACAACAATCTTAGTACACCGCACGCCGTATTTAATATTCAACTTCTAACTTATATTTTAATATAATATAATGAATAAATCTCCTCTGTCTACACCGATTAAAGTGCGTTTAGAACTTTTATCGTGAATGTTCGAACTGAAATCGTCAAAGGTCACGACTGTCTTGACATTTTGCAACATAAGCATTTCGTTCAATACGTACGGCAGACGTCACTGCAAGCAACTTTTGCCGCTTCCGGGATATTTTGGAATCGTCCCGTGTGGTGACACAGCCAGCCGTCTGCCAACTTACGGTCATGTCTTGCTGAACTTGTTGGCCGTTAAAGCTTCTTAAAATTGAACGATGACTTCCACGTGAAACGCTTTTGAATAGCATCGGTAAACATACCAACTGCAGTGCCATGCTGTCTCTGGTGCATGACTACTGACTTCTTGCGGCCTTGGGGGGCATTAGTGCATGAATACTAACCCGAATACAGCGTGTGCTTGATCGATCTATATATATATATATAGTTTTAAACCCGGAGTTATCTGACGGAATCTAAAACCGATAATTTATCCCTCCCAACAATTTACCAAAAGGTTATTATTTCTGTCTTCCTGTAGGAGAAAATAGTCGCTTACTAAACCATTGTTATGTTCCTGGCTAATGAATCGGAAATAATGCAAACTTGAAAACTGAAGGTACAATTACTGATGAGATCATGACTCGAATTTCAACTTTAGGAAACTCAAATATTCATTATTTTTATGGTAATCTATCTCTCAATGATAAGTATTGATGTTGTAAATCGGATCGCTGCCTCCAAAATTACAATCTTTCTACAAAAGTTTTCTTTATTTAGATGATTGCAATATAATTACAATGATTACAATAATCTGAAATATATATAAAAACCGAATATCAAAAGGAATATTGCAGAGCACCGACAAGAGACCCATTTTTACAATCCATTTAGAGCTCCATATAGTTTTATTTATTTTAAATCCCAGCGCTGGCCGTGCTGCCTCGGTAAGAACGTTGCAGGGCTGGTCACCGTCGCGCATTCATTTCAATTATGAACGACGGGGTCAGTGGGGCGCTCTTACCCCCGCCTCTTTGTTGCTGGCTTTATAGGGCTCGTCTGTGTCCGGATTGCCAGCGCAGCTGCGCCAAGATTGTCCTGAATCTTTGTACCCATTGGCGGCTGGTGAGTGCAATGAATTAGGATTTTTGGTTCTACTGAGCAATGAGTAATTGGATTTTAAGTGCGTTCGATTTCAAGCGAAATTTGCTTCTTGAATTGCTATGTTTCTCTAAGTGCAGCTTGAGTCGTTAATTACATTGCCATGTTGTTGGTATTTCTTGGAAATTAACGAAACCGCTTCTATTCATCGAAGTTGAGTGATGAATGTGGGCTTTAATGAGCACCTAGTCAGCGAAACGTACATGTATATCATAAATTGAAAACTTTATTATATATATATCATAAACCTGCAACCCTTAACTTAATTGATTTCTCCACCAGTGGCTATTTAATTTTCTACACGATCCTTCCTTCAACTTCAACAAAAATTTTCTTTGATGCAGACACTGCATTCAAAAACAGTTCTCATTAAACAAATCATTCAATTGTTGAAGCAACTTTCATCAACAATATTGACTCGTAGCGATGAATAACAATGTCATGTTTATAACGGTGTACTTGGAAAATAGACAGGTTTTGATAGACAAGCCACACTCAGGCTTCTCTTTGCCATATCGAAGTGTCGCGTGGACTTGTGCATTACATTGCTGTTCCGCACCGCTAAACGCAAGCATGACCCACCCTCACTCTCTCGTCCTCTCTTCCTCTCTTGTCAACTTCCTCTCTCGAATTGCTCTTTCCCTCTTTCATGTCCCTTGGCAAGGTGCGCCATTCTCTGATCAATGAATGTGACGTCACTAACCCGTGACGTGTTCAATGGCATCAGGTTAACTCTCTTGCTCTCAGTCTCTCACGCCGCCGCGCAAGATGACCGACTCTGCAGCACTCGACCAGGGCTTTGACTTGACCGTGACAGTACAAGATTCTGACAAGAGAACGTTTTCCAGGCATCTAAGGCATCTAAAATAAAATAAAATGCTTTCCTATAGGCAGTACAGGATTGCTGATAAGGAAATGCTTTCCTGTACTATATATAGGCATCTAATGATTGTCTCTCCTTCGATGCGGATATGTAATTAACATATCCGCAATGGTTAGTGCGCATTAATTAAATTTAATTTTAATTAATTAAATTTAAATTAATTAAATTTAAATTTCATTAAAGCAATATATATATTCAAACCGTTTTGTAGATAACCTCTTTTTAGCATTCAAAATTTACAAGTTGAACAAATGAATGATGGACAAATGTTTAGAATAATTCGAATCGTATCTCCGGTTAACTCACTGACGGCATTGTAGGCCAATTTATCATTGCAATAAATATTTTGCACAGTACCAGCAAACACTTGAAAGTTAATCCATGTTTCAATTGTTGAGATTCAATTTTACGAGGTTTCTCTGTATTATAAGTGCTGGCAATCCACTACTTGATTCACTTGTACTACGTAAATATCATCTTTCTTACGCTTGTACACAGTGTATATCATCTAATTGTTTCTGTTGGCTTCACCTATTACGGGACTTAAAATATTAAACCATTACACAATTTTAACAAACAGAATGATTGCAATATTGTTGCTATCATTATTTTGTATATATTTCAATGGTTCCAATATCACCATCACTCCGCATAAATTGATCAGATCTCACGGACCACTTAGATAAATTGTGAGCTTAAACTGAAAATAAAGTTCTACTGTGTATGCGGTTCTCAAGTGTTATTTATTTTCTGTAGCAAAATTCGTTGCATTCAGCCACGAATTCTGATCTTCGCGTTTTTCGAAGTCATAAAGAATCACCATGACTACTCAGAGCAAAATTATCAGCATTGTTTTTTTGTTCAATAAATGAGAAACTCCAATCTTATCAAATCACGTATTGATGAATTAAATACCATATAATCCACTATTTTTCCGCTGCAACGAGCAAGCATATATAAAATGAACTTGCTTAAAATAAATTGAAAATCTACTGTGCTTATCAGATTTTTATTATTTTTTCAGTGACGTAATGCAAATCCTAAATCCTGACGCCGGGAGCTTGAGATTCACAAGCGAGCGAGAGCGCTTGACTGGTGATCGTGCCTGGCATGACGATCTCGTGTAGCGCAATATCGCCCACAGAATATAATCTCGGATTGCTCTGGAAATGTATAGAAAAAAAGTGAAGCGGGCCGTTATAATTCTGGAACTAAAGAAAGCTTGCGCGACGTTTCGAAGTCAAATGTTAAATAATAGATGATATGTTTTGTTCGAAATGAAAAATTCTCTGAAAAATGCTCTATTGCTTCAAAATGTCCGTTTCTTATTCTTCGTCATCGTTCAACAGAGCGAACAGCGGAGTAAAACTGATCAAAAATGATTAGAGAATCACATTGCTAGGATCAACCGTGATACAGAGTTATACCTTCGATTTTAAAGTGATATTAAGATCTGTAATAAGAAACACTAGAAGTTATCAAATTTATAATACATCCTTGTAAAGGTTAGCACGCAGAGCACGAAAAACTGTAGGCTCTTACCTACTCTGAGGAATGTAGGATTGCATCCTCCCTTGTGGGATAAAATGCTGAGGACTGAGGATGTTAGGTGCAAGAAATGCCGAGGACTGAGAATGTAAGGTGTAGGAAATGTTGAGGACTGAGGATGTGAAGTGCAGGAAATGTTGAGGACTGGGGATGTTAGGTGCAGGAAATGCTGTGGACTGAGGATGTGAGGTGTAGGAAATGCTGAGGATGTGAGGTGCAGGAAATGCTGAAAATGTGAGGTGCAGGAAATGCTGAAAATGTGAGGTGCAGGAAATGCTGAGGATGTGAGGTGCAGGAAATGCTGAGGACTGAGGATGAGAGGTGCAGAAAATGCTGAGGATGTGAGGTGCAGGAAATGCTGAGGACTGAGGATGTGAGGTGCAGGAAATGCTGAGGACTGAGGATGTGAGGTGCAGGAAATGCTGAGGACTTGACAGCGCCTCACATCCTCAGTGAACGGCGCGTCCTTTCAGGCGCTGCCTGGCGATCCTTCCACTCAAGACATTCTCCTTTTGCCTGCCCGACTTTATTGGATGATCTGACGTTTGAGCTACGAACAGCTTTGAACTTTACCATAAAGCAATTTTTTTTATTTGCGAGACTAAGCTATTTTTTTTCCTTTGCTCGATAGAATAGGTTTCCTGGCCGAAACGAGATGGAATTCATTTCGCGCGCACTTTGCTCTGTAACCTTCCATATTTATTTCAGTAGCCTAACATACATGTCACGATGGTAAGAAGTTTGTGATGTGTAAATCTTGTTGGTTTATCTTCGGTATCTTGTTGGTTTATCTTCGGTCCATTGCAACCCAAGTTAAAGTCACGAGAAACGCTGCAGCTGTAAAATTTCGTATGACGATTCAGCTTCATTCTTATCGTCGTGTGGGAAGATGTGCATATTATTTCATACTAAGTTATTGTCCAATTTTTGATCGGCTTGTAACGAATTCATTTCAAGTCTAAATTTATCCGTACTCAGTATAGCAGCAGCAACAGCATCTCAATCTAAATTAAATTTATATTTTTTGATGATTTAATAAATTGATGCATAATTGGAATAGTCAATACTATTTCCGTTCTAATTAGACACCAATTGAATGCTTCTTTGAATGAAATATAACTATTCATAGTAGGAAATTGAGCTCCTAGCGCTCATTTCAAAAACTTCTCAGTGGTGCAAATGTTTGTTTAAGACTTTCATGCTAATCGTCAACGATTGCGTTTCATCTCTCCTTCGATCCAATTTGATTATAAAGTCTCATCAGAATTCTTTTGTATCCATGTTTTGAAATGAATATTTGTCTAGCTTCGTCGCCTTTTTAGCGCATTTTTTCATTTATGGAAAAAATTCACTATTGTTTTTCTTGTAAGTTAGCTTTTTGACTAATCTTACCGGGCAGTACTTCACGGTCTCATCAATCTTGAAGGTAAAAACATCACTAAATATGAATAATCAATAAATTTTTTATTGTCTTTGATGATTGATTATATATTTATTCATAATAAAGATTATGATAAATATCTTTCGGTCTGCAAAAATATATTATTAGTAGAGCTGACAAGGCGCGAGCTGTTCTTCTGCAGCTGCCCTGCGCCATGTAAAAACGTAGCTTAAAATTCTGAACATATCTTGTCTGAAGACTCCTGTCACATATGATTGCAAATAATTCATGGTAAAAAACGTAGATTACCATGAGTTTTTGTTCTAATTTCGGACTCTTCATATAAAATAGGGACTATTAGATTCTACCTGCACTAATATTAACTAAACATTTTAAAAGAGTGTATAAAATAGTAAAGCTGATTAAGTAAAATAACAACATTTGTACCTCGTTCACTTTTCGAGACCGGAAACGTTCTAGTCCCAGATGATTCTTCAGTCTAAATTTTCACTTATGCATTTCAGCCATCTGCCTTCAGACTAACTAGAGCACTGTTATCTTATTTCGTTACTAATCTACTAAACTCAGTTAAAGTTCACAAACCATTTCTTTTTCCCTTGCAATTTACATTCTGTTTCATATAACTACACTGCGCCAATTTTGAATTACTTAACTTCCATTTTTCCCTTCTTCTTTCTTTCATTCTTTATATTTCCTGGCTTCAGTTTTACTACAGCATATATGCGTACATCGATCATCATCCTATCGTCGAACTTTCAAGTGCTACAAAAAGTAACTCATCAAATTGGAAAGACCGATACGAAAATTGTTCACAAGAACTAGGCTCCGGTCTTCAACAAAGCCTGTATAAAAAAACTTCTTCTACCCAACCATACCAATCTTCCTGTCTTAATATATTTTATCTTAGGCAGTTAAATATTCTATAACATATATTTTCCCTTGCGACGGTTGTGTCGAACTCAACCGGACCCGGTGACTCGTCCAAGTCGTTTGAGTCGCTCGAGCAGGACCCTTGCATCTCGCTGGGCCATTTGAAGGATTCTTATGGACCCGCTGTATTATGGACCCGCTGTAAACATTTCCTTGGTTCCAGTTAATACTAGAGTGCCTCATTGCTGCTATAAACGGGCCTCAGCTTGTCTAGGGGCCAAGCAGAGAAAAATATGTGGGGAAGTTGCCGAACTTTCTAATAAACTTCACTGCAATAAAATGGTAATTGCAGCTCGACTGCACGAAGAGAGAGGGTTTTTGTGTGTTACAGTAAAATGTTGAGTTAAATCTCGTTTAGGAAACTACGAAAGGATATGTAATTTTTGTTACAAATGTCCGTAAATGAATGTTTCGTCCAAATTTGGTTAGAATTTTCTGATATTAAGGTTGCTGGAAAGCCTAATAAGAAATGTTTGTATTGAGCTTTAACCTGATGGTACCATTATAGGGCAAGAGTTTTAAAGGCATGACTTTTCCCGAGGAAATCCCTAAAAGCTCGGGGATGGGAGGGAGGAAACATGGTTTATCCTTTTAAATTTTAGTCATACCTTTTTTGTCTGGACTTTTCAAGACTTAGTACATCGTGGCCATAATATTTACCAACGGCCATCACCGACCGCGACAGTATTGCTGCCTCTTGGTCCAACAAATTTATGAAAATTTCATGGAAGTTGAAATAATTCTTCGGAACAAACGCAGCCAGCGTTCTCTCAGTAGGCTTAAAACTTGCAAAGCCCTTGTTATCTAACTTTATTTTTTAATTGTTTTGCTCCAAACATTTTCTCGGCCTGAATTTATACAATTTTTACTTGCGAATGCATAAAACCTCGTGGGTTGTTACGTCGAAGTATGTTGAATTGACGATTGATTTTATTGAAAAATCGCGAGTCCCACAAATTTTGATCCGATCGAGTTCGCCTCTGTCGTTTTCTCCTTTTATTTAAATTTGATGCTGTCCATGAAAAGGCGATGAATCATGTAGGCTCCTGATGTAACATGACCCTCTGATGAATTGAAACGGGGAACGGGGACAATCAGATCGCAGTTACGTACGGCCCCTGTCAAAACTCTGTGGACTGTGTACGTCTAATTTTAAAAACAAAGATGCAATTAAAATATCAGGTTTCATTTATCTTTATTACACTAATAATTTACTATCCCGACAAAGGAAACAATTCAATTTTCTGGTACTATTGACCTTTGTTACTATATTTATTTGTATTCCGGATTGAAAGATTATTGCTCTGCGGACAAAATTTTCCTCTATAACTCTTCGGATTGGACCTCAGACTCAAACATTAGTATGAAGCGATGGAAAGCTATTAGCCTTCGTTCGGGTTACCGCCGTAATTCCCATAAACTGTTCGCAATAGCTACGGTCGATCGATAATTAGGCTTGCTCAAATTATTACTTCTGGCTGAAAATCGAAGCAAAAAATCATTGACAACTAAAAACGCCATTTTCTTGGATTCAATTACGAACTGCATGTAAATTTTCAATGAATTCTGTTGCTTACTACTATACTCGATACATATTGGGCAGACTCGCAATTATTTCCATTATCTATGTTATTAACTTTTCAACATCATCACTCACATAGTTTAACAAAAATTAATATTAACACAGAGAATTTTTAGAGTTATTTTCACGTAACCTGAATCTTCACCGAACTCGCGAGTGGCCGGTAACCCAGAACTGGGCTGCATTTAACTGGCATTTCACGATGGCTGCGACAAAACGTCTCTGACAAGCCTGCATTTAATCCCTGGACGTTCAGTTGATTCCAGTCGAAGCGATCGAAGCGAAGCGGCCAAAGTGAGTGAGCACCGAAGTCGTCAAGTCACGCGATGCAAAAGCTCACGATGCGCACTGAAGAATTCATGCCCCTATGTTTGGGTCGCTCAGTGGGTCTCTGGCACACTCGCGATTCTGTTAGAAAATTTATGTAGAAAGATTCTGCTTTGTGCCCTTTGCTCTTTTGATTTTTCAGTTGAGAAAATTTCCCCGAATTAGTCGTGCTGTTCATATAGCACGCGGGAACTGAACACGCTTATTTGTCACTAAGGAGCTAACTTATTCTTCATCTAATAAGTGTTAGTAAAAGAGGAAGTTGAGACGCATAATAAAAGGAACGTAAAACTCGCTCATAGGTGACAAATATGCGTCTCCAGTTCACGCGTGCGACACAAAAAGACCAACTTATTCGCGGCGCACTACACGTGTCAATAGTTTAGTCACATCGCAACATCTGACCTGGCTGATAAGCTGACCTTGAATACTCTAATCGATGTGTTAGTGATAAATAGTTATCGTTATGAGGGTTCTGTGCGGTCTCATCATCCTCTGATGGTTTAACTTCGTTCGTACCTGTAAGAATAAATTTGGTTTTGTTGGATCGATAGCCAAGATCAACTGGACAGTCCATCTACGTACCTTGGCATCACAAGTGGATAACCACGATGGGACCTCAACTCTGGAAACTGAATTACTTCTTGATAAATTCCTTTGTTCAGTTGTTTGAGTGATGGTATACGAGTTTATACGAAGGTAATAAAGTGTTAGTATTAGTCTAGGTGTGCACCGTCAAGTTGTTTTGGTCGGGAGGAGCAGCGGCGCGGGAAGCTATCAGCGTTTGTCAGGCGCGGCGGCCCTTCCGAGTCGTTATGAGGCGGATGCTGAACACGGAGCCGTGACACGACTCATTGCTCATGGCTGGCTGCTTATGGCTGGCAGCTCATGGCTGGCTGCTTATGGTTGATTTCTTATCGCTAGCAGCTCATGGCTGGCTGCTTGTATCCTGCTGCTTATGGCTGGCTGCTTGTATCCTGCTGCTTATGGCTGGCTGCTTGTATCCTGCTGCTTATGGCTGGCTGCTTGTTGCTGACTTTTTATCGCTGGCAGCTCATGGCTGGCTGCTTGTGTCCTGCTGCTTATGCCTGACTCCTTATGACTGACTCTCGAGGTCAAAATATGTATCTGGCTCTCTATAGCTGATCCACGTGTTCCAATAATATTAACGTGTCTGCCTGCTTATGCCTAGCCCACGTGACAAAGGGTTTCTTCCTGCTTTGGGTGCCGATAACTTCAATATACTCGTTGTAGAAAGCTTGGTTTTGTTTGCTTGTAATAGCGATACGTGCAGAAGGTTGTATTACGAATTCTGGGTTCTGTAACTTTCAAAGTCTTGACTAGAGATTTGTTGACATAATTATTAAGGCTGCTAAAATTTAGATCAAGCTGTGCAATCGGCAGACAAGCTTCGCCGTGTTTACCTCCTGATGTTTGCTCGAAGCTCAACATAAGAATCTTGGTTTCTCGAAACGAAGTATCAGAAAATCCTTTCCTTGTTTTCAAATTTTCCCTATCCAAGGTAACCTTGTGAAACTGTAATTCCTTCACATTTTGAAAATCTCCGTCTTCCCCACGTGCTGCTTTTTAATCCGGCTAATAGCTGGTCCCTTTACTTGTTGTTAATTTAGAAATTAATTTCAATGTTCTCTATGCGACGACATCGAGCCGAGCGAAATCAGAAATTGATTGTAATTTTATTCACTTCAGAGTCGAATATTCCGGCGATAATACTTAGAAAACAAATAAGCATATCTTACACGAAAGTGAATAAATCTGTGCCAATTTTATCGTGTTCCACTTGAGTTTATGTAAAATTAAATAGTGAATACATTACCCAGGATTCTTTGGGCTATAACTTGAATAGAAAGTTCAATATCTTTATTATTCAAGGCGTTTCTAACACTAGATGATCTGCCTTGTACAGATCCGCTTCTGCGGAACTCATTAGTGAACTTTGACCTTTTCTAGTCAATCCAATCTTAGAAAAATGTTCTTGCATGGAAGCATTCCGAAAATCCTAGAATAGTAATGTATGTGCTTATTTTTCATTCTATCTTACTATGAAATGAAAAGGCAGAAACAATATTCTTAAGTGATCGTGCTCTCCTGGAAATTGGTTTATATTGAAGGATTCATTTCAAACATAATTCCCTCTACTCGCATTTCGTAACTTGACTAGATCTTTGCATGATATATCGCCGTAAGCCAAGTTTACTTGCGTGACAAACGCGAAGCTGAAGTTACGCATTAAATCACACATCGTTGAAATGGTACTCTCTGAAATGCTGACATCGAAAGTAATTTTTGCAGGCATTTTCTGACATATCAGTCAAGGAGATAATGGAAGTGATCTCGATGTTTAGAACAACCTGACGGTGAATATTTCATTTCGATTCATGTACGTAGAATCCATAAATTCCCGTAATTTTTAGGTCAATATTTGACTACGGTATTGATTTCGAAATGAAATTTGATATCTTTAATCGAGTGATGTTGATGTAGTCTTCAAACTTGTATTCGTTGCCTGACAGCTTGGAATGATTATAACAATTTTGAATAACTTCTACAGCTGCTTTAGTTCTTCAAGAGCAGCTCGACCGTCATAACAATTGTGTTCCTCCTTAGAGATAATTCACTCCGCGGCCGAGAGACGATCATGTTTCAGTTATCGCCGCGATATCGATAGCAATTTATGTGGAGTCGTTCATTTCGAAGGCGAGTTTATCACAAGGCGGATCAAGGCGTGCGATCGATGGTGCTATTCCGGTAGCGCGGGAGTCATTCATCATTTCTGACATTGCTCAGTTCAACCGTTCTAAGTTTGTCTCTCACAACCATCTGCCAACAAGATCAAATTATCAAATTATAATGCATTAGTGTTGCAAGCAGCACATAATTGTGCCTTCGTAGACTGAGCTAAATAGAGAGAATTCTATAACCGTAAAATTAGGAAAATTACAAATGTGCCCATGTGAAACTGTGAAATCTATCGATGAATTATTTATCTAGGAATTGACTGAGTCGATAATTTCATAACCATGATGTCTGAACTAGAGATGTAAAATTTATTAATTAACGGCCGCTTTGATAACAATAAAGAAGAAGTGCATAAAAATATGACTGCTTTCTTTTTTTCATTAGTAATGAAAACTTCTTAGCCTTTAATTTATATCTTTCTTTCAATCAAGTAATCATTAGTACACTTTTACTTCCACGATCGAGTTAATTTTGAAATAAAATTTCTTCTGATGTAGCCCAAGGAATACGAGGTGTCTACAAACCTTGTAGATTTCCTCAGTTTTCCAATCATGTAATATTCACCATTTCTGCTGTCGCGAGGACCCTGAAGTTCATCTTTAATTTTTTTCTGCATCTCGGAGGCCACGCTTCAAACTCATCCTCTCGAACAAAAAATTGGAAGTATCTGTGATGAAAAACAAATTGCTTCGTTACGTAATTTTTTACACGCAACACAATTTCCGTGGCATCGAGCACTTGCCAAGCAATGTTTCGGGGTCTGAAATATTCCCAATTCTTTTCAACGTCGGTTGACGTTTATTGGAAGCGACGAATTCGGAGCTTCCAATGGATGGATATCATCTTACAACTTCTCGGCTCTGTTGTGTTGTGAGAATCTCTTCTTTACGGCCGTGGATTTGCCGAGTAGACCTGCCCAGCACCCGCTTAGATTTACGCCACTCGATATTTTTCTCGAAACAAGGCCGCTAAAATCTTAGGAATTATTTATTTCCATGGGAATTCACGGCGTTGGATATTTTTTAAGGAAGCTGAACTTTTTTGCATTTATATTTATTAGGAAATAAGGCATTAAGATTGAGTATATTCAAATTTTCGCTCGGAATTGATTGTTGTTGTCTAATTACTGTACAGTGGAAATGTGTACACTGCTGAATTTCTTCGAGTTTTTGCTGCAATGATTTGAGATTTTTGTGTTTCTGAACCTGACGAGGATGAGTGTCCCTGTCAACGCGCGGCCGTCGCTGCAAAAATAACTGAATAAACCCATGCAGTTTTTCACTGTTATCTTTTGTTATTTGTTTTGTATACATTTCTTGTTTTCTTGTTTAATCGGTATAAAATAGTACCTGCTCACCGCTTCTGGTATTTTCTTTCAGTCAAGGAACTACATTTCCAGTGTACAATATATAT
This sequence comes from Hyalella azteca, assembly GCF_000764305.2. NCBI lineage: Eukaryota > Metazoa > Arthropoda > Malacostraca > Amphipoda > Hyalellidae > Hyalella > Hyalella azteca. The sequence goes on along the minus strand of NW_025937263.1, from coordinate 264,773 downwards.
GAACCTTTACCAATTTTTTCATCAAAGGATTTAGTTCGAAAGAAATTTACTGACTCTGAGCAAACACAGAATTTAACGCGTTTTATCATTACTCTTTTTCTGTTACTACGATCCATATTATCATTTGAGGTTATGTATGTATGGTTGAACTAAGTTCATCGATTACCAATGGCCATGCTTCAACTTAAACTCCCAATTCTTGTCCTTGAATTAGTTATATTTACATGGTTTATTGTAATTTTCTTAGCGAAATTTTGATGTTTAATTTAATGATTGTTTTATTTTCTCTTTTCAGACGTTCTGCGTTGTGTCCAAAAGGTTCAGAAAGAACTACGTGCACAGATTCTCTGCATCGAAATCTCTGTTCCTGTTTTCCCCGTGGCACCCCCTCAGAAGGGCCGCAATCTACCTATCCACCAACCAATACTTCGACTACCTCGTCATTACGACCATCCTGATCAACTGCGTCTTCTTGGCCATGACCACGGCCTACGACGAGGCCGAGTAAGTACTTCATGCATATTTTTATTTTTTCGATTTCATCACCAGTTTGTCTCATGTTTATTAAAACGATATAACTTTTACGTCCTAGATCGGTAGTAAACCTAACTGAGTGGAACCCAACTGGACTCGTTTCTAGACTTATTATTGATCAATGAATGCAATTATCAATCTGATTTATCTTTACAATTTTGTTTGTTTATTCATATTTATTTCTTAGTTGGCTTATATTTGATGCTAACTGCACCCTATATAGGCCGTGATATTACTGAGCATCCTGCAGATGCGATGATAAAAGCCCCCTGCTATCACTGAATGTTATTCTTTCTATTATTGCGATAGCTGGTCGATTAAAATCGTGACATCGCTGACAATGTTAACAAAATTATGAATGTCCGTTTTTCTTTTTATTATTTTTTTTATTTTATAGCAACTATTACCGCCTAAATTCATTAAATGGAACTTGTCTGTTCCTTAAACACTTCGTTTCTTCGTGGCTATTTTTTTTAGTATAAGCGTTAGGTTTCTGAACGTTCATGGCGCCTAGTTGCTACGTCCATTCTTTGATCATATCAAAACAGTCTCTTGTTTATCAGGACAAAAGAAATGTCTGTTGACAGAAGAAATTTCTCGTAGCTTCAGCCGACGGTCGAGCTTCTTTAGAGACTCATTGTTTTGGGCTTCTACAATGGTCGTTCCAGTCATTGAGTTTGAAAGCGATGCCATGCGATGAAAAGCGCAGATTGCAACTGGCTCGGAGAGAATTTGTCCAGATTATAACTTACATTTTTTAATAAACAACTTACTTACTGTATGTTAAGGGCACGTAATTAATCACAAATTCTTTGTAAATTTTAAGTACCCTGGAACAATTGTCATCTCTCTGGCTGGAGCAATTTCCAGTTTGTTTTGTTTCGTTTATTCTTATTTCACTCCCTGTAACTTGAGCGCCTTCATATTTGTTCTTTATTGTTGTGGGTGCACGTTTGGTAAATTACTGCCAAACATCAGGCTAATTTCTGAACTAACTTCAACAAGTAGGATCTCTTGGAGCTGCTGATCTGAATTCTATACGTTGTTTATAAACTCCATAAAAAGTGTTTTGAAGTGTTGGTGCAATTTAGGCCATTTTCCTTATCCGGTGTTTGATCTTGTATGTTAGACAGTTGCCTGACCTGTTAATAAATAGCGTTTTCTAAATTCTAGCAACTTGAGCTAAAAAATCTGTTTGCGGAAATTTTATTTGTCGTATTTTGTGATGGTACTGTACTGCGCTGACTAATGTACTGTACTGTACTGACTACTTCACAGCGCTGACTACTATTGCGCATACTATTCCTTGAGGTTCTGGACATTGATCAAGTTTTCTGAAACCCGACGTCGAAAAAACAAAACTCGACGAAATTCCTGAGGACAAGAGCGTTAATCCAGCGCCTGCTATCAGGCGGCACACGCGTCGTCCGCGGCCACACGTCAAGCTCTTGCCAAGCATTGCTTCACTTGCCAAGCATTGCCAGTCTTGCCAAGCATTGCCAGTCTTGCCAAGCATTGCCAGTCTTGCCAAGCATTGTCTCACTTGCCAAGCATTGCCAGTCTTGCCAAGCATTGCCTCACTTTCCAAGCATTGCCAGTCTTGCCAAGCATTGCCTCACTTGCCAAGCATTGCCAGTCTTGCCAAGCATTGCCTCACTTGCCAAGCATTGCCTCACTTGCCAAGCATTGCCTCACTTGCCAAGCATTGCCTCGCTTGTCAAGCATTGCCTCGCTTGTCAAGCATTGCCTCACTTGCCAAGAATTGCTTACCATGCCAAGCATTGGCTATCAAGTATAGCATTGAAGTATAGCATTTATTGTTTGCGTTCATGTAGTGATAATAATTTGTTGATGAAAAGCAATTTCTTATTTTGACGCGTCACCGACAATTCACACACTTAGTCTTAATGATTACAGTAAGAAGGTTTCACTATATGCATGCATTCCATTTCTTGACCTCAAACATATTCGTAGAACGAATGCATATAATTTTATTTTTCTCCTTTTATGCACAGAAATGCGCTCAAGCACCATTCATGATTGATAGTTTTCTTTAACTCGATCGTGCAGAAAACAGCAAAACTCTGTCTCTGTGCCCCGGCATTCCTATTGTGGCAATATGATTGATATAAATGACTCATAACCATGTTTCTAACATCGTATCATTTTTCATTATTACTGGGCCATCCTGCAATTTCTCGCGCCGCGGTCATTTAAATTGAAAGATAGCGCTTATTTATTGCATCAACTTCGACTGTTATCGGCATAGGTCATCACACAGTCCAGTTGTGGAGGAATAGTTTCGGTTACCAAGATTTCGAAGCAAATTTTGAATAACATTTTATAACTGTTTTACCTGAACTCGGGGAAAAAGTGGAATCCGGATGTCTGAAAATGAAAACTTGCATAATCTTTATTCACTAAAATTAAAATGACTGCAAATTATGCTTGCCGCCCTAGCCTTCAGTCGTAATTTAGGGGAAATTTTTGTTGGAATCGGCGTCTGACACCAGTCGTCGTGAATTAAAATATTTTATATTCAATATATAGCGTTATATCCTCGAGTCACACCTCCCAAACACTGCTATTGATAGTTAATTTACGTCATTGGTAGTTGTGCACTAAATTTTTTTTCTCTCTGCTCATTTCAATAAACCGATTGTAGGTATTAATATCATTTGCACTGCTCGTTACTACTTACGGTGTCATTCAAGTTATCTTGCTAGTCATTTTATTTCCATTGTAAATTATTTCTTCATCGTTTATATTATATTGCTCGTGTTGATTCTACACGATCACATTAATTTATTAGATTTTTTACATTTTCATCGAGATCCCTTTCCTACCCATCGTCACAAAATGGAAGTTTTTTCGCGATTCATTCAATTTCTGGCGTCGTATCCTTGTTCGGTTAGTGGTGGCATCGATCACGTGAGTCCTGCAACATCGATCTACGATGAGCCAGTTTTTGACAAGACCTCTGGCAAACATTGCTTCTGGGAGCCTCATGCATGAGGTGCCGTCCGTCTTAGCCACCCAATATCCAGGCGACCCATGCCCCTCGCCGGCGTACCTTCCATGAACCTGCTGCAAACCTGCGTTGAAACTGCTACAAATCTGCTGCAAATCTGCTGTGAACTGCTAAAAACCTGCTGTGAACCTTCTGCGAACCTGCCGTACTCGTCGGCGCTAAATTAGACTCCATGCATTTACTTGCACGGGACGGCATCCATCTGTCGGAATTAGGGGCATCGGTCTAGAAATGTAGCGAGTTGTCTTCGTCGGGAGATGGAAGTTGTCTTCGCCTAAAGGTCGATGAGATCGAGTTTCAGGATAACGGTAGCCTTTAATTTCGTGGTTTCATTTGCCAGTGAAACTGCACTGCAATATTTGCAGTTTCATTCATTTCAGTTTGCACTGCAATGAATGAAAACTGTCGGTCTTTATTCTAAAATCTAAATGATAACTTTACAGTTAAGACTTCCGGAAGTTGTGATTTCTCCTTAAATTCTTCATTTGGAGTTTACACGTCTTTTTAGTTCGATAAAAAAGTTTATTAGATTTCCTTGACAGGGCGTCTGACTTTGAATTTTGCGAGGGATGACGTGAAGAAACATGCTTATTTATTCGATTGTGCACATCAGTCTTTTGGATAAAAATTTTCTTTATGGATAAATAGATAATGTTTATCATGTCGGGGCCCATTCAATAAATAAATGATATATAAATAAAGCCGTAAGTGGCCCCAGACATTCACTTATGATTGTGTTGTAATATATGTCGCCATTTAGAAGGCTGAATAAAAACTGAATCAATGAACAAAAAAATAATAATTGAAACAACCTACCAATGAATACAAAAACAATAAATAAACAAAACAAAACCGTACTACGCTTACTTTAGGCCGACTATCTATTTTCAACAATGATCGAAGCAAGTTCTTATATCGGAGCCATTCTGCACATACAGAAACGAAAACGCAAAATTGAAACTAATGAAATAAATAAACTAATGAACGCAGAAATGTAGCACGGATGACAAATGATATATGAATGAATATAACTACAAATATGCACTAAAACATCGATAAAAACTTCACTCAAACACTAGGGCACTATCAACACTGAAAATAAACACGACTAAAAGAACCACGTACCTCTGTGGTGGAATCGCACAAATGAATGACAAGGTATAGCAGATTCCTGCGCGAGGTCACGTCAGTGGTGACTAAAAACCTAAACGATAGATTACTAATTTAATATATAAATGAAAATTACGTCCCTTTACAATCAGTTTATTGCTAATCAAATTGAAGGGTCATCAGTCGTACTTTGGAACCCGTCTTGCCAGTCTGGTAGCGGCTGATATTCGCTATTTTATATTAATTAATTCATTAATAAGTAAAATCTTTATTACTGTAAAATATGACACGAAATCGGAAATAAGGCAGCACTCGATGAGCACAGCTCGCTAGATCGGCCATAAAACTGCATTTAACCTCCCAGGACAATTGTAACTCCAAGCGCCCACCCAACCGCGCAAGCGTGAGCAAGCGTCATGTATTACGGCGGATTTCTTTACAGTGAGATTTTAAGTTTAAATTTTCGTAGCTCGCTGTAAGAAGGACACTCAGGAAGCCTAATTAGATCTTTGATCCACATTGACTGTGCTTGTTAAGTCACGCAATTTCTCGGCTTCACGAATTCAATGCATGCCGTCGGCTTTTATTGAAGCCTGGCAGATGATTCCGTGCAAAGTGGAATTTCAATTCAATCCGCCTCAATTACCTCTAGCTTTTCTTGTAATACACTATAAACAGTTAATCGATTTTAGCCGAAGCAAACTCCAGTAAATTCAGGTACAAATGCTATAGAAAGTCATTCCGAAGTGCCGTGAAAATCCGTCTAAATTTACGTGTTGTCGTGCTGCAGAATTCAGACATTAAAATTCTTGCCATAGAAAATATATTCTCGTTGATTATAATTGAGGTGATATTCATTGAATTTCCAAACTAATCATGCCTAACAAACTACCTTGAGAACTCAAGTGTTCTACAATTCAAGCCTGCAACACAAGAGCACTGAAGAAAATTTTTTTGGGTTCAATCCGCCAGCCGCCACCAAATTACAAGTAACGATCGTATAGCCGGCGTGTGGCCACCCGTTCCCCTTGATCACCGCCGATAATCCGCACATCTTTTTCAATAAGGGAGTTAACTTACGATCGTTAAAGCGGCGATGCTTTTAAGAGTTCAACTCCTCAAGCTGCAGCCTGCGAGCTGTGATCAAAAATTGGGGCAGGTCATTAATTTCATTTCAAGACTAGACTGCTCTGCTAATGCTTTGGTACCAAGGCTTAACATCTGCTAAAACTTTTTGTGAGCTTCTTGTTGCACAAAAATTAACCATACAAGTAGAGGAAGTTTAAATTCCCTGCGAAAAAACTATATAATTTTCTAGTTGATGAAAAAATGACTAGATAACACCTATTTTTTTAATCGTGTGCAGTAATGTGCACACGATGTAATGAAATGAAATGATGAAATTACTGCACACAGTGCAGTAATTTCATGTATGATGAGTTACTAGTTACATCATGTTACACTGTGACTGAACACAAAGCGTCTTAAAATATATGGACGAGTTCCATGCGTAACTCAGCTTCGCGGTGAGTCGTGAAGCGAGCTCATGGTTGTGACTGGGAGTGACAAGCAAATCGTCGTCATAACAAACACACTCGCGCTCCTAATTAAAACTTCGAAAACAATCTTAACTTTTGGTACGCCACCGACGACATGGGATCGCAACGAACAAAAATTTGATCGTCTTCGCAGTAAAGCGCCAACGCGATGAAAACTCCTGTGTGTTCTTGCCTTCAAGTTTGCGACAGTTAGTGGCATTCGCCGAGCCGACTTCTCGTTCAGACTAACTGTTAGTGACAGGCTTCACAGCTCTGATGTCATTCGAATAGTAACCTGCTGTTTCGATGCATTAAAACTAATTACTTATATTCAGATACCTAGTTTTCTCTCTGGAAAGAAGCTGTTGCTACTAAATAATTTACAACAATTTCAAAATGGGGATACCCGACCATATTATTTAGTTTTGTTAAGACGGTCTTATTTAGAGGATGGATTAGAGTTCATACTATCTTCAAATACATTTTAAATGCTCTAAATACACTAATAAGCGATTTGTTTGAACGCACTCTGATAGAACTGCAAGTTACTGATCAACAAAATACAATATTTTCATATAATGCTTGTAATATTATGATCTCTCTCCCATGCACATTGTACGGCATTCATGTTTAGAAAAACTTAAGCTTCGAACGCACTTAACATAACTTCTTTCCCTCATTGAGAGCAGCAAGCCCAGTTCATGCTCCACATAGCTTCATTTCTTCGGAGATTGTTAAAGCTCCAAAAAAATGCGAGATTTGTGGAGCAAATGTGAATAATTTTATTGGCCGAACTAATGAAAAATCTCTTCAAGAGACATTTTTTCTCTATCTTAATCATACTTATGAATCATGAAGGTTAATTTTTAGTCCATTCTTCCTCTGTAAAACCGGCCATCCAATTTCCGCAAGAAGCGAGACTGGGTTCATCTGTCAGCATCGCTAGTCGTCAAATATTTACGCTAGAATTGCCAACATCGACCAGTCGAGAGTGGAAGCTTTTGTCTCGAAGCGCCGACAAATTACCTGGCATTTATTTTAACATTGTACCGTAAACGCGCAAACGGAAGACCATTGGGCCTCTATTGTAAGAACTGGTCCGTCCCTATTGCTGTACGTTTCCCCTTTATACGTGAAGGTCATGTCATGTGTTCAAATTTTGCAAGTGAGTTCGCCTGAATTTTCGATAAATGGCTATCGTTCATGGCTTACGAACCGTCAGAAGACCTCTTCATTACTGCCTGTAAATAGTTTTCCAGATGTTGATGAGTTGGTCGGTCATTTTCGTTTTTTAACGTTCTCAGCATTGCGAAATTGAAGACTTATAGCATCTTCGATGCGAGACTTGAAATTTTTGATACATTTTTTATTCAATTTCCAAACATTTCATATTGAGCATTTCTGCAATGAATAATTTTATTTCTTAAGTTGTTCATAGGTTGAATGCGTTCGTCATTGCCGACCGCGCATCATTCTTTGTTTAATAGTCACTACTAATTCGATCCATTCCTTTATCACTGCTAATTTGACTCACTTGTTTAACGTTAGGTTTGCCATGTTTCAGGTACATGTTCCTGGCCTTCTACTCGGCAGAGATGGTCATCAAGACCATCGCCAAGGGGTTTATCCTCAACAAATACACGTACTTAAGAAACCCTTGGAACTGGCTGGACTTCGTCGTCATAGCGTCAGGCTACGTCACCCTCGTCATCGAGCTCGGCAATTTCAACGTAGAACTCGGAAACCTGGCAGGCCTCAGAACCTTCAGGGTCTTGAGAGCACTCAAGACCGTCTCCATCATGCCTGGTGAGTACTGCCTTTTTAAGGGTTACTTTTTTCTTCCTTCATTCTTTGTTTAATAGGTCTTATCATTCTTGATTTAATAGGCTCTTAAACGAATTATGGAAGTAACAGTTATCCATCACGTATCGCGCGTGTTTCACTCCGGACCTCTGCTGCGATAAGTGAAATCATCGATGGGGTGAGTGAATTTATTGAGTGATGGTGCTTTATACGAGTACTTATTTTGCTGTTATTTCGTAAATTTTTATTGCTTTGAGTGTTTACATATGCTTCCCATACTCATACTGCCGATCGAGATCCGCGGGCTGTTTATATCTGCCGATCGACTTCCTCAGAAACCAGCGAGCCGGCGAGGGTTCGGAAATGCTTATTTTCATTGGTATTGCTTGACAACCAGCGATGAAGTGAAGCCGCGGTAGGCGACATGCGATATAGCGAGGTGTAGCAGTACACTCATTGTTGAGTTGTCATCCTACTTATTATTTCAGAATGTTATTTTGGTGCGTCCTAGTGTCGGTATTGCTTGAAAGCCAAAGAAAGAACTTCAATGTCTTCATATCAAAAATAAAAAGATAAGTATTATTGCAATTTTTTTGCCTCCTTTATTTACACCCATTATCATTCTGGCTAACTACTTCTGCTTCCTTTATTCTGAAAAAATTGCTACTTGTACATTCTTCTTCTGATGTTTAATTTTCCACATTACTTTCCCTAATGATGTTGCTAGCTTTGATTGACATCTTGATAAATGCAGCTAAATTTCAGAGTGTCGATTTAAATAATCGTTGGAAGTATGCTCACAATTTTGATGAATTTGAAATCCATGCGATTATTTCATGTTGAAATTAAAGAAGTTTCGCTTGATAGTCACTCGCGAAAAGCCACCTAGCTTATTTATCCAAGTAATAAGCTACCAAAGTTTCAGATCCTAAGTTGCCGGGCTAGAACATTAAGCTAAGACGGATCATGGCCGTACTTCTCAAGGTCCGCTATTCTGAAGGTGCAGCGATATTACGATGGGTTGTAGACGCTTTCAGTGCTCTTAACGAAATATTAATACCAAGTTGATCCAAGTTATTCAAATGAATATTGCTTTGTATAGTGAATATTCCTGAGAATATATATGTAAATATGAGGAAACAATATATGGTATATAATATATGGTATATATAATATATGTTATATATTATATATGTTGGAGAAACGCATGCCATGAGGCAAGCAACACAATTTGGGATTACTTTTTAATGACAGCTCGTTTCATATTTCTGCAGTATGCAATTAGGGGAATCTTCAGCCAAAATATATGGTTCCTGAAATATTTACCCAATTCACATCAGTCTTATAATGAATGAACGAATAAACCTACATGATATGCTAAGCATGCTAAGCTTACATAACTCTGCTCGCACCCTTGCGCTTTGTAATGCGCTTTTATAGGGAAAATTCCATAATCTGTTCGAACGACACCTATGAATTACTTTGTTTTTTTTTTAATTGTGCACGTGCTCAACTTACGTAGGCGTCTACAAAAGGTAAAATACTTAATAATATATCGGTGTAATTGTCAACCGTACAATACTGGTGGAGGGCGTGCCATAAGGAAATGTTATTGTCCACACATGTACATCAAAACTATTACTTCTGACGATTAATCCTCTTGTGACTCACTCTTATAACCTGATGCCCATCACTCATCCTGACGATTACTCCCACATATGAGTGATTACTCTCACATATGATCACTTTCTGACTATCACTCATCTTGATTACCATCAATTTTGAATATTACTCCTCCTCGTAACTATAAATCCTGACCATCACTCGACTTGATGACTATAACTTCTGACCATTACTTCTCCTTATGTCTAAAACTTCTAACTATTACTACTCCTTATGACCATCACTCCTGACTATCACCTGATGACTATCAAATTTAATTACTACTCCCACAACATAGAAGCAATGCTGCTTCTGTTTCTCCGAATTTTCTAGTACGATCTTTCCGGACGTCTTATGTAGGTCTCCCTGAGAGCATTAATTAACAGGCTCGAATTTCATTGTTTTCTCTTAATATCGCGCAACGACATTCTCCTCCTCTTCACTCATGTTATTTTTCTCTTATTTCTTTTAAAACATAAGTAAAACCCGGTAAATGATCTTAATGCGAACGACTCCAATTAAATAAATGCTTTAAAACTTTTTATTTTGTTTTGGACCGACTTCGTCTCCTAATTACAAGGCATTTATATGGGGGCTGTAATAGGCTCCCTCGCCTTGTCTAACTTCAAGCCATTTGAAGTCGCCAAGACACTGCACTTGGACGATTGTTTTTAGTCTGCCAGCGATCAAGACAATTTTAGACCAAGGGAGGGGGCAATGTGAGTGCAGGCTCGTTTAGACGAGGTCTCTATTTTAAGCTAAAATCAACGTGTAACAATATGTATTATCATACTTTCCCGATCGTTATTGTATGAGTTGAGTCATACGAAACCGATTTCCTAGTCGTAGTGATGATTTCTCTCCCTAAATTGACAAAGAAGTTTGGTATGATATTATCCGTGCACATGTTCAAGTGGTAGACCTTTTAAAGTGAATGTAAATTTAAGTGCGTATCTCTGTTGCGATCTATGATAAATAACGAACACGTGATTCTAGTTGGGTCGAAATTTCGTTACAAATTTTGTTTTTTGTTTGTAATCATTTGAATCGACGAATTTTTTTTTTTTCGTAATCATTAGAATCATTATAAGTTCTTGAACCGTCGATTGTCCCAGTAAAAGCTGCTGCCCGCCCGAGTAATCCAAGAAAAGTTGTATTCTCTGTAGAACATTGATTTTCTTCGCCTTCATGTATTTTATTTGTTTCTTCCCTCTCTAATGATCTAATACTTTCTTTCTTTGTTTCAGTTATACATTTGCACCATTCTTATTTTTCGTTTTCTACTTAATCCTACATGTTTTTAGACATTCTGACGATGCTTGGCATTCTCGAAAGCCATCCATACACCTTCTCATATTTTTCACTCGTTTAATTATGGCTGTTCTTTTTTCTCATTGTACTTGCTGCTGTATTTTTCCCCACTGCATTTCATTCTTTGATAGCTTCCTCGGCTGGTGTAGAGCCATGCAGCCTCGCCTTAAGTAATTGAACAGCCCATCGCTTGGTTGATCTACGCTGTCTGGACGATATCATTTTACTCAAATTTATGAGTCCAGAGTCCGGCCCAGGGAGGGAATGGCTCAGAATGAACATGATTTAGAAACGAATATTTGCAATTAATTTTCTTTGATTTATGAGTCATTAAATATCATCGGGGAAACGCCGGATGATGTTGTTTGGTGAGGGAGGAAATTTACGAGCCGGAGCCTGGCCACAGGAGGTAATCGCTGCGATATAAAATGATTCAGAAACGATCCCCTGTGATCAAGATCTCGACATTTTTGCTGCATCACAGATTTTTCTAATTTCGTTTTACACATTCGAGTGGCGTGGTTTATGAAAAACTAAATGTACAACATTGCATAAATATCGGCTGGATCGGGAAAAATCATGCCTTTATGTAATTCATAAAAAAAAAAATTTTCATCATAATGTTGATCTGTCAGATGAGTGTGTGTGTGTATACAAGGACCTTATTACATCATAGCTTTAACCAAAACGCTAGAGATTAAGGAAATGGACTATATAATTAATCTCCATTATGTAGAGGCTATGGCAATTACAATAAATGCTTCGTGTCATATCAAGCAGCTTTTGTGTTTCTCTATATCTTGAACTTTGCTATATATGTTGGACAAGCTCTATTTGTCAGTAAGTATTCAAATAATCTAAGTCGCTAAGTATTCCAAAAATTTACTCATTGCACTTCATTACAAGTAACGCGTGCTCGTGCAAGCTTATAATTTTGTTATCAATTGAAAAATTGGCAAAATGCATCGTGAAAGCTTATGATTTCTTTATCGATTATCGAGCGAAAAATTGGCAAAATGCATCAGAGAAATCCTCACGAGAATAATAGAGGCCAGTTTGTGCTTATTTTCATCAGTAAAAATTTTTGTAAAATAAGCTCGAATAACAGAAAAGTTTCGTTAATTATTCAAATAATTTTGTAATTAAATGCAACTATAGATCGATAAAATTTATGGGTGCCAGTAAAATCTGAAGCATAATTACTGTTTTACAACCTTTACATGTGTTTAGTGAGCAGAATGATTGAGTTGGAAATAGAGAGGACGAGAGACAGAGATAACGCGCCTCGGAAATGTAGCTTTTCCTGTTTTTCCGGGTATTTCCTCGTGCCTTTAATTAAATAGGGCAGCCGAAGAGCCCTTAAGAAATGCCTCCAGAGGTCCCGGCCAATGGCTCTCTCTAAGTAGAAGAAGACCCCGATCGGAATTGTTGTCAGAACTGAGGTGAGCTTTGAAACAAGCCTCGTATAGTATATTACTGGCAGCTACAACTATTAAACCTCTATTAGGATATCATCTTCATGCCGAAGGGCAAATGAGTTTTAAAATTTTACTGATTTAATTTCTTTGAATAACTCAAATTCCTTGCTGCTTCTGAAACACCAATACATTCATTCTTTTGTAACTCGAACCTTCCAGAGTTCTCACACGAGATATAATTATTACATTTGCTTTGACAAACTGATCTAACTGAATTAATTAATCGAATAATAATGGAATAAAAAAATTCAAATAATGCACTTGTGGTGTGGTTTTAACTCAAATTATGAGACTAAATTCGCGCTTTTGTCGCAGTGTTTTTGATGCGAGGCTCAGTGCCCAGAGCTTCACTTGATGCGAGAGGCTCAGCGCCCAGAGCTTTGATGTAATAAAGTCATCGCCATTGAAACCCTTGATGAACATCACAATGATGATGCCTTTACCGATGATGATGATGTCATAACCGTGATAATGCAGTGGATGTGACACCGCCGCTGTGATGGAATTTCTTTGCAAGATGCCAAGAAAGGAATTTCCTTGTACTGCTGGTATTGCATGGATAAAATTTTTGACGCACGGTGTATATTTTAGACTCGAATGCCGTGTTTTTATTGTCCCTTGTAAGTTCTGTGGGGATAATTCTAGTTAAATGCGATTAAATAACTCACTGTGCAATCGGTTTATCGTAGTTTCATAATTTCAAAAAATTCTACGATCGTTTTCATTCGACAGTCTGGCATTTTGCTGCACTCGGTAAATGTTAGGTAACTAAATATTAGGAGTATTTCACGTAGACTTTCGAACCAACACACGGTCGGCTCGTTGGAAGTCGATCTTAACGCCATTATTCAGATTTGCTCCCAATAAATTGCTAAAGCTTGTAAAGAAAATACGAATTTGACATTTTAGTTTTATTAATGGAACATCTGGATTGCCCCTATCAACTCATCTGAATCATTGTTCTATGAAAATTGCACGTAACTTGCATTGCCGTTACGGCTTTCTTACTACTCGGAGGCAATGATTATAAGCTAAATTATTTTTGATTATTCGCTATATTGTTTAAATTATGCGCCATGTTATGTAAGGGTTCGTCTTTATTCTCAGTCGCTCAGAACTATGACCAATACGGAAACTAGGGATCACTCCAAAACTTGGTGTACCGTTCAATCAGAGCAAATTGTTATTAATAATTCAATTATTAATATTATTGTTACCATACCATTGTCAACTGATTGTTTTCTACAGACTTAAATTTTTTGCTTTGTTCAAACACTGTTTAAAGGTAAAATGAAGTATTTACTAGAGCCTAAATAACACGAATTTTCCAAGCCAACGACTCCACTTGCGGCTCGGGTGGCAGAAAGCAACAAGACGCATGACTTGGCCTAGTAAGTCAAGGGAGCTGAGGCTCTGACACTAACTGCGGCAACGAGCACCCATTATGCAGAATATTCAGCTAAAATGTCCTGACGAACTCCCATTCTTATACCACCAGCGAAATTACTTTTTAAACTTCTTTCTTGGCTGATAATACAGTTCTGTTTTTATTTTATGATTCCGATTAAATTCTGTTTGTAAGGTTTACAGCATTTGGCTTGAGAAGCTTTACATACACGATTTTAGTTTTCTTTACCACTCATGGATAGAGCGCTTTATTTAAAGTCTACTTACTACGACGATTTAAGAGCAGTAAACTTATTGCTATAGTCTTCCTACCTGCATATTACGTTGCTGACCACTTTGAGAGTCTAAATAGGCTTGCAGAATGATTTTTTCTTGCCACAAAGGAACAATATTATTCGTCGAAATTGTTACATTTATTTTAATTTCTTTTTCCATTTAAAATGTCTAATCTATTTGAAGAAAACGAATCTTTGTTTCAATAAATTTTAGAAACTCTCAAGGAAAAATTGTGAAATTGATGAATGATGACCAATTATTTAAATGCTATTATTATGTATGGTTGCATGTATTATGTATGGTATTAAATATTATGTATGGTTGCATTTGTGATAATTTTTTCATAGATAGACAAAATTGATTTCCAAATAGTTGGGTTGGATTTAGGACTCTAATAAATTTTATCATTTTTTTCTAAATTCAACCTTATATTCAATTATTCATTCACTGTATCTCGAAGCAACGATTGTCCACAAAAATCAGGTAACATTTGACCCTAAAGAGAATTTGATGAAAATCCAGATGAAAGAGATCTTGATTGCTTTTAAACTATAACGATACTGAATAAATGAAAACCTGTTCAAAGCCTCATTCACGGAAGAACCCTTATTAAACAAGTCGTGTAATTTCAGGAAAATTGAAATTTTACGCCTATTTATTTTACTTTTATACATTTTTGTCCAATTTTTTTCACAGATTTTTCTTAGCCTTGATCACGATTCCATGGACAAGAATAATATGACTTTAGGTACGATCGATATCCCGACGCGATGGGTTTTGTGGATACTCATTCGAATAACCAAAAATTATTTACAATACGCTTATGGGCTTGATAACAAAAATGAACCAGCATACTAAAATGAACAAAGTACGGAATACTGGTCAATACTTTTCTTGATGTGTGCGTGTATGTTTTTCATCTAATGTGTGAACAATGAACCAGCTGAACATTACCTACTTAATTATTACCTCGGTATTCTCACCAATTTCTGTAAACGCTGCTAGAAAATATCTTGTGTTAGAATGGCGGAGTTTTTATGCGTTTGTTAGAGCCATCGAGACCTGAGATAGCATCGTCGCATTTTACCTGCTCCTTTAAAGAGAAAATATTGTCACAATTTATGCAGAGCTCTCGCATTAAAACAGGACCTAAATTTTCCATACATATACAGTATGTTTAAATGTAGAATTATTGTCTAATTTTCGTATGTTTTCATACATATTAAACCTCTTCATGAAATTTCGTATTTTTCGCACATTTTTTATACACGTTTCTCGCATATTCTAATAAATCCTTGACATATTCGACACATGTTCCTTATAGCGCATTTCCATTTAATTTCATTGCGTTTTTCTTGCAGTTTGCGTATTATAAGGATCTTTCGTTTCCTGCATGCTTGTGCATATTCAAACATTCTCTTTTCTTTTTTACATTCTTCTCTATTCTTTTGAGCCTTTAAACGCCGATTAATTTCGTTCATTTTAGCAGCTGTTTGACGCTTTTAATTATAGTTGCTTAAGTACCATTATGAGAATAGGAATATCGAAAAAACGAAAATAGGTCTTTGAAATGCAAATTCCTTATGAATAGAAGAATCAGCATTTAATCCGTTAAACTTTCCTTTGAATAGATTTTAATTTATCCGTACTTAGTACGTGTTAGTTTTTGCATGTGTAATCTACATGACTTTAGTCATGTAGATCATGACTACATGACTTTAATCATGTAGATCAGTCATTACGTCCTATACTCGCAAGACAGTCAATTGTCTTTGTACTGTAGGAAATGAGACCGGTTACTTAAAACTTTTTCATACCTCGATGAGAAACGTCTAGCATGTTTTGAGCACGTATACACAGTACCATCAAATTTATAACTCATTATTTGAGTTTATCACAACCAGTTGAAACCATTCGATGTGCGTATGATATACGAGTACGATAGAATTTCAAGCCAGGATTATCAATCCTATGCCTTCACAAAATTCACTTGCTAGTAGATATCAATGCATGTACAAACAAGGACGTGTGTCTTGATAATCAATGCACCGTGATTTAATATTCTAAGCCCGTATTTATGCGCAGCTCTTTACTGTAATATTCACAGCATAAATCTTAGTGGGAAGTGTATTGATGATGAAAATGCCTTAAGCTCAGTACTGTTTTGGTTCACGAGCTCTTCTAAACATTGAGCTGCAGCAAATATCAAGCTGGCACATGTATATGTAATTAATATAACAGACATAATATTGTTACTTGCCATTGCTGCTCCTCTGCACGATACTTTACACACCAAAGAACCCATTGTCTTTTTTTTAATGCCGAAATATTCAGGCATAATATTTCACTGTTGTATTCATGAGCCTCACTTTAAAGTAATTAGCTTTTTGATGCCCTGCCGAGCTGGCCGGTCCTTAAACGAATGTTCGCAGCTCTGAGCTTTGTAGTTGTCAGGACGAGTCTCGCTTCGTTCTTTCAATTGAGCGCCGCTTGGCTTAACAGTTGAAATCATCGAGTAAGAAACTTAGAGTAATGTTCTTTAATGCTCGACGTCTAATTTGTACGCTGCTGTATGGTAGGTAAAGTTCACTTTTAATTGAGGTAATAAATGACGTGCAACGCTACTCATGCACTTACTTGTTGCTGATGTCAAGTTGTGCTACTTGTCTAAGTTGAAGTCTTTTACGGCTCGGATCAATTATAAACCGTCCAATGAGGCATATGACCGATGTATTTTAGTGACACATCAGTTATCGTCAGTAATTTTGACACAATCAATGCATTAGTCAGTTCGTTGAAGTGAATTTAATATAGTGTGCGATCGGCGACTAAGCTTCGTTGTTGTACGGGCAACTCCTCTATTACACCTCATTCTATAGGCGCGGTCATAAATAGCCCATCAAGCATTCTGTTTGATCTGCAACACCTTATTATCTAAGGGCAATTTTTCATGCCGCCATCTTGTTAAGTCTAAAGTCCCTACAAAAAAAACTACGGCGCCTACAGCTAACTCGAAACAGCCGAGGTGTACTCGTCTCACGTGCATGAAAGGCAAAATTAGCGGGAAAGTGGGAAGTTTTTACTTGCGCAAAAAATAATCCTAAAGGTCGGAATTTTATTCTTTTTCCTATATACAATTTGGTTCAAAAGTTAGCCAGCGTTCGTTCATCTTGTGTTATGTTTCTGTTGAAAGTTCTATCTTCATGGTTATAAGGTCAAATATCTAGCAACCTGCCGGTAAAACGTGCTTCAAACAGAAACGGAATCATAATGCCTAAATTAATGTTTCGTTGCAGCAACAAGCTCTTGTTTTTGATAGCCACCGTAAAACTTGCTGATTTAATCTTATGTGTACTAGAGTGCATTTTTCCGAGGCTACAAGAATGGACATGCATTACTGCATTTATTTGTTATGGTGCTGGATAAGCCTACTTCTATTCTCTTTATTTTAGAACTTGCCAACGCTTCGTAAAAAGAACCTCCTTCACTAGTGTCTTCATATATGTCCACTTCCCTCGTATGCTGAACTTCGTATCCCTGCTACAAGCCATTTACTGAATAACAACGCTAAAATTGATCAATTACACTGCTCATTCAACTAACTCTCATTATTAAATTTTCATCTCGGTGCTGATTAAATTGTTTGACTTATGCTAGATCATTATGGAACAGATATAATGTTCCCACTTGCCGAAATTTAACTGAGCTATAAACACTCCATTCTGGGTCTAAGTATCTTGAAGTGGGCAATTTTCAAAGTTTTCTGTTAGCACAGCAAATCGTTAACTTTATGCTGAAGCAAATTGTTGCAGCATCAACTATCCAAATGAAACAAGCTTTTTTGGTAAATTCTGTTTAAATCTTTAACAACTTACAAAAAACTTCCAAATGTTCTTGGAACGTTGAGAACTTTCTATATGCTAAATAATTCCCTGAAATATTTCAGTACAATGCTTTAAAGTCAACACAGCTGCTTCTTCCAGCCAAAACAATTAAGAAGCGCCAAACAACACAATTTGAGAGGCCTCATGCAAATGAGCTGATTTTTATGAGGTAAACATACACCTCCCGCCTCTCTTCGGTGATTATCGGCTCAAACTCCGACAAAAGCCGCGAGCATACAAATGAGATGCTGAACTTCGCTAGACGGGGTTCCTCTTTCAGGGCTCTCAATGAATTTAACGCTTCGCGGTAACTTGATTATTCGGTTCAGCCTTATTCACTTAGATTAATTTTATTCGCTGTGGCGTGAAAAAATTCAACACAATTGTTAATAATTCAATATGAAAGATGAATATAAACGAAATCATGAACTAGATATTTTGTTGGTTTAATTAACGACCAATATGACGCGTTACATGTTGTATGTGATATCTCTTCGTAAAATCTATCTCTTGATTTTTTGCTAAACATTGTGCATTATTTGAGGATCACCAGCCAGGTAGTTTTCCCAAATTTGATCGAAAGCTCCACTTATCGTTGCAGAAATTTGCCATCTATTAAGAACATCGGAATTTATTAGTTGAAAAATGAACGCATCGTTATTCGTTGCCTTACCATCAATGATGATTATATAAGGAATACTTGTATATAATATAATGTATAATCAGAGCTGGGCAGCGCTACTTTGAAATGTAGCGGCGCTACCGCTACCGCTACATGCTCTAAATGTAGCGGGCGCTACCGCTACCGCTACATGCTCTAAATGTAGCGGGCGCTACCGCTACCGCTACATGCTCTAAATGTAGCGGGCGCTACCGCTACCGCTACACCCACTAGATTGTAGCGAGCGCTACCGCTACCGCTACAGTAAAATGTAGCGCTGCTACATTAGCCCCTACAATGGCCTAAATTGCTAGAAATCTCTAAATATTTATTAGTCTGCTATTGGGATTTACTCATAAACATTTGATGATAATAAAACATTTTCAAAACATATCAATGCAACTTTATTACAATTAACCTAACCGAACTAGTACGGGTTAGATACAGTAAATAAAAGTTACAGTTATTTTTATGTTTTACTCTCCCTACATGGATGTGTACTTTAATCTACCAATCTAAAAAATTATCCACATATACTTATAAAAATCAGTCTTTCATTTGTATATATATGTGGATTATTTTTGAGATTGATAGATTAAAGTAGACTCCATGTAGGGAAGGTGAAACATAAAAATAACTGTGTAATAATAACTGTAAGCAAACTGAATTATGAAAAAATACCTGTAAGTGGTAACTGGTAACAACTTAACAAGTAACAACCAACATGATGACACTAGTAACAGGCTGAGTTTGACAACATTACACCGAAATCTTTCGTACAGTTTTATTCTGTAATTTATATTATGTATGTATCATGCTGGTTTTTAAATAATATTTAATACTATTAAGTAAAATCTAAAGACTTTATTTATCAATGTAGCGGTAGCGCTGTAGCGGCAAAACCTCGTATCGCTACTTAAATATGTAGCGGGCGCTATCGCTACATTGCCTTAAATGTAGCGCCGCTACCGCTACTGAAAATTTAGCGCGCTACTGCCCACATCTGTGTATAATAAACATGTATTTATCATCATTATTACGATAAGAAGTGGTTTAACTACAAATTTTTCCTACATTACTCGCAGCCGAACAGCGCATAATTCTTTGTTGTCCGGATCAATTAACCTAACAATGGATATATGAGATTATCAACCGCACAGCAGCTCGACCATGTAATCGAATGAGTATCGCCGGCGGTGCCATATACGAAGTTAAGCCGTCGTAGCTCATCTCGCGTGGAGGCTTGTGGGGCGCAGCGTGTGTTCTTCTAAACCTTTGTCTTGGCTTGCACAACGAAAAACGATGTAAAAGATACGAAACGATGTAAAAAACGAAAATGTAAAACATAATTTGAATCAAAAGTCGATTGTGCTTATGGGAAGCAAAAAACAGAAAGAATGTTCTTTCGGTTCACTTTTATTTGTTGAATGATATGGACATTTACGCTGAATGATAAATATGTCATAATGTCCAGATTATTTAACCCTTTCTTACCCTCAGGAGGAGGAGTGCGTAACATTGATACGCCCATTTGTCTGGCCAAACTGGGTCAGGATGACCCATAAAAGGGTAGAAAAGTTCATAGCTTTTTGGATAATTCCTCACTCATTCATCCGAGTTTTAATCCAAATGTTATTTCCATTGTTGGCCTCGTCGGAAGACTAATGTTATCTCTAGAATTTGATGCTCACAGCCTGCTAAATGGAAGCTTATTGTCAGCGACTGATGCCGACTGTTAACTCCAAGTGGTATTTCAAACCTCCTTGAAAATATATTACCTGCATTGTTACAGGCCTGAAGACCATCATCAACGCACTTCTGAACAGCATCAAGCAACTCGTGGAGGTGATGACGCTGACTGTGTTCTGCCTTATGGTGTTCGCTCTGTTCGCCCTCCAAGTCTACATGGGCGTCCTCAAGAACAAGTGTGTGGCTTCCATCACTGGCGTCAACTTCACAGACAAGGAATGGAATGAGTGAGTATCTCTATAATTAAATAATTAATAATTAATATCTTTCTTTCGGACGCTCCGTTACTCAACGGAGTTCTCAGCTCTGCCCACTCACTGACGGTAATCACGAATATTCGTGTTGTCTCTCACTCTGTCAAAGTCAATGGCAAGGCTATTTAGAAGTAATAATTTTATGGGTTATACAGTTGCTTGTGTTATATATTTGGTGAGTCTAAGTTTATTATATTCTTAACGACATTATATTATTGTTATTACTATATATTATTAGTTTTATTCTTATTCATTATTAATGTATTATATTCTTAATGACTTTTACCAGAATTATATCCGTTACCGTATACTGGAGTAAATTTCAACATTATTATATATTATAGTCTATTTAAACTCAGACATTACCGCGGTAATTCATAAGAAATATATCCGAAATAACATGCAACTTGCAATTCCTAATTTGCAATGTAAAATGTGGAACCTTGCCTAATCTAGACCTAAAAGAACTGCATTGCCGCCATATTATCTGCCATTTATTCGAACTACCTCTTAAAATTTCGGCGCTTGTTTTCAACTGCCATCTCGAATTTTTTATTTTTATTTTTTGAGGGTTTATTTCGCCGAGTCGACCAGGGTTTTTTTCGATGACAAATGGACCCTGGGCCGAGCAAAGAAAACTTTTGAGACTGCAATAGACGTATGAATACCCATGATTCTCAAAGTTTGATTGATGCTCTCAACCCTGTAATCAACACCAGCGAAAATTTTTCACATAATGGTAATTGTACAATTTTGATGTTCTGCAACCCCATTTAATGTTCTTTGATACCAGTGAATTGAAGTTGATATTACTCACTATCCCGAACTCTACGCCAGCGTTTCCAAATGTTTATTTTGCGTTTACACATCCATTAGGCTGATACCCGAGCCGCATATTCAAATATGTCAAGATGTCATCGCGAATACGTAACTCTTTATTCATGAAAAGGCACCAATGATCATGCACTTATTCCGTATATTATACCATGTGCTTATACCTTCTATAACTTATACCTCGTACTTATACCGAATATTTATTTGGCCAAATCATATTAGTCGGTTCTCGGTTCAGCTTATTTAGAAATTCGAACTTTGTCCTTGTGCTTCAATGTCCTCGCATTCTTCGTGGCTGCCGATACGCGAGCATGATTGGAATATATATTTTTTATTCGAAATTTGGAAACAATAACAAGGTTTATAAAGAAACTTCGTGAGCAAAAAGTGCATTCCCATTCAAACAATTGTTCAATACGATACGCCAAACGATTAAACAAGCATGTGAATTTCGGATTTTTTACCGAATTCATTATTTGGAAAGTTTTTTCCTCCGAAGTCGTTAATTGTGCGAGTTTATCTACGTTGTAAGCGGATTAGTTCTTCGCTGCAATCTGTTGAACTTTTAATAATATTGGCGCCGTAGAAACTCGGTCCAATATTAATGACTTGAAATTGTTGGTCAGTTTTCGGAACTTCGCCACTAAACCAGCGATATTATATGCTTCTTAATTGGCGTTTTATGGTTCCAAAGTTAACTTTCGGGATAATGAAGTTTAGCAAAATCGTGTTATTTTGCGATTTTACTGTGCCTACAATGTATACAATTTTTTTTTATTAGTTGATATCGAGGCATTCAATTTTTGATTTTAGGCTTGAAAAATATTACTTTTTTTATGACAATTGACCTTTAATTCCAAGAATAATAACAATTTTCTAGTCAATTTTTTAAACCTTATGATTTTCGTTTGATATTTAATAATAAATTATTCTAACAATTGAATTTCTAACATTTAGTCTGATTTGCTCATCTCTACTAATTCTATTCTATGCCATATTTCTGAATTTGAAAAATTATTACTCTTTTTGACAGTGTATATATTCTCTAACAGATCGCGCCCCATTCAACAGATTCGAATCATTCTACTTCTCAAACGGCGAAACGTCTACTCTGAATTTTCTTCTCTATAATAACAACTTTTTTTCAAGCAGACCGTCTTTCTCGGTAGACGACGTTACTGATTGGCCGAGCCAAAGCATCGGGCGGCATTCCATTCTCTCGCGTCTCCGGCGCGCGCCAAAACGGCGACCGGCCGACGGTGTCTGGTCGCCACGTTGGCTCCTTGGGGTCTTAACGATCGTGTCTCCATTATTTGTTCATTCTTTTTGTTTCTGCTACAATATTTGCGCTCACAAGTGCGTGGAATTCTTGCCGTGAGATTTTTCTTATAGAACTGACGAATGAAGTTATTCAAACAGTTTTTAGGCTACATGTATTTTGAGCCCATATTCATCTCATTATATATCAACTCGTTACAATAATATAAAATAAGATACGTTCCTTTTAAAGCAACACTGAATCACATGTGATCACCCATGAATACTGTTCAGCTCGTCCTTACGTTTCACTGTGCGACTGTAAGGCCTATACTGTGTAGCATTATCATGGAACAGTGCACGGGAAAACTGCCGTATATTACACACCGCAGCCATCCGCGTACAGTGGGCGCAGCAAGAACGTGTGCGACACAGTCGTCCGCGTACAGTGGGCGCATCAAGAACGTGTGCGACACAGTCGTCCGCGTACAGTGGGCGCAGCAATACAGTCGTCCGCGTACAGTGGGCGCAGCAATACAGTCGTCCGCGTACAGTGGGCGCAGTAAGAACGCGTGCGACACAGTCGTCCGCGTACAGTTGGCGCAGCAATACAGTCGTCCGCGTTGCGATAACATCGCATTGCACTCCGGAAATAAAGCTATTTCCTATGTTGCCTCCTACTGGGCGCTCAGGGGTATCATGACACTAAACGTAGGGCGCTTTCCCGCATACCCGTGCACTATGAAGGCAACGGAGAAAATTTTGCTTACAGTGAATAGACTCGTTCACTATATTCTTTTCCTCAGTACATTTCAAATGTTACTGTTGCTCATTCATTAAAGCTTCTAATGTTATCATCAAAATGTTTGTACAAAATCTTGATTCGTTTAGCGCTGTTTCATGCACTCTGCTGTTAGTATGTTTCTTCAGAAATATTATTCCTTTATTGTCCTTACGCTGTTAATCTTAATTACCTTGATTTCACAATTCTTACTTGTGATTTCACTTTTAAATGATTTGACCATGTTAAGAAGTAATTTCTTGATTTCCTCGATGACTTCATGAAAAATCATTATCAATAGACATGAATCTTTCTTGTCGATAAATATCTTGCAGAAGCACATTCTTAGTGCAAGCTCGTCTATTTATTGACCTAGCTGAACCTGTAATGCTCTTCGATGTAATAACTCAACTTTTAGAACAACTTTGTGATTAATCGTGTCACGTGAGTACTGCCGATCACTCAATATTTTCAGTGCAATATTAACTCGTCCACTGGCAGAGAATAATTTCTGGCTTGTCTGTTGCATGAACCGCTGATCAATTTCATTATAATTTGGATAATGAACAGCATCAAGAGACATTATTACAGTAACATAATAAATAAGGCAAGAAACAGCATCAAGAGACGTTATTACAGTAACATAATAAGGGCAAGAAACAGCATCACGGGACGCTATTACAGTAACAATTAATAATGGCAAGAAAGAGCATCAAGAGATGTTATTACAGCTATATAATAAGAGCAAGAAACAGCATCAATGGACGTTATTACATTAACATAATAAAGGCAACAAACAACATCAAGAGACGTTGCTACATTAACATAGTAAGCAAAAGAAACGGCATCGAAAGATGTTATTACAATAACATAATAAGGGCAAGAAGCAGCATCAAGGGACGTTATTACATTAACATAGTAAGCAAAAGAAACAGCATCAAGAGATGTTATTACCATAGCATTGTAAGGGCAAGAACGAGCATCAAGAGACGTTACAATACTACAGATCAGATGGCACTCGGAGTCGCGGCAATGCTTCAATTTTTTCCGTCGAACATTGAGCTTGTCGCGCCACCCAGCCGGCAATCCAGCAAGCGCAGTGTCCAAGTGAAATGCTCTCACTTCCGACTTGCCTTACATTATAATTGGCCATAAATTAGAGTGCGCCCCAAAAAAAGAACAGCAGAGTCACCTTGTAATTAAATTGCTGTCACTGTGACTGGAAGCCTGGACTTGAAGTCGACCATGCGGATTGAACGCAGGAAACGGAACGTTCCCGTGTCCTAAGGACAAACTAAAGTCTGTATGTAATCTGAAAGTAAAATCTTGACACTACCGATTGTCTTAAGAGATTGCATAGCTGATATATTGCTGTTTACTTGTCATTCAAGCATTTATGTTATAGTGAATGATACAATGGTGATGAATGTGTGAATGATTGATGAAAAAGCCTGCAGGAATTCAATGAAGAGTGATTCGTTCTGTAGAAAATGAGTCTCGTAAGATATGCGTTTCTTTTAACTCTATGTAACGCGATCAAATGCTCTCATTACCTTCGATGAAATTTGACTGGACGTCATTCTTTCATTTTCGAACGTTTTAAACGTAAGAATCATCTAGTCTACATAAATCAAATCGAGAAAAAATCGAGTTTGTAACCTCGCCGAAAATACACATATCAAGTGATTCAGCAAAATTATACACAATTATAGTGTAATGAAACACCATTGTAGAGTAATTATAAAAAATGATAAACCACTACCATATCGATGACCACTTGAAGGTTATCCAAACACCTGCGCCTGAGACGAGACAACATCACCGCTACTCACGAGTTGCAGTGCATCAATTTTTGGCCACAAGTCGACCTCCGAGTTGAAGCGTCTCATTATTGCACCTCTACAGACAACCATTTCATAAAATAAGCTCAATCTCCCATCGCTGCTTAACGCAGCGGCAAACAAAACCCCCGAAAATAAAGGGTCTTTTTCAACCTGGCAGTTATTCCAGTCCGTCATCCGCGAGAATGTAGACTTGGAGGACCTAGCTAAGCTTGGAATTAATGAACGGAAAGGAAAGCCGTTTTAGATAGTAGGAGTTCAGAGTGTTAAAGTAGAACCTTTCTTAAGATTATGTTCAGATGTGAAGATGCGGGCATTCAATTCCGTTTCATTTGATTGAATTTGACGAATAAGCAAAAAAAAACTTATTTGAGAAAATATAAAATTAACAATTATCATAAGTTGTTACGCCTCTAATTCTTCATAGCATATTTAATTTTCCCAGTACCCAGCGATTTCAAAATGTAATTTTCGGAATCTGTACGTTCTTGGAAGATGGTGAACTGTTCAACTTTTCTCCATGCAAAAATTCTAACTTTGGATGAATAAATCACTCATTTAGAAAGTATCTAAGCGTAAGCAAACATTACATGTGCGTTAATTCTAAGTCTTTATCTATTAAAAAAATAATATTCCTACAGATATTTCACCCATTTCTCTTGTTATTAGTGCACTTGTTAATGCTCTCTTATATTTAATTTGACAAGCATCTTCTGAAAAGAAATGAATTCCTTTTTTTACAGGCTCGGCGGAACATTTCTTACTTGTTCAAGCATTATTATTAAGGGCGATAATTACAATTTTTAAATTACCATTATTATGACGAATGTAGAAAATCTAAGAAAAATCTATCGTTAACACAACTGTAAAGAGTTATTCCTATTTTCCAGACACGTACAGAACTCGTCTCACTGGTACCTGCATCCTAACAAGGGAGACCCTCTCCTGTGCGGCAATGCATCGGGTGCGAGGTAAGGGCTCACAGTGTCATCGAAGTTGTTATGCAATGGCGAGTGTAATGGGTTTCTCGATGACTTCTACATCTGCTAAGAAATTATTAACTTGCTTCCGGGGCATAAGTTTTTTGTTGAATATACATACATTTTTACTGAATAATTAGTTGAGAAATATATTTCTATTACTTTTAATAGAAATACCGTTTAATACCGTTTTCTCCTACGTTAAGTAAAAGTCGACAGTCATTCTTCGTAAATTTATTATTGTCTCGGTTCAAAATAGTATTTAGTTTTTTTACCACAACGACGCAAGGTTATAATGGAAACCCTTGAATCTACTCATTTGCCGTTATAATTCAATCGCGAGGCTTCTCTGATGTCTAATTAATACAGTAAAAATTATGGCTATTCGTTGCTTGGTTATTGTCAACGCCTGAGCGATTTTTTATCTAACTTGATTCTTTTAAATGTTAACTAAATAATACAAATAATATTTATATAGTAGACCAGTGAATGCCCCTACTTTCTTCTTTTCATCCAAAATAAGCTGAATTGTTAATATAATTGTTGATTTTAATGACTATTACTGTAACAAACTGAGACAAAAATGAAACAAGAACTACCAAAAAAAAGTTTTCTTGAGTAAATGACTAAATAAAGCTATACCTGAAAAGGAAAAATATCTGGCAGGCAATTAATAAGAAACTCCAAATAAAGTGATGTTAACGAGTTATTTTCTACGATAATTAAGTCATTTAAAACCCATTTTCCGCATTACAATTTCATCAGCTAGCGAATCCGCGAAAAACTGCACGAGGATTTGAACCGCCGTTCGGGTCGTAGCTTTCCCGGAGATTTTTCCCGCGAACTCTTCCACCGAAACGTTCCCTCTCAAAGCTGCGTGGGTTCAAATAAAACTGGAGTCGATATCGAAGACCTGCGCTGATAGCTTTATGTCCCAGTTAAAATTTAGGGCAGGGAATAGAGCAGGCCGTCGCCGGCTGCAGAGCCGACGTAGAGACGCGACAGAGCAGCGATAGAGCAGAAATGTCCGCTTTAGAGACGATATCGCCAGCCGCGTATCAGCGCTAATTAGCTTCTGAGTACCTGCCCAGGTGTGCTCTGTCCTGCCGTCACGCAGCCTTTACTGAGCACCGCCTGCTCAAACCTGCCCAACGCCTGCTCTGGGGCGGCTCTGGCAGAGTACGCTGCAGTTACGCGTCACCGTTTGTCAACAACGATTTAAAAAATTTGTTCCTTCTCTCTCTGAGATCACCTATTCTCTCTTGCAATGACAGGTTGTATTGACATTGGTTACTGACATTCTCATCCTATTGACTTTAGAAACGTAATTTAGAATCTAGCAAATTCAATTATCGAGGATATATACACTTCAAATTACTCACCGCTATGAACTATCTGCAAACGTCGACTGAAGCTCCGGGATTCGAACGTCGGTTCTCCGCGTCGCAGTCCAACGCCTGTACCACTTGACCGCGCGGACACCTTACCAGCCTAGGCTCTATGAACTACTTAACTATAATACGGAACAAATGACTCGCCATCATCTAGCAAATCGAGGAATAGCTATATTTGTGGTTGAACTTGATAGATATTATTCATAATGCACTAATTTAAAAAAAAATGAACAAAGTAGCCATTCGTATGATCCCGTCAGTTAGATGTAAGTGAGTATTAGAGCTAAATTTGTTTAGTAATTTATCTTATTGCATTGGCTTCATGTCATTCGATAGTTTGATCGGAAAATTAACAACGTACGCAAATCATTAGTCTACTGAAATCGCAAGTTCTCCAAGAGTTTTCATGCAAAGAAAGCGCCAAATAAATTCACCATATCTTAAATGAAAACGTTTCGGAGACCAGAATCGAAATGCAGAGAAAGTCGATCAATTTTATGAACCGATGATGGTGCTGGTTTACACATTTTCATTGAAAATATGGTGAGTTTCCTCGGTATTTTCTTTGCCCCTAACATTTACTGTTATTAACGCGTTTTCTGTATATCCATGTTAGAAAACTTTCTCATGATAAACTGATTGATATCTCGCTTTAGCAAAGCGTGAATGACCTTCAACGTTTCTGTTAGAGTGTTAAAACTGGAAGAGCATATAAAATTCTTACGTAATTCGAAGTATTAAAATACTGACGTGAAATAAATATCACAAATGGCACCGGAAATTGGCACAAAATATCGTGCTATGCGAATGAACTAGATCGAGGATGAAGTTCATTCTCCTATCACTGTTTCCAACCCCTACCCCTCATCCCTCTCTCTAAACCCCCCCATGCAAGGCCTGCGTATCTGCTCTGTACAGCTCCCTGCCGGGCAATGCCAAGTACCAGCGCTAAAACAGCGCAGAGTTCCGTCTCTGCCGCGCTGCTAGAATTTTGTCTCTATATCAGCCATGGCGCAGCGCAGTTTTAGGGATAGATGGCCGGTTATAGTTTCACGGCTCCATCCTGCTAAAGCGCGACCAGCCCGGCTAAACCCGGCGCCGGTCTCGGCTCAAAATTTTAACTGGGGTGGCCAAGCAAGCCCTGTTTATTGGGCTTGTGCTGTCAGCAAAATGCATAAAAATAAAGCGACGCCACAGAGAAAACAAGCAGAGACGAGGCTAGACTCTCTGATGATAGGAATTAAGTATATAGCCGAGAGGAGTTCATTTCAATTTAAATCCTAGCCACCGGTAAAAGCATCATTCTTTACGGCATTATTGAACAATGGGCTTTTTGGCAACAGAATGCAAGCCTTCCAGCGCATTTTTCTTAGAACCAAGCCTGAAAAAAAATGCATTTACGACTTCATAATTTAAATTTAAGGTACCATTAAGGTATTTAAGGAAACCAACTGCATTGGTTTCTATGCTGCCTGTTTTTTCACAACCCTGTTTCCTACACAACACAATCTTAATGGATACACAATGCACCATTCGTCTTGAAGATTTAACTCAATAATGGGTTTGCTGTTGAGTTTTTTCAGTTAGAGCATCGTATAAATCGAAATTTGAAATTCAAATCCCCTACTCCTCGCCGAAGATAAAATTATATAATTCAACTTCCATGATACAGAAAAGTAATCCTATATTATTTTCATGTTTATTTCCAGTAGTTAACAAGTTGAGTTATTGAACCTTTAAGGTCGATGTCGTTAATTTCCTCGTGAATAATGGCCCGACATCTGCTCTATATTCAAATGAATGCTATGCAAACTAAATGTAAGTTTACATAACCTCGATCGTGCGAGGCAGGAGAATCTTCGCTTACAAGTCGCTCTCATCGTTTGCTGAAATATAAATGCAATTTTTTTTCGTATTTTACCCACGGCAACATATTTATACATATGACGCAAAACCGTCGCATTTGATTGCACTGCGTATGTTCCTCTAAGTATTAGATATGTATGTAACGCTTAATTGTTTAGCGATAGTGCATTTGACTGTTTATATCCACTGTTGGCATTTTCTGTTTTTCCAACACTTTCCGACCGTACTGCATTTGTGCATTGTACTGTAGAGACCAAAAAAATCTTCTAATTCTTGAAAACACATTTACTTCGCAATATCATGAGCATTCGCCATCTCATAGGCAATTATGTGATATTCTTGTTTTCATTTCCAGACATTAATCTCCATCAACATTAATGCTACGCATGCTATTTAACGTTGATACTAGACGCTGCAGGTATACTCAAGCTAAAAGCTAATCAGTTGGCTCGGTTTAAAGAGGAAGCGCCTCTAGAGTTGACTTTGCCGACACAATAACGGCAGTCTCGTGTATAATGGATGGGGCCATTTGTTCTGAACACTCCTCAATGAAGACCTTAGCTGTCTCTCAGCGGGAAGTGGTGCTGCTGCCGCTGCACTATTGCTCTCAACACAACATATTGCACCAAACGGTGCAACATAGTGTGCAGCCCACGAATGCGCTGTGCCAAGCGTTCCACCGTCACTACAGCATTGTGTGTAACACAACGTATTCGGTGCACCGACTCGATGTTGTGGAAAGCTGCTTCCTAGAAACTTGCATCGTAGCATTCTCCAGTCAGGAAGTCGCGCTGGAACTAGGATCGCTGGAGGTGGCAGCGCTGGAACGGGTTGCACTGGAAATGATCGACTGCACTGCATAGAACCGGCTGCTCTGGGACGGACTGCGGTGCTGCTGGTTTCTCTGGTGCTGGTTCTGTCAGCGCTGACACACTCGAGCTGGATGCAATCGAGCTTGGCGCATTCGAGCTATACGCTTTTGAGCTTGGCGCACTCGAGCTGGATGCAATCCAGCTTATATAGCGTACTCGAGCTGGATGCAATCAAACGTGACGCACTCGAGCTGGATGCAATCCAGCTTAGCGTACTCGAGCTGGGTGCAATCAAACGTGATGCACTCGAGCTGGATGCAATCCAGCTTAGCGTGCTAGAGCTGGATGCAATCAAACGTAACGCACTCGAGCTGGAGGCAATCGAGCTGTATGCCCTCAAGCTGGCCATTCTTTACCGTAGTGAAAACACCCCACACGCTTTATTCGAAGATTTTCGGTAATGTCTTCTTTGAATTATGTTTCGATTGAGCAGACTTCGCTTATTAGATAGCCTTCTTATTTATCTGTGCTCACCACATGACACGTACTACAGCACTCGCCATTATAGGCTTAATGCCACATTATCCTCGGAGCAGGCGGGGCTGAACACGTCTCTTATTTGTATTGTTTGCTAAAAGCTGCTGGGCTCGGCAGCCTTCGATCGCAGTAGCTTGAGCAGTAACTGCACCAGGTGACTCACAACCCTCACAACAGCTTGAGCAGTAACTGCACTAGGCAACTCACAACCCTCACAACAGCTTGAGCTGTAACTGCAGCAGGCGACTCACAACCCTCACAACAGCTTGAGCAGTAACTGCACCAGGCAACTCACAACCCTCACAACAGCTTGAGCAGAAACTGCACCAGGCAACTCACAACCCTCACAACAGCTTGAGCAGTAACTGCACTAGGCAACTCACAACCCTCACAACAGCTTGAGCAGTAACTGCATAACTGCACCAGGCAACTCACAACCCTCACAACAGCTTGAGCAGTAACTGCACCAGGCAACTCACAACCCTCACAACAGCTTGAGCAGTAACTGCAGCAGTCATCGTCTTTGCGTGTGAGTACCGCCTCACTGAGAATCGATGCGTATTCGTTTTCAGTTCGGGAATGCTGTAAGCCACGCATGGGCCGGTACTGCACCGCTATTTTCAGTGCTTAATGCTTGGACTTTTTAACCATTTAAGTTCCGTTCGAATGAGACTGAATGCTTTATATTTTTGTCCAATATTCAAAACTTTGATCCTCATTTGGATTATTTACAAGATGGCAACCACTCTACAGCGAATTTGTTACCGTTTATTTTATAATTTGAACATATTGAGTTGCAATTCATTTGTCAGACTCATTAGAATTACTCGCGAAACAATTTGGAACATGATTTCAAAAGAAGTATCTTAGTCGTATTTTGGAACATGACATAGGCGATCGCGATAAATTCGGTAAACATCTCGAGTTCGGTGACCTGAGCAAATTTGAGGGATTTGACATTTAGGTGCTCCATTTATAGTTTAACTCTCGTTTCAAGCGTAAGTGGATAGTTCAAGAGGCTTAAGTAACCTTTGATCGTTCTGCAGTTGCGTGGCTTCATAATTTGATTGCATGTAGCGAGTCAAACATGTAACCTAAACGCAATGGTGAAGCAGTAGTATTATTGACCGTGAACTATTGAAACTTTTTTTGACGCGAAGTTGAATTCGTTAGGTTTATGTTTGGGCTACCGATAGGACTGGAGTGCCCTGGAACTTGAAGGCTTAATGAATATTTTTACTCTCCGTCGCTGGCAAATGACACTTGCAAAAATTATTTTACTAAAATTATTTTGCAGGTCTAGTCAAGCAACCCTATTTCAACAGGTTATACCATTGCATTATAGAGAAACGAGAAAGATTTAGAAAAAACATTACTTTTTAGTGCTTCGAAAATTATAATCGAGTCGCCATCGGAAGGCTTTCGGGCTTTTTATATTAATAAAGTTCAATTATTTCCTGGAGTTCTCTGTTTAAGCGATCTACGCACTAATCCAATTTACCAGCAAATCAACCATTTTGAGGGCAAGGCTTATGAAGAATGTATGGAGAATAGACAAGCGAGTTTGTGCAGAATGATTATATATGATTAATTTGATTACCCATGTGCATAATAACGTTGCAGGTGTAAGAATCATTACTCCAATGGTAACAAAGTTTTATGTTTTCAGGAGGTGTCCCGACGGCTTCTCTTGTCTGCCCAACATCGGCAACAATCCAAACTTTGGCTACACGAGTTTTGATAACTTTCTCTGGTCGATGCTCACCACCTTTCAACTCATCACGCTCGACTTCTGGGAGGATTTATACAATAAGGTCTGTGCTGCGTTAGCTTTTATTTTCAAATGTTATTTTTCTCACCACATTTCATCTATTCACGCTCGACTTTTGGGAGTATTTTACAATAAGGTCTGTGCTGCGTTAGCTTTTATTTTCAAGTGTTATTTTTCTCACCACATTTCATTTATTCACGCTCGGCTTCTGAGAGGATTTGTACATTAGGGTCTGTATGCTGTTAGCTTTTGTATTCAAATGATAATTTTTTACTGGTCTCCCGCCATTCAGAAATGTTCGCATACACTATAGTATTGAATAAATACTAAATAGTAGCTTCATTTCTAGCAGAGCTCATAATAACAATACAGATCGTATACCTACAGTACAACAGCTAATTAGTTTTGTTAGTTATTATAATATGATAGATAACCAGGATAGCAACATTCAAGCAACCTTCTTCACCTTAAGATGGATGATCTTGAGGAGAATTTCTTAAAACTTATTCTTATCGATCTAATTACTACAACCGAGCTTTATTTACTTTGTGAAATTGAATCATTTTTGTTAGCGACCGAAAATCATTATAGTTGTGGTTTGCTAAGCTAAGCTGCTTCTAGAAAATAGATTGAACTAAAAATCAAATTCTAAGTAAAATGAGCCATTTTTTCGCTCTCGTATTGCGCTGCATAATTTCTTCTTGTAATTATATTATTGAATTGCACGTCTTCTTCTTATGTTATCTTGGGAACGCATACCTGGGATCGTCTTTCAATTCAAAGAAGGGTTTATTATTTCGTCGAAAACGTATATTTCATCGTAAAACTTATTCCGTCTTAAAACGTATTTAATCTTGAAACGTATTTAATCTTGAAACGTATTTAATCTTGAAACGTATTTAATCTTGAAACGTATTTAATCTTAAAACGTATTTCATCGTAAAACGTATTTCATCCTAAAACGCATTTAATCGTAAAACGTATTTCATCGTAAAACGTTTTTCATCCTGAAACGTATTTCACCCTGAAACGTATTTCATCCTGAAACGCATTTAATCGTAAAACGTATTTCATCGTAAAACGTATTTCATCCTGAAACGTATTTCATCGTAAAACGTATTGCATCGTAAAACCTATTTCATCCTAAAACGGACTCCATGCCCGGACGAATAAAAATATTCGAAAAAGTTCGACCATTTCCTCTATCCCTTTTTGCTTTGTAGCAATTAATTATTCAAACAATTTTTAATCTCGATGAGTTAATAATTAATTACTATTATTAATGTTAGCCTCAAACAATAGTATTTATTGGTACTAGTAAAATAAGTTTTTACTACTACTACTAGTATTTTTTGGTACTAGTAAAATAAGTTTAAGATTGTGAAAGACACTTGCATGTCACAACATCCATTTGTCTTCAGTGCCTCGCTGCCACGTCAGGCGGGACATTCATTAACGTTTATTGCCTGTCGCAGTACCAACTCAGGATTCGTCCCAGGAAATTCCTTATAAAATTACAAAAGAAGTACACAAGAATACTTTCCTTACACCTTGTGCGAAAATTGTGCACATGTCGTTTACGCTCATTGTAAATCATTTTCACGTCCAACTATCCATTCTATTTACAAATTTTACATGACACTAATTCAAAACTACTTAAATTTATGCAAAATTTTATTTAAAATTGAACGTTTAAAAATATGGATTGTTGTACGACCTTGACAGATCCTGGCGACGGGTGGGCCGCTACAAGTTGGGTTCTTCGCAATCGTGGTTTTTTTCGGGTCCTTCTACCTGATCAACCTCATGCTGGCCGTCGTGGCCATGAGCTACGAGGAGGAGGCCGAAAACTCCGAGGAGGTCAGGAATCTGAGCGGCCATTCAGTAAAATAAAGATCCGCAAAAATCTTCACTTTACCATAGCTTGAGATTAAATTGAGGCTTCGTGAAGACGTTGACATGACGTTCATATTATATTAGCCTACCGCAATTAACTTTTGCTTGGATTCCCTATTTACATTCTATTCGACATTTAGGGAACTGCCCTCTATTATCATAAACAACTTGCTCCTTAAAACCTTATTGCGAGTCCTTTAGATTAGACTTCATTTACATCAATAGTTATCAACTTAATGCTAAAGCAAACTTAGCCTTTCATTCGACACTTCACTATGCCCTCTAATCGACCGTTAATTAAACCCTTAGATCGACCCTCCAATCGACCCTCTAATCAACCATACTGACTCGTATATAACACAAGAATAGATTAACTCAAACATAACGAAAAACTAGCGTATCATAAGTAACATAAGATAAATACTCTTATCACAAAATAACTAACACGGCGCAAAATGACTTGCACTGATGGTTGCCGCCACGTACAACTTTAAAATGTTCTTTGTTGCATACAAACGTCCTCAGGTTGCTACACTCTATAGTTTACGGATAATTTAACTTGAAATTTATGTTTCCGGAGAGTGACACACGGCGGTAGAGGGTTAAATAATTAATGCAATTTAATTATTTAATTAACGCGTTGTTAATTAATGCGTTGTTGCCGTGACGTGTACAGGAGAAGACGAAGGACCTGAGCGACCACCGCGACGACTCGACGTTCAGCTTCGACCCCGCGCAGCTGACGCACGCCAAGCCCCTCGAGAAGACCAAGCCTAAGAACAGACGAGTCGTCGTCATGCGCAGGGGCGCCGGCATCATCTCTGACACTTTTAACAAGTTAGATATTCTCTTATTATCTTCTTGTGCATTCTTATTGAATTTTCAAGTTGATTTGAAGTGAAACGTTTGTGTTTTCATTTGATTATAATTTAACTCGCATTTATCCGGCAGTCTAAGTTGTGATTTAAATCTATGTCTGACGCAGCTAACAAAATCGATGTACAATAAATTCTCTCTATTATTGGCATTATTACCATATCTTCATGCGGGTAAAAAATTATTTATTGAGCATTGAATACAATTCGGTTTCAAACCATTTTAAAATTTCATTCGCGTTACTAACAAAACCATTTTTTAAACCTTCTCATCAACCCTGGTATTAAGGGGATTCTAATGTCAGAAAACTATTCTTGTCCGGCGCAGACGGCAGAAGAAGAAGCGCGACGATGCAATGAGCGCGAGTCGCGCAGGCAGTCGCGCAGGCAGTCGCGCAGGCAGCGCAACAGGAAGCCTCAGGAGCGACGCAGGACGGCAGTCGCCGGCGCTGGCGCCGCTGGGGGGAGGACTGGCGCTGCCGCTGCGCTCCCTACACACCAACCCCAACCCTGCTGCTGACAAGCGCGGGAAAGGTGCGTGTTGGTGATGTGGTGTTGGTGCGTGTTGGTGATGTGGAATTGGTGCGTGTTGTGTTGGTGCGTGTTGGTGATGTGGTATTGGTGCGTGTTGTGTTGGTGATGACAAGCCTGTGAAAGTTGCGTGTTTGTGATGCGGTGAAGGTGCGTGATGATGACGTGTTAAAGGTGCGTGATGGTAACATGTTAAAGGTGCGTGTTGGTGATGCGGTGAAGGTGCGTGATGGTAACAATTACAAGCATGGCAAATGGCCGGTTGGTGACGACAAGCGCGGTAAAGGTGAGTGTTGAACTCAGTTTAAATTCGTGAATGTGGCAATAAATGACGTTAGATTTTCATTTGTCTACAATCGGGAAGAGAAAGCATCGTCAAGATTCTTTTACAGGTGCAAATACTAAACCATTTTTATGAATTCTGGATATATTCTCAAATATTTAAATGTGTAAAGTTGATTTTGTGGCCATTTACTGCTAAATCCAGCGGTAACGCTTTCAACTTTTCTTAGCATTTTCTAAAATTATACACTATTTGAAATTATTTCATCCATATCCTTAGACTTTTTTTATGATGTTTCATCATAACATCTGTGCGTTATCTCATAATGTAATATTGACAATCAATAAATATTTATTAATATTTTCTCCCTGCAGACGACTGCGCGCCTTGCACCGACAAGAAAGTCGACTGCCAGTGTCACTGCCACGATCCTGGAGGACAAAAATCAGGTGCAGTACACGCTTAGTGTGTCACAGTTGTTATATTGTGGTGCAGTACACGCTTAGTGTGTCACAGGTGTTATATTCCGGTGCAGTACACGCTTCCAAGGTTAGTATTACCAGTCAACCAACCAAGCCAACACCAAGGTTAGTATTGCCAGCCAACCAGACAAGCCAACACCAAGGTTAGTATTACCAGCCAACCAGCCAAGCCAACACCAAGGTTAGTATTACCAGCCAACCAGCCAAGTCAACACCAAGGTCGGTATTATTAGTCAAAAGCTAAGAAAAAGGTTTACGGATTAATTCCTGTAACTTGCGTATTGAATTATACTTGCGTTAACGGATCCAATGTAAACCATGCCTATTTTTCTTAATGTATAATAAGGTTCTTAACAATATCACAACCTGGTATACTATTCTGCTCGCATCGTGAGACCATCGTGAACTCGCATTAACTTATTCTAACGTTCATTGCGCCTCGATTCTTTGCATAATGCAGCAGCAGCTCTCATGAAATGAATAATATTGTACGAGTGCCCTTAGTAAAATTCCTTAATCAGAGTATCATTATAAGTGGTATCTACGATCTTGTCAAATCTTTGAATACGATTTACTTTACTACTGGATAACTCCATTTCGAAATGTTACAGCCCTTAAGTTATATTTGAGATTTTTGATCAATTGTCAGCAATAAAGATAATTTACCCCTCACAGCATGCCAGTGAAATATTGTGATCTTTCGTAAATGCATACAACGTGTTTTGAAATACCGTATCATGGTTTCAAATTCAGTTAACTTCTTAATACTTCACTGGTTCTTTCTATAACCAGTTGGAAACTCAATGACAGCGGCGACTTCGAAGCCTTTCAATTATTTATAATTTATAAAAAAACGTAAATTTTAAGCGCCAAGTTGCTAATTTTTGTAGTTTATTTTCACTGATCTTTCCAGTTTGAATACTGTTATCTTGCATTTCCTCGGTTTTCTCTTATTTATCATATTAATCACGACCCTTCGTAAATTTTTTTACTCGAACTCGTAGTTTTTCTGCGTGAAAATGTCGAAGGTTTTCAAAACATCCTTTACTAATAACAACAATAACATTGCTCCTAATTAACAACAACAACATTACTTCTAATTAGCAACAACAACATTACTCAGCATTACTCTTATAAACAACGACATTGCTCAACATAATTCCTAATTAATAACGACAAAATCACTCACGATTACTTTCAATTAACAACAACAACATTACTCCTAATTAACAACAACAAAATTAATTCTAATTTACTACAACAACAACATTACTCCTATAAACAACATTGCTCAACATAATTCATAATTAATAACAACAAAATCACTCAACGTTACTCCTAATTAACAATAACATCACTCAATTACTCAACAGGAGCCAGCGAAGCGCCTGAAGTGCAACGGAGTGAGCCCGTCCTCGCCGGCCGCTCTGTCGGCCTCCTCGCAGAACATCGTCGACGCTGAGAGTGAGTATCATGTGCACCATCAGTGCACTCGCGTGCAACACCCCGGCATTTGTATGCACCATCCTTACATATTTACACAAAATCAAGCTTCTATTTTGTAAATGCTCAAGAAAGTTTAATATGGCGACATGAAAGGTTGCAACTCAGAGCTCTTTTAAAGGTCAGTATTTTTGCTAGAGGCGTAAGCTTAGGAAAACCTAAAGAAAGAGGAGTAACTTTCTCCCCGAGGAGACGCTGACTTTGCATTGTTCTTCTTGACCTTTCACTCGATTAAATCCTTGAAGTTTCAATGAAAAAACTTCCCCAGAACTGCTCTCGTGCATTCCTCAAACCTTGATGCTTTGCATGATATGAGACCATCGCACCGCTCGCTTTCCTCTGAACGACGCAATGCAGGACATTGCCATGTCTTATGGTGTGGATAAAACACGAAAAAATTGACTTTAAAATTGTTGTTCTCATTTGAAACACGAGGGAAATTACCAAATTGATCCTGTTTCTAATTACCGAATATTGTCCTGTTTTTCTTGATGACTAGAAGTCCTGTTTAATCTGTTGATATTTATAGGAGTCCTGTTTTACCTTGAGACCCGGAATCATGTCTATCCTTATGACCTGGGATCACGTTTAACCAAATGACTAGAGGTCCTGTTTAACATCATAACCAGGAGCCCTCTCTTATCTGTTAACCAGGGGTTTTAATTAACCTGATGACTAATGAGTCCTGTTTAAACTGATGATTTACTATCCTAACAAATAGCAATTAATAATACCATGCATGTACCGGTTTTCAGCTGGAGACGAAGACGAGTTAGTGGATCGCAACTGCGCCAAGTGCCGCGAGTGTTGCGTCAGCTACAGGACGTGGCTCAAGTTCCAGTCGATGTTGTACGTGGTTGTCCACGACGCCGTCTTCGACCTCTTCATCATGCTGTGTATCGTCCTCAACACCGTCTTCCTCGCCGTCGAGCATCACGGCATGAGCGAAACGCTCGACAGAATTCTCGACTACGGCAACAGGGTACGTATTTCATGTGGTTTGAAGGATTTTGTTTCGAGGCTACGAGAAATAGGATGAGGTTTGGAAATTGAGAATAGAAGCAGCGCATGTTTGTATTATAACACGAATTTAATGCTATTGGGACAGTCTCGCTATGAATCCCTGCTAAATGGTGGTTTGTCCTGATCCTTTTTAGCTAAGAAGGCTGCTGCATTGTTTATTTTTCTGAATTATTTTTACCGCACGAGGATTTCCCAGCAAATTTGAGCCGCTCAATATTTAATAAATTTTAAATTTTATTCATCAATTTATTGATTCGAGTGACGTTACTAAGATCTCGAAACTGCGCCGATCGATGAGTTCGACTGGCTATTGGCCATTTACGAGCAAGCTCGTGATCGTGATCACTAGACTGGTTTGAATGGGAAATTCGATTGGTATTTTATCCTCTTATAATATAATTTTCCTGTAACGCCCATATTCACAGTCTGTTAAGAGCCTGCAATCATTATTCAAATAGCACGTGCATTTATTAGTATGCAGAAGGCAGCAGCTATATCAGTGCACTCTTAAACTAACATGGCCTGTCCAACTGCGGTTTAGTGAAGGTCTTCACCGTTTGTGACAATCTAAACACTATTGAGAAATTTATTTTCAACTTCTTTGAACTAGCACTATGTATCGCTACGTTAACTAACATTTACTTGAGAAATTTTCATTTACCTCTCAGACGGTTATACGTTATGTATTATGGAGGATAATGGACTTGAACGCAAATCTCTCCAGTTTGTTGTTTAGCAAGACTGCACAAGCAAGACTGCAATGTTTGTTTTACCGTTTAATAACATGCATATATCTAGTCATGCGAGCTTACGAACCTGAGAATATTCCTAGTTATTTTCAAAATTTGGAGATTCATTCAATCGTACGCCTTTACAATTTATTAAATCGCTATTTGCTGATTTATCTCTTTAATGTTTGATAATTTTACACATTATTCTTTTTATAGAAAAAATTTTGTTGCATGATTTTCGTTTAATAAATAAGCTGTACTCATGTCGGGTTGCGCTCTATCGATATTCATGTTTATGGTAAAAGAACGAGCTGGCGCAGCACTTCGTCGATAGCCTCGTGCTCTACATTGCATGCTCATGGATCCTGTGTTCCATCATTCAGTAAGCGGCCTGGTCACCAGTCCTGCAATCAATGGATTATCTTTGCTGAAATTCATTACAAAACAAATGCGGATTGTGGGTAGTTTTGTTATTTGATCTGTGTAACTTTGTCGCAAATCCTTTTTTTAATTTTGTATTCTTCGATTTGGCTTATATTATTTAAATATGTAGAGTTCCCAGATGGATTTTCTGAGATTTAGCGTTTCTTCGAAGTCGTCATTCACTGGACAAGACCCTCATGGTCATCATTCATCAATTTCTAGTATATAACACCAGCCGATGCCTTATATAAGTTCTCTGTGTGACTTAATACGAACTTCAGCAATGCGGGGTCAGCAAGTTTGGCGTTGAGTTTCAAGACCGCGTCCATCCTCTGATCCAGCAGCTCCAGAACTCATCTCCAGAAGGACATTATTCACATTATTGCCTGTGAATTAAACTCGTGAATGACACTCAATGTGCGATGAAATGTGATGATAACTTCTGCATTTCATTAATTTTCGTAGGATACGCAAGCTTCTTGCATTACGCTTCATCTAACTGTGCACGAAATGTAATACATTAGTCACATTATGATACATTTTGTAATGCGATTAATTGGTGCCGTCATATGTGGCATTGCAATTTAAGCCTCGCGGTATGTTTTAATAACTCAATAGATATTCATAGAGTATTTTTTTAACTTTTATGTTACTAACAGATATTTGCAGAATTTTGACAATTCCAATGTTAATGATATTATTTGTACCTCTTTATATCCTGTACGTCAAGGCCTCATGACCATCGCGTGGCCTCTGACCATCGCTTGGCCCATGACCATCGCGTGGCCTCTGACCATCATATGGGATGTTCAAGTTTTTTCTATTGCGGAATACGTACAATGCCAATTAGTACTCTACATAGTCGATGGATGCAGCATCAGCGAACGGCAATCATTATTCACAGATCGTTACTACGTACAAGATCGACGGTCCACCTGGGTTTTCAGTGCAGCAAAATATCTAGGTGGCACAATCATATCCTCTGATTATATATATCGAATATTTTTATAGTCGAATTAGGGGAGTCGAAGGCCACAGAAATGGGCAGATTATCATTCTGGGTCACCATTTCCAATAGATGTCCTGCTGCCAAAATCAAAGCGACCCAGATTTTCCAGATGCCACAAAAATCAACGTCAAAGTACGGGTAATTGCCGCTCGTTTTATTCTAATTCTCAGCATATTATGGTTCCTGATTTATCACTCGATTTTCTTATATAGTATTTTGGCTCCTGATTTATCACTAAATGGTCTGACTTTGGTCACTATAACGTGCGCAAAACTACAATGAACTCTTATAGCGTACGAGCTGTGGACAAGTTACCTTCCATATGCGATCATGCTTTTCGTATTTAGAAGCACATGCTTCTTTATTGTTATAAACAAATAAAACCGGACTAATACTTCTCCTACATTGCTCTTTGTTTTTCAGTGCAACGTCCCCGAAACAAAATTACTCATTTACCAGAACCAACGTTATGAGTTCGAAAGGCGTCGGAACCATTATTTAACTCGGGTGCCGTCGGATCCCGAATCGCAACTCATCAAGGGGCCGCCGACGGGAGAGCAATATTAAACGATTTTTAGCGTCACTGGAGCTCTTTTGAATCTCGTTGCATTCCGGCACGTATAAAAACACTTCGTTGTGTGATTGACACTCCACAGCACACATCAGCCTCCGCTGTATAGCAGCGCGCCTCATTTGAATAGCAGCGACGCGTGGATGAGCTTTTCCAGTA
Organism: Hyalella azteca; assembly: GCF_000764305.2. Taxonomy (NCBI): domain Eukaryota; kingdom Metazoa; phylum Arthropoda; class Malacostraca; order Amphipoda; family Hyalellidae; genus Hyalella; species Hyalella azteca. The sequence goes on along the minus strand of NW_025937263.1, from coordinate 222,516 downwards.
TGGATGCAAACACACAGAAGCTGGATGACTGCTCTGATTATTTATATGCCGTAGAACGTGAGTGAAATAAAAGCCGATGGTGGTGAACGCCTAAACCCCAGACTGTGGCTGAAAATTGTGGCATTGCAACTCAAGCAGCAACGAAATTTAGGGGACGCTTCAAGCTCAGTAGGGTTGGTTCAAGTCTGTTAAGAATGAATCTTGAGTAGGATTGTCGATATTGTCAGTCTCAATTGAATTATTTCTATCTACTTCGCTGCAAACTTCAAAATACTGTCTAACTATCAGATCTAAAACCGGTAACTTTTCAGGCATTTCACCAATGGTTTGTATCAATTATTTCAATCTGGCACTTCACGAAGGTTCGGCTATAATAATAGAATATCATCATCATAGCCAGAAAGCTTGTGCGGAATGCTTATGTTTTGCCGAATCCCTTTTTCGTTTTTCAAATTTTTAACGCCAGTCATTTGCCAAACTCATGTACTCTACAAACCATTTCACTTTTTTCTAGGTTTTCACCGCAGTGTTCACGCTGGAATGCATCATGAAGATCATGGCTCTAAGTCAGGAGTTCTTCATCAACCGCTGGAACGTCTTCGACTTGATCATCGTCCTGGCGTCGTTGTTGGATCTCGGTCTCGAAATCGGGTCCGGCCTCTCCGTGCTCCGCGGCATGAGACTCGTGAGTAAACTATAGCTTCTAGTCACCATGCATAAGGGGATACGTTACATGCGTGGGACAGCAACAAAGCCCATGTTTTTGCAGGCCCGATCATGTCTGGAATTCTGAATGCTTCTAGTTATAATGGGTTGTGCCAATGGCTGGATTACTTTTAAAGTAATTTCTGTTAGTCAATGAGGTATTTAATTTATTTTACCTCATCGCAAACATATTTTGTATTAATTTACCCTATCTTAATTCCTCAGTAAAGGGTAACAAGTGCTGAGAATAATTTCAATAGGTTCGAATCGTTCAATTGTTCACAGGCATCTTTATTACGTTTCACTTTCCTCCAACTTGTTCTCAATAACCATCAATATTGAATTGCAATCACACTTTTTCCCACTCGAGTCTGGAATTCTTTCCACCGTTTCCGCGAATCGCTACCGAATGGGATCGTCGCTTTGCGGATCGTCACCGAATCGCATTTTTTTCAGTTGCGAGTACTGAAGCTGGCGCAGTCATGGCGGACGATGCGCGTGCTTCTCTCCATCATCATCTCAACGCTCGGGGCGCTCGGCAACCTCACCTTTGTTCTGCTCATCATCATTTACATCTTCGCAGTGATCGGCATGCAAATTTTTGGCGACAACTACACCGAGGCGAACTTCTACCCTGATCCTGTGCCCAGGTATGGATAACACACCGAGGCGATCTTCTACCCTGATGCTGTATAGCAATACTTGAAATAGCAATACTTAAAAATAGTTACTACGCACTATTTCATGTTAATTTTTATACAATAATCGTGTGCGTATTTATCCCAATTAATTAGCGTCAAGTATTCATTATCATTCTTTTGATTAGAAGTTAACCCGTATCGTATTTGCAGGTGGAATTTCACGGACTTCTTCCACTCGTTCATGATGATCTTCAGAATATTGTGCGGGGAGTGGGTGGAACCTTTGTGGGACTGCATGCGGGCCGAAAAATCCGGTGTAAGTATCACTGGAACGTCTGTTTTAGCTGATTAAAGTTCGCCACTTTTCTATGCTGCATCATATTCGTGGTTATAAACTTGATTTCTTACAGCATTTGGTAAGGTTTTAAAAAATTGCGGTTTTGCCTTTCGAATGAGTTTGGCAACGAGGTCAAGCGTAAAATTTTGTATATATGAGAACATCGCCTTTTCTTCTTGGAACTTTTACAAGTGTGCATAATAACAACATACGCAAAATAAAATTTAACAATTATCATTCATCGCAAGGTTAATCATTATTCCTCCACTCCAACTTGAATTTTCATCGATAAGAGCTCCAAGGCTTATTCCAGTTTGTACCTTTATAACATTTTTGCGTACAAAAACGAATATAAAAACGCAAGAAAATGGTTGTACGTACAGAGTGGGTTCAAAAAATCACATGGGCCCGCAATTTGTTACGTGGGCACGCAGTACGTTACGTGGGCACGCAATGCGTTACGTGGGCACGCAATGCGTTACGTGGGCACGCAATGCGTTACGTGAGCACGCAGTACGTTACGTGAGCACGCAGTGCGTTACGTGAGCACGCAGTGCGTTACGTGGGCACGCAGTGCGTTACGTGAGCACGCAGTGTGTTATGTGGGCACGTAGCCTCGTCACGTGATGACCCTGCGTGTATCGAGTGCACTAAAAGCCCAGACGCGAATTTATTAACATCTTTAATATAATGTGTAGCTTTTGTTCGTCGGCCGTGAGGTGAGAGGCACTGTAGGCCTTTACTCTTGAATAATTTTAACATAAAATTTATTCCGGATTAAGATCAAACCTGTCAATTTCATCCGTCATCGTTTAATTTGTGAGCATTAAAATGATTTTATTTAAATCCCACCCGAGGCACGTAATAAAGGTGATAGTTCGGTATGTGGAGCAAAAAGAGTAATGCGGTAGAGAGAAAGAGAGTACAGTGCGATACTCAAGGTTCTGTTCTATCCATATTTAAGCGTCAATCTCCAGCCACTCGATACGCGACTCCAATACGTGCCACTCGATAGCGACGTGCTTCATTAAAGCCGTAATTTAAAGTTTGCAATTATTTCCGTGATAACAACACACCTTTTTTATGTCTTTTCCGATAGCGGCTCGTATTTATATTAACGATTTGAATATTTTTTATAATTTTGGCGGCAGCAAGAATCTAATTAAACTTCAATTTCTAGCCATGTTGCTCGCAGTGAAAATAGTTTTACTAGAATTCTAATTTATGTGCCCAAAAATGTAAAAAGCAATTTAGACATTGAAGGGTTTTTCGACCGAAATCACGCGGCAAATTTCATAAAAGTGTTTGCTATTTCATAGCTCACGGTTGTAAAGATTCACGTATTTTAAAATATAGTTAGCATCTCACTTAAATTTTCAGATGATCAGGTTCCTTACTGATAACTTATCGCATGTTTAATTCTGGGTACTGATGTGCAGGGATCAGAGACGTGTTTGGCTATCTTCTTACCAGCTCTTGTGATGGGCAACTTTATGGTGTTGAACCTCTTCTTGGCCTTGCTGCTCAACAGCTTCAACTCTGATGAACTCAAGTCCAGGAATGATGATATGGAGGAAGAGTCCAAAGTTGTTGAACTTCTCACAAAGATGCTAGTGAGCAATTGAAGAATTCTCGTACTTTATTTATTTAAGCCGCGGCTCTTGTGTGAAATTATTTTATCTATTGAATTGAAATGACCTCTAATAGGTGACATCGTAGAATAAGTCATGATGTTGTCTCTTTTACATTTCGCGCACCCAAAAATGGCTGTTGGGCTCGGTGTTCCTTGATCTAAGATTAAAGCAGTGAAATCCCTCTTGCTCAAACAATTAATAATAAGATTTTAAATGTAAACAAAATCCATAACTAACTCATGTCTAATTGTCATAAATACTTCTACTTCGGGATGTTTTTCTGATCAAACTCATCGTCGACATTCTTCTTTTCAAATTCCGAAATATCTTTTATTATTATATATTGAACGTCTGATATTCTCGTCCATCGCAAATTTTTTCTTATTAAACTAAATATATTCATGTCCTCCAGAACTTATTCTTGCCAAAACGTTACTTATTCTTGTCTTCCAGAACTTCTTCTTGCCTCAACGGTTCAAGCGCAAAATCAAGACCGAGGCTGAGCGCCGTGCAGAGATGCTTGCTCAAGACAAAGCTGACGAGGAACTGCAGGCGGCCAGACTCCGCGAGCTTTTCGGTGAATGCAAACAAGACACCACGGAACTCATCGTCGACATGGAACCTGAGACGATCGAGCCCGTGAAGCAAGTCAAGATCGAAGAGAAAGCCGCGTTGAAGGAGAAGTCAGAACCTAGAGAAAAGCAGCAGATGAGAACCTCAGCGGCCGATTCTAAAGCAGTGAGAGACTGCAAGGATCGCGGGGTGAAACAAGCGTTCAGTGAACCCGAACTCAGAATTGAAGACAAGGAAAACAAAGATGACTGTGCTGATCCCACGAGAAGAGGCTACCAAAGGATGCCTGGCTCCGGTAAGTTTTACCCGAGAAAGTTTTGGAGGATTGCGAACTTAGATATTTTTCATTACCAGATTTTGTGCTGTGGGTTAAATTGTTCTTGTAGCAATTATCTTTATGACTTTATTTATCTGTTCATATGCCTCCAGAGTCAAGATGTTAGTCTTAGAATTATGGCTGCGATGATGATTAATTTTGGAAAATCCTTATTCCATAGCTAATTCAGTAGGCAAAAATACTCTCTAGATAGTAAAGCTTTTACGTATTAGAAACTCCAAAACTTTATTGTTTAGCATGTACTATTTTTGGATAGATGCCGCAGGCGATGGGCGCTTCGGGAAGCAGGAGAGCATCGAACTGAGCGACTTCGCCAAAGATGGCACTCAGCAAAGACGCGGTCGGGTGCTGCCGGCCAAGCCTTCAGGAAACAGGCGTCCTGGTGGCAGTGGGCGCGATTACCACGAGTCTCGGGGAGACCATAGGGACATACTAAATAGAAGACAACATATGGAGAGCAGCGGGAATAGAGAGCCTTTTGACGTGCGCGATTCTTCAGGCTACAGACCAGGAGGCGCAAATCTAAAAGACTGGGACGTCGAAAAAGGCAGAAGAGACCCAAGAAATTTGGATGCCAGAGACCTAGCGGATCCTTCAGGTCTTCGTGAAACAAGAATCGGAACTGATACACGAGATTTCAGAGATGAGAGAGATCTCAGAGACGAGCGAGAGATAATTGGGTTCAATAACTGCGACTTCAGTGCTCGGACCAGTGACATACGAAAATTCGACCCTAGGAGCAGGTTGGATTACTTTGAAAGGAACCCATTAGACCCATACGATCTGAGAGGTCTGGATAGAAGGCCAGATCGCTATGGTCTCCTAACGAGAAAAAACGACTCATTGAGCGATTTACGAGACGACAGATATTACGACAGCCTTTATTATCGAAATGAGCTCGGTCGGTTCCCACTTCATCAGAGCATGCGGGAGAGCAGACGAGATATTCACGACCGAATGGACAGTCAGAAAAGAGCATACTTAACCCGATCAGATTACAGCAAAGGTGACACAACGTACCTCCGACGACCATATCCCAGCGGAGGAATTCCTCCGTACCAAGGAAACAGTGCCGGTGCTGACTACCATCATGCACGAGATGTGTCCTCCGCATACCATGACATGGTCAGAAGAACAGGCGCTGTTTTATTCGATTCTTCTTACCATCACAGCTTGCCCAGGAGAGACCCGTCAAGAGGGCCGTACTTGACGAGGTATCCTGACTACGATAGTAAGCGTTTTCCTTTCAGATCTTCTCACTCTCCACCCCCACCTTACAACCATTACACTGTAGACAGTCATATCCGATCAGGAGATAGAAGAAGAACAAGATATCCTGATGCAGATGGCCACTATGACTACAACGAGAGCGTTTCAGAGGTCAACATGTCGGAGAGCGTGCTTCCGAGACTAAAACTCAATAACAAAGTGAGTTAGCGAAAATATTAAAATCGAAACTGTATTATTTCTTAATTGCAAATAAATTATTTTCATCTATTTTGAGTGAAAATGCCCTTCTCAATTTTCTTCTTACACTCGCCAAGTTATTCGGGCTTGTTTTTTGCAGTCGAACTTCGACCAGCAGGGATCTTGCGACGACCTTCCTGAGATAACGCTGGATAAAGACGGCGATGACAAAGAAGAAAAAGAACAAGACGGCGAGGAACCCACTACCCCTCTCGGAAACGGCGGTCCTGAAATGAAATCGTTGCAGGTTTGAATACTTAGGCAAAGGTTTCTTTCTATAAGTTTTCTAATTACTTATTTCAGGTAAATGCTCACATAAAGGCATGTTCGCATCTCAGAACAAAGCTCGTAAGTTTTATGGGTAATGAGCGTGAAAATATTTGCGGCCGCCAGTCTCAAAGCAAATTATTGGTTTGACTTCCCAGTTATTGATAATAAATAGAATATTCCACTTATCCTAAAACTCATGTTCTGGGCCTATACTGTAAAAAAAATTAAGAGATCGCAAGTTAATCAGCCAATCATTAACGGCCTTTCGAGCAAAATCCACCAATCATAGACAAGAAACTAGAGCGTAAGTACTTACGTTCACTTAGCGAGTTTTGAAAGTATGGCCCCTGAATATTAATATTTGAAACCACCCAGCTTAACTCTGGTCCGTATTGTAGATGGCAGCGAAGAAGGCGAAGCAGGCGGAGAGCACGCAGAGCTGGGGCGCTGTCATCAGCTACGTGGACGAGATCACGACGGGCGTCAAGGACGACGAGGATCCGAGGTTCATGAAGGCCGAGAGGAAAGTCAAGCTGCCGCCAGACTGCTTCCCGAAGATCGTCTACAATAAGTAAAAGACTTGGAAATTCCGTTAGCCATAAGGTTCAATTACTGGGTTATAGCATGATGATGAAAACTGGATTTTATTAGTATTTTGTTAGTTTTGATCCACCGGTATAATTTCACTAAGAATAAGCCTCTAGAACTTTCATCTGATTTTTTTATTATTCACCCTATTTCAAATAATCTAAACATTGGAGCAATTATTTGCTCAATTTGTCTCCCTACTTAATCCAGATAAAAAATTCCTTTTTAATCTCGCCTGTGTATATTCTGCAGAATGAAATGCTGTCAGACGTTCACGACGACTCGCTTGTACAGTCACTGGTACAAAGTTCGCATGTTTTGCCTACGTATCACGGACAGTCCGTACTTCGAGTGGTTCATTCTAACTATGATCTTCGCCTCTTCCATTACCCTTTGCTTCGAAGACAGCCACTTGGACGGCAACCCAAACCTCAAGGTAATAAGCGATTACATATTAATTTTATCTAATACTTCAATTAGCTTTATGTAATCTGCTTCAATTGAAATCGAAGGTGAACCGTATAATAGTTGTACTTGTAATCCAATCGAAAAAATCTGGAATTAGTTGAAAAAAAAATTTAATGCTCTCGAATTAACATGCAGAATAAGACGATGTGTCCGTAACAATCGTCATGAATTCAATAGTTGCATGCCTGGCATGACCATTAAAGTCAATTCTTAACAATGCCCTCCTTTTTAAAAGCGTCTATGATTATAGCCTTCCATTAGTTCAGACGAGTTCATTTTCCTATTAGTTTATCTTAGATTAATATAAATTATTCGTATTAAATCCCTTAATGTTGGTAATAGCTCCTGCATTCAATGCATAGAAATCAACATTTCTGTCATGGAAATTTTGAATTTAATTCATTATAGGTATTGCTACTTGTGTATCGTGACCCTAAACTTATGTTTAGTTTAGTGATTCTTTAGGAAATAGTTTTTGTGTATTACAGGTAAGCATTTTTCAACGCTCAATGTGAGCGTAAGTTATTAATTTTCGTCATAAGCGACATCCTGAGGAAGAAAACATTCTTGCGCGCTTTTTCCAGCTTCATTCTTAATAATCATTTGAATATAACTCCTCTTCTTCAGCCCTTCAGCAATTTTGAAACTTCTTCCCGCTACACTAGCTATAGCCTATAGTTTACTTTTCAATCAAATATTTTCCGAATCTCTCTTTGATTTATACCTTTCATGTGGGACAACTTCTGCTATATTGGCTTTAAATATAATAAATCCAACCGCCCGCTACCAAAATCCTAGTTAAAATCGTTACTGTAAACTTGTAAAAACCGGCTACACTTTTTGAAATTTACCCTTGAAATAATGATGAATATTTTGAATATAACCCTTTGAATTAATGCCATTTAGTGAAATTTCAAATTTAGTCGCAAATGCAAGTTTTCCATTATGGTCTCTCATCAATTTTTAGAGAACGCCTTCCCTGTGAAAATGCGCGAACTTTCGCATTTTTAATCATTTAGAATTGGACATAATCAATCATAATTAATAATATTTCCTAATCACGATCATAAAGTTCTTCTGAAAATAGTTTATTCGATAGATTTTAAGTTGATATCTTGGTGAGGCTTATAAATCTCATCTCTAATATAAAACGCATCAAGTGAAACCACATCTTTGGTGGCGATAACACTTCGGACCGCAAAGGCATGCGAATTCCCAAATGTGAAATTTAAGCTATTTCTTACTAAATACATTATGGCATTATATCATTCGAACACTTCGATTCGATATATCATTTGGTTATTTGAACAATCTCAATCAAATTGGTGAATAATTCGATTATCAGACTTGATAATGTTGTAGAAATTTAGTTGTTTGTGCAAATCACTTCTTTTCCTATTCTTCCCGAGAGCTTTCTCAAGAACTGCATGTCTATTCTCTTTTACGGATTCCATTTAAAATATTCAGCTTACTCTCTGGACTACATTAAAAGTCCCGAGCTTCGCTTCCTAGATGCCGCCCTCATTGTGGCGAAAACTTCTTATAACAAACAAGCTTTGTCATTTACGTTCTGCGTAACCTGACTCAAAAAACGCTCAGTTGCCAGTCACTTCTGGGAAACGTTTATATTTCATGAAACACCAGGAACTTAATGAATGATTCATGGTAGTTGCCGCAGTTCTAATTGCTTGCCAAACACAAATTTGAGCTTCACTCAAATATCACCACCCAAAATTTTAGTGAGTGCATTTGGCTAAAAGGCCAGCAGTTAAATAATAGGGTTTAATGCGATTTTATTGCTTGCCATTTTCTTTTTTCGAAAAGGGAATCAGTTAAACAAAATTGAGAGTAAAAAGTGGGTATGGCAATTTTACAATGTTGGAAAAAAATTTTCAAGATGTTCCAAACACAATTTTTTATGTTGTATTTATGGAAAATAGGAAAAAACTTTTTCCTGCTTATGCATATTTTCCCGAAGTAGCTCGGAATCGCATTTCGTGAAATTTTTGGAGCTCATAAAATCACATTACATACAAAAAATTGTGCTATAAATTTTTGTTGAATATTTCAATCTAATTTATGGACGGCTTTTCCGACTGAAATCTCATTCAAGTCCGTAATTATTGCTCCTTTTGAAAAATTGCACATTTTCGACTGGAAAATGAAACTTTTTTCCAGTTCGCTGGTAAAAATTGCTCATTCTTGAAATGAAATAATTTTAGAATGTAATTTTTTGCGTCTACCCTGACTTCATTCTTAAGTATTTCTTAGATACTAGTGCAGGTAGCGGATACAACTTTTTGACAACTAGATTTAGAGCATTTAAGATTTTTAATCTTTAGTGGCGATTTTTCAATGGTTAATTCAGAAGTGTTCAACTTTAAGTGGGGCTCCATGATTGGTGCTGCTTTCGCTTACTAAAGTATTTCAATTTTTCTGCCTCTCACAGGACCGACGGGTATCTATCATGCTTCATATTCATTTATTTTTCTATATTAAAAATTTTTTTCGTTATCCACAAGCCTTTTATTTCTAATTTTTCGATGCGTTTTAAGTTTGGCTTATGTGACTGGAGTGAGCAAAATAATAATTTTAAAATCACAATCTGTATTACACTTTAACACTATCAGTTCTTTGAATCGATTTCTCTTCGAAGTGTACATCAAAAATCGCACTTGTGCCGCCTACCTATGGTCTATTCCCATACTTTATCTCGTCGATTACCATTTATCTGACACTTCAACTTCAAATCACACCCTCGTGTTGGACCTATACTGTACCCTTGTGTAATTTAACCCTTTTGCGCCCAATTTTCTTGCGAGTGCAAAATACCACACTGTAACCATACCACATTGCTAAAATTTCTACATTGAAAATTTGTGAAAGGCGACAGATATGTCCACCTGGTCAAAGCACAGCATGAGGCTAAAGGTTACATATTTGTTCAATATATGAAGGAGCTTCATATATGAATAAAAATCAATTTTTAGAGATTACCTAAGCACACAGCTAGATGCTAAAAGGTTTATGTCTTTAAAAAATGGAGGAATGCACTACCATTACTCCATTTATTGCTCCACCCATTGAATCTCAGTAACCGCCAACTCGATTTTCCTGCATTTCACGAGTATTTTCACCGTTTTTCTGTATCAACAGAGATGTGTTCTGAACGCTTTGCAATGGACCCTTTAATTATGCGTGTCTATTTGATTTCGTCGCCACTTCGAACTAACTGTAACCCATGATACAACCGGTTAAAATGAACCCGTAGCGCAAGTAATCGAATCTCCGAGAACTTAGAGCGTCTACATGTACATAGCCATCCAATAACCAATTAAGCCAGCCAACCCTATGCCGTATGCTAGTAGTGTGACCTAAACTATAAAATAAAGAGCTAAATATCAAAGATAGAGGCGTGTAACTACTTAAGTAATGTGAAGATACGAACTATGATAAGAATATGGAATATTGATGACAAAAAGCAAGAAGCGTGGACATTTGTACAGAAGATACGTACGGTATGTTGCACGGGGTTCGGTCAACTTTTCTAGCTCTAATTGGTAAAATTTTAGAGCGCTATTTTCCGTGCAATTAAGATAGTCAATCACGATTATATTTATGCTGTTGTCACACAGTTATTTGATTGCTGTACAAATTTTCTTTTATTGCGAGAAAATTACTAGAAACGAAAACTAAACTAGAACTACTCGTGTAGCAATTCAGTTTTCAAATCCTAGAAATTTTTTAATAGATATCCCGGAGAGTTTTGAACGCTACTGTAAAATTCCACCCTTAGCATCAAACTACCTTGCATTTCCCTACTCCATATTCCACTTAGTAATGAAAATCTTTGCAATGTTTCAAAACATTAATCACATTCGAGTAAAGGAAATAGGGAAGTTAGATTACATAACATCACATGAACACCATATCACCGACAATATTTGTTTGCATATGTCGGATTTTATTGGAAATATACTGATGCTTGCAATGGATGATAACTTCATTGAATATCTTTCATAAAATTATAATGATTTCGCTGTACAATCGTGCAGCATTTTTCTGATTGAGGCATCAATTTCATTGCATTTCCTCACTCCTCTGAAATACCTCAAGTTTAACTCTGCAAGTGACCTTGATTTAGGTTGTAAAATAACCCAGTTAAAATAGACCATAAACATTCTTCTTCGATGATTATGTTTGTTGTGGCTGGACTACAAATTAACACAGAAATAAACTTCAACATACGTTAAAGTTATTTTTTATTAATTTAAAATATAATAATGACACGAGTCCTTCCGACTGGATTAAAACTCAACTAGTCGCACCTAAATTGTATTTCCTGTCCAGGTTTTGAAAAGAACTAAAGGTCACTTGTTTAGTTATAAATTTGATGCAATTTCAGTAGAATCCCACCGTTGAGAAAGCATTGTATTGATTTTCATTGTATTGATTTAATACTGCATAACTGCACGTTATTTTGCTTGTGGTTTTATCGTTCCGGTTTGCACTTAATGGAGATGCTAACTTATTCAGTGTTGTATTTGTGTCTACCGTGTTCCGTGTCATGTATATTTTTCGGGTCTTTCACAAAAAATAGTTCTGTGTGTTGATTGACTGTTTACATTACACTACTTGTTTTACATGCAGTTAAATGACTAGAAAATTGTTTTTTCGATGATTAGTAAAATAGGATTAATTAATTTCTCTCGTGGAAAATTCCATGAAATAATGTGTTCATGAAAAACATTTATACTATTAGCTGTCGTGAGATTTCAAATTTGTACTATTGGCAGTCACGAGATTTTTAAATTGTAATATAATCATTAACGATGCTAAAAGTTTTGCTTCGGCCTGGGTTTCAAGATTTGCGATCTTCTGAGTGATGCTTTAAATACACCATGTATACTAATTATCTTCCTAACCTTAGGCATCAGGAAACTAAACTCATTTTTGTCAGCAATTTTCAATTTTCAAGAAAATATCGAAACGATTTAGAAAGCATGCAGAAGCTTCTGCATGAACATCATGTAAATACAAAATTCCATCGTGCGTTTAATACTTTCCAACACAAAGCAATGTTTAACTTTTCACTTTATTTTATTGATGTTGTTCAATGTTGCTTCCCGCGATCTTGCTTCCAGTGTTTATTGTCCTCTCTGTGCATCAATAATCATCAGCTTGTGCATCCACTGATTCATTACTTTATGTTTGATCAGTAACTCGTTTGTTTTTCTATCTTATTTTCTACGTGAACTGACAACTAACATCTCGTGAGTATCTGATTTAAATCGGTTTCATCGCTTCCAATCCTGTATAATGATTGGATCTTTATGAATTTTTGTTAAATCTGTATGAATTTGGAGAAATGCATTAATTAATTTAAAATGCGCGGATAGATTTATTTTGCGATATTGTTAAGGAATCAAGCTATAATTTGCCAATTTCAGGCATGCTAAGGCTCAAAAATGGACGGTCAAAGGAAAATTGTTATATTTTCGCGCGCCGAAAGTTCAGTTGATGAATTGCATTTATATTTACGTACTATTAATTTGGCCTCGGCGCTGTAATGACCAATAATACATAACATGTCGTTCCCTGTTGCAGGTCATCCTGAAGTGGCTCAACACGTCGTTTGCTATTCTCTTCACTATCGAGATGTGCCTAAAATGGATTGCGTTTGGCTTTGTTAGGTATTTTTCCTCAGTCTGGACGATTTTGGACTTCTTCATCGTGATGGTGTCCGTGACGAGTCTCTTTATTAAGCAAGATAATTTGATTGCCCTGCGGAGCCTGAGGACCTTACGCGCGCTGAGGCCCCTGAGGGCGATCTCCAGGTGGCAAGGCATGAAGGTACTCGACATTGCGTACGATGATTATGCTGCTTTATAATCGATACATACCTCATTTTATAATCGAATTTATCGTGGCAGATATGTGGAGTACTGCCCCATTAATGTGAACTGAATCTCAACATTTTGAAAATATTTTTGCTGGCAGCCGATGCTTTAATAATTAAGATACTTCAATTTGTGGTAGTGGTCTCTGACCAACATTAAAGCAAGTGGTGCCAATCCTCAAGTCATTGAGGTAATATTAGTGGGAGCCAGTAGAGTTAGACCAATTCATTATCCTTTTAATTTAATACTTTTTTACTGATTATTGCCCTGATTAGTGACGAATGTTGGCGTGCATTTTATGAAACTCGTAACTCCATCGTACGCCAGAACATAGTTCCTTCTGGCGGCCTGCTCAATTTTTTCTTTTATTTTTCTTCCATTATTTTTCTTATATTTTTTGCCGTTAATACATTTGTGTGGATAACGGTACTCATTTTCAATTAAATTAAGAACTTCATTCCGTCCTTCGCTTTGACATTTATAATTAATACTCGCTATGACATTTATAATTATAATTAATACTCCACATTCTCAAACACCGATTAAAAAAAAAATTAGCTTAAAGTTACAAGCTACTGGTATTATAAAAAGTGGATGAAATCATTTTACTGAAGGTTTTGTGATAGTCAATTTCTGTATCGGGATAATTGTGCACAATTTATTTATGATGAATGTGGTATACAGATTGTGGTGAACGCGCTCATGTACGCCATTCCGTCCATCTTCAACGTGCTGCTGGTGTGCCTGGTCTTCTGGCTCATCTTTTCCATCATGGGCGTCCAGATGTTCGGAGGCAGATTCTACAAATGCGTTAACCAAAACGGCGAACGTCTTCCTCTAGAAGTTAGTTTTGCATTTTATCTTCAGTTTCCTACAGTCATTCGGAAAATTTCATCTCTCAATGAAGAAAACTAAACAATTCTCTGTCAGAAAAATTTCAGTTTTTGCTTGTTTATTTCTAATTTCCAGTTCTCCTCTTCGATTTAGAAATTTTCTCTGTGTTTCTTTTGAAGTTTTTAAAATTTGTAGGAGTGAAGGAGTTGTAGGAGTGAGGTCACGACGGTTTTTCCGTAGGATAAACCACCAACTCCTCTTGATAAAAGAACGCTTTATCACTCAATTCTTACACCCCTTAAATTTTTTTGGTAACCGTTTCCGAGTTGAAATGCACTTTGTGCTCAGGTGGTGAACAACAAATCTGACTGCTTCAAGAACTCGAGTTACGAGTGGGTCAACAGCAACATCAACTTCGATCATGTGGGCTACGCTTACTTGGCTTTATTCCAAGTGGTAATACAATCTGCATGAACTTAATTAAATTTATCGCTAGAAAAATATATTTTGGAGGATGTAGCATCCATGACTTTGATTGATTCCGTATTGTATTATAATGTTTTTTTAGGTTCCGCAGAACTTTTTATCGATTGTTCTTCCTATAAATTATCAACTTTTCATGTAGCTCACTTTATACTTTAATTTCTTTCTCAAGAAATAACAACATTAAAGAATTCAAAGAACACTATAAATATCATCATGGCTATTAATATTCAAGTATTAATTCAAGATGAGAATTGGATTTTTCCACCGTAAACGATGAAGAAAAGTTTTAATTCGAAGAAAAAAATGCTACTTCTGTGATTTGCTCCCAGGCGACCTTCGAAGGCTGGATGGAAGTGATGGCGGACGCAGTTGACTGTCGTGGCATTGATTTACAACCAGCAAGAGAGGCCAACATCTACGCCTATATTTATTTCGTGATCTTCATCGTGTGTGGTTCGTTCTTCACTCTAAATCTTTTCATCGGTGTCATCATCGACAACTTTAACGCTCTCAAGAAAAAGGTGAGTTCGCTTAGAATATCACATTTCATTACCAACATGCGTACATCAATTAAGGGGCGCATTTATTAATGAAGTCAGCTGTCGGAGATGCAAAATATTTTATACATGCCTCTGTGTTCGGGTGATTTGACTTTATTCATAAACCAATTCGTTGAAATATTTCAAGAATCGGCAAAATAAATGCCCTCACTACATAATTGAAAAGTTGATTTCCTCGGATTCCGTTGAAATAGTGATAATATTATTCCTGTCAATACTACTTCTATTACTAATACTACTACTTCTACTAATACTAACACTTCAACTAATTCGTTTTGTACTGGTTCTTTGCATTTAAGTTTCTATGTTACTGTGTCTTCTTCGTTCGTATTTTTCGTTGACTAATTCCCTCGGTGGTTCAATGTCGTGATCCTATTTCCATTTCTGTGCTTATCTCGAGCTACTCGTAGACACGCTAATGGATAAGGGAAGGTTCGGTGAGGAACGATTTTGTTCAATTTTTTGCGACTGAACGTGCAGGCGCGCTATTATCGAAGAATGAATTATAAAAGTTACTTAGAGAACCATCAGAATTAGTATTAAGTCTGTCTCTCTATATAACCAAGTAGCCTGCATTACTGGTTCAAATCAGTAAGCAACTGACCTGCATAACGATCTTAAATCACTAACCATCTGGTCGGCATAACTGTTGTAAATCAGTTTCCACACACTTCAAGTAAATCGACTTAGCCGTGAAATATACGGGAATAACTTTATTCATATATTGACTTAGATCGATGCATTTATTTTGCATTACAACGCATCACTAGAATTAAAAATACTTCATTTGCAGTCTGAACAAGTCCTTGTAATTTTCAATTTCTTCTTCTCACTCGTATACACAAAGAAATTATTCTCCCTCGCTCTCAGATTTCCACATGCCACTAACCGAAGAGGTAAATGCAGAAGTTTAAAGATGCAAGAAAAAGCATCTACATAGATCAGGATGATATTTTGCGTAATATTCGTAGATGCAACGCAAAATAGATATTTATTCGGCCTGATTTGCCATTTTTCTTGAAAATAATTAAGCATTTAGTTTGTTATCAGACACTTTAATATGAATTCAATTATCTATGACAAGTTATGTTTGATTGACCAAATTTGAAATGAAATTTAGTGGCATCTGCCCAAATAACTATATCCTTATTCATTCTTAATTTTAGGCCTGTAGATAGTAGTTTCTTCATTTGTGAATTATGGATCACTCTTGAACCATGGTTATCGTGCCTCTACCATTATAGTTAAATTTATTACTTTTGAAAGTAGCTAGTTGCAAGATAGGCGCCAAATATTTGATAGCAGATTTGTGTCAATGTTTCAATTATTGATATTTTAAAGTGCAAATTGAGCACGACAGTGAATTCCTGTCCAAATCACTGACAAACTCGCATAATCACTTGCTTCTCTTGATCTTTGATTTAAATTGTTGATGAAATTGTGAGAATTTTGAAAATTTGAAGTTCGCGTGCTAAAGAGGATCACCACCATCAAGTAATTGACTAACTCATGCACTAATTCACTGATTAAAGCCCAAAGGAATTCTCTGTCTCTTCAAATGAGTGAAGTTGCTAGCATTGCAACACGCACAGCTGGACATTACATAGCTAGCTGGCCATCCTGTTTTACCCTATTGAACAGCTACCATGTTTACAAATTTGAAAAATTTTAAATTTTATTTTCAAAGTTCAATCTACTCGGTTTTTTACTGCAATTTTCTTGGTGTCAAGCATAAGAGAGCAATTGGCTCATACTCGTGCACTTGACACCTGCGTGTTGTGCTGTAGATATTAGATATCTATTTACTTTTAATATTGAACTTGAATGAAATGAAAATGTATTAAATATAAAAAAAATGTCGATGAAAAATCTTAAGTGCGAAGCCTGATGCTATTAGGGTCAAGATCATCCATTATAATTTTGTTCGAAGATAAAGGCTTAAAACCATGATTCAGCTCAGAGATATCTAGCCAACTATGTTGTCCACTGTCTGGTCTGCTCAGTGTAGCTTGTTTCCTAGCTGAATTTAGAAACTAGTAGTGTTCATGTTGTCTTTATGCCTAGATTTTAGCTCATTTTGAATAACGTTTGCATCAACATATGCTACTCCAAAGAAACGCCAGTTAGTCTTACTCGTGAATGAACTTTGATAGTTTCCGAAAACCTGAGTATATGTACCACTCTTCTTATTCGGTTACTTTTGAAGATGAAATAGAGTTTAATTTTTCCGTATTCATCTGTAATTGAATCTGAGGAATAAACTTTAGGTTCATTTTTCGCTGATTACCGAAAAATATTACCGTCTTTTGCGCCGCGTTCTCGAAAGGAAAAGCAATTGAATTACATTTTTCTCGCGCTTGGTCAGTTTGATAACCCATGCTGGGAGAATCTTCTTACGCTGATAAATCGAATCGTCGCGTCAGACGCAATTCATTCAGACCTGATGTTATTTCTTCTTTTTTTTTGAGCTCTTTACATCTTTCATTTCTTAGAAACTCTGCGTTCGTTCTTTTTTATTGCTCTCCACTAAAATTTTGTTTCGGCCATTTCCTCATACCCAACGCCATTTACTCCCACGACGGTAAAGATGGTACTGCATCGTCGCTAATATGAAATGCGCTTCCTTTGATATCGGTAATGCAAGCACGGTTTGCAGCTCATGCCACACGACATAGAAAAGTCCCATAGTCTCGTTTTCTTCTTCAACAGAGCATGCATAATCATGCAGGTTCTTTTCAGTTCCTTCATTTCTGATTTACAGTTAATACTAAATGTCCGCAAACCAAATACACTCGAGACGTTATACTTCCGAGCGAATGTACAGGCTAACATTTCTCATTCGAAATTCCATTAGTATTTTTAATTGTCCAGTTTTACATACTTTGAGTTTTATCTACTAAAAATTTGAAACTAAATCATATTTCAAACTTCCCTGTGTCAAAACTTTTCAAAACCTGAAATCTACTCACTCAACTTAATCGCCTTTCTCAATTTGGGCTCAGCCACAGCAGAATACTTACTTCTTCCTTACGTCTTCAAAAACGTTTTGAAATTAAATTTATTACATAAAATTCTTAAGCTTATGCGTCTTGAAAAGTGGAAAATATCTAGCCTTTATTTGTATATTATTTTTACATCAAACCATAATATAGATGAATACCATATCCGGATCACTATCCATGGAGTCTAACCTGCATGGCTACCGCTATTATTACCTCTTATATATTTAGGAAAACCGCTTCTGCCGCCTAGCAACTGACGATTGGCAATAGAAATTATAGTATGTCCCGAAGCAACAGCATGTATTTCGTATACTTAAAGAAATACAAACTAGATTCTCGTTCGCGCTGATTCAATTTATATTAAATTCGTTATCAATCGGTTACCAGGTGATGAACTAAATTTTTAGTTACAATAATCATTTCCATTCAAACCTAACCATGACAAAATGAAAGAGGAAAATTTTCGATAGAGAGAGAAGATAGTCTTCATTTTTAACAGATCTAAAAAATGTAGAATTTTTGCCAGAATCATTGTAATGTGATGTTGAATATTGTTAAGAGCGGCACCTGTGTGAATAGTGGATGTAAGTTTGGTATGCAATTCGCCTATCATCGATTCTTTGTAACTGATCGAAGCTTACTTTTATTGGCCGTTGATTCTACCACATCTTGAAAAAAATCGCCTTGATATGCATACGCTATGACGGTGTCTTGATTGACTTCTGCGCTGCTCCAAATGTTCCAATACACCGTTGCTTTTTCCGCAAATTGCTAACTTAAATGATGCATAATATGGAACAATTTATTTTTAATCGACATCAATGGGCTTACGCTCAGTCATGACAGTGCCTGATAGCCTTGTTCTAATTTTAACGTACCTATTGAATTTGGTGAAACTAAATATTGACCAAAAAATTTACGCTGTTTCTGTGTTTGTCTGTCAGTCTGTGTCGTTTTCCTTCTCCTCCGTCATTCCTCGTCCAAGGATTTTTTTACGTTCCGTTTAATCCTTCTTGCGTCTTTTCGTCTGCATTGCAAACGTTCCTTCACTTTTATCTAACTTTCACTCTTCTACATTCCTGCGGTTTTCTGCAACTTTGGCTTCGTCAGATGGTAAGTCTCTTCTTTCATTTAATCGTCCTAAATACTTTACCTCCGTCATAAATTATATAGACCAAACGCCCTCGTTCTTATAATACTACCAAAAGTCATAACGATTTAAACTTGTACTACATTTGGATTGAATCAAGAAGTATTCTTGTTGTACCCAGCCCCATCCTCGCCGAAACATCTAAGAACAAAATGATTTAGTTCCTTGTCGTGATTGACTTCGTCTAAAATCTAAATCATAAATAATTTCAATTAAATCTCAGTTAAATGTTGCCGTCGGCAAATCTTTCGCTTTACCACTCTCAGAGATAAGCCTAAAATGACGAGAGACTAAAAGCGTTAAAACTGCATGCTCAATAATTTCTCTATCTAATATTAAACGTTTACATGAAATACAAAATTGAATGAATCACTACAAGCGTAACGAAAATACGTTGGGCATTTATTGACAAATTTGATACGTTTTGATGAGTGTTCCATCTTCATCATTGGTCAGGTCGATTAAAATCAATTAAAACATACAAAAGTTTTTGAGGCTATCGAACTAAGCCTACTTACATTTCTCGTTCGAACTTTTAGTTCTTCACAGATTAAAGTAAAAATTTCACGTTCACTTACTAACAACAAACAGGAACCGTAATTTGATTAATATATTTCATTTTTATTCACAATAATGTTCACTGGGCTACTTTCCGTGCTGTAATAATGCGTGAAAATTTAATAAAACCGATTGACTGAACCAAATTTTATTATATGAAGAGGGAATCTCAAACAAATGAATGCACAATGCCGACCGATTGCGAAGCCAATACGCTTATACACCGCTTGAAGATATAAAAAAAAATCGCGTAAAAAAACCTCTGCTCTGCGTCTCAAGCCCACTTTTCTATTCATTCTCATCTGTTTGCGTTGGTCTCTTGGAATGTAGATTGATTTTATTTCGCACGTCTTACATTTTATTTTGCATGCGTATATGTGGTTGACGCAGCAACGCGTTGGCTTCCTACGCGTCTGAAGCCGATCTGCTTTCTTGTTGCGTGTGATTTTGGCTTTGGAATTTGCAATGCACTTATTGATTTAGTTGGACGTTTGGCATTTTTCACTCTCAGAATTCTGTGGAAGAAATCACTTGGGTGTTAAAATTTAATTTGAATTTAGACAGCCTTATTCTCAATAGCTCCAATTAAATTTTGCATCTATATTTACCGACCTGTTTCAAAAACGGTAATTTTTCATGTTTTTCTGGAACCAGTTGGAAATTTCGTTACAAATTTGCATTCTAATTCTTTTTACTAAAATATCCTTCGGATTACTTTAAAAAGTACCTACCTATCTTGCTTGAAGTCGACTTCAGACGCGCCTCACAAAAACGTGCGCTGAATGAGCAATCAAGTCTTTTTTCATTTTTATGCATTCAGAAATGCATGTCGATACATTTTGTGCCTCTTTTGTACACATTTTATTTCTTTTGTTTGGAAATTTTTTTTAAATTTTAGCCCTAGTTCTTGTCATGCCTAATTTTTCTCCCAAAGCTAGTAAATTCGTTGGTTGATTTGACAGACAATTATTGTCTGCTTTATATTTTTATTTACTTTTACCTCTTCACAAAATCATAGCTTTCTGATTTAAGAACATTTCAAAGTTATTTTCTTCCAAAATACTGTGTATCCCTTTTTTATAATCTTATTTAAGTTTTTACGTATTTTATCTTTCAAATATTTTTTTTGATAATTTTCATGAAATCTAAATTTTCCGCCCCTCCTCGAAAACCGGAACTGAGAGGCTAAACCCCCCAGTAACTCCACCATTACAGACTAGCTGCTTCCACACGGCGCCTCAATGCTCGACAAGTTGGGCTTTAGGACCAATGCTCATTAGTAGTTTATAATTAACTCGCTTCAATTATAATTAAACAACTACACCCATAAAAATAGATGATTTGCACATGAGCTCAATTTATTGAGCTTATCTTGTAAGGTTCTTCGACTTTAATCGGGATTTTAACTTTCCTTGAAATACCTAATAATATTATTCAGCTTTATCGTTAATTCCTTTTTAATAACTGACTTGGATTAGTTATTTTTATCATTTATTACCATTTAACGTTTAAAATCATTTTTGTTTTACAGTCACAGTCGTAATTGATTGCTCAATCCAATGAAGCTAAAGAATTTCCAAAAAAATAGAGGATACAGAATACGTTACCTGCGCAATGTGGAAATTACAACCTGGTTGTGAGAGTAGATGTGAATATTATGGTATAAAGAATGAACGTATTTCCAGAAAAGTAATTATCAAATGTAAGATGAACCCAGTAATATTTCTTCTTCATCGACCTCGGACTGAAACGTGGTTTTTCTCAGGACCAATTTTTCACCACTACTTTGCGTTGAATTCAGTTTTGTGAATCTTAAAATCACGTGGTACGGGTTTGAACTCGTGGTGTTTATTAAACAATTTTTTTTATTTCTGATTTTATTTTGTGTGTGTGCACATAGTTCTTGTTTGAATTGGTCTTTGCTTACATATGGCAGTTTTTGCATTGTCTTTGCTCTCTCTGAGAGATGAAATATTTTTCTAAATTGATACTTGCATCAAGAAGTGTGATGAAACAAATAATCCTTGCGGCCAATGTGGGATAATTGGCCGAGTTTTCTTATAAAATAATTGGAAAACTCAATTTTGATTCAACATCGAAGTTTTTGATCACTATGCGATTCTTCTAAACTTCGCTCTTTATCTAAAAAACTGTCGTCAACCGTCAAAAGAATAATGGATTAAATTTCATGAAATTTGTCAACTTACTATACAATTTTTAGATTTTAAACATCAAACCATTGCATTTCTATATCTTATGTCATTCCTGACAAAAAAAAAGAAACAGAAATAAACCGAAGCCAAATCATTCCCTACCGCATAACTCGATCGGGGAGTCCTCGACAATCTCAATTTCAATGAAAAAGTCGGTATCTCATTTAATGCCCTGAGATGTGCGAAAGGGAACTCCTCTTGTAACTTCTCTGATTATCCTTTGATTCCGCTGTCCAGTATGAAGGTGGAGTTCTCGAGATGTTCCTTACGGACTCGCAGAAGAACTATTACACGGCCATGAAGAAGCTTGGCCGCAAGAAGCCCCAGAAAGTCATTCGGCGCCCGCAACATCAATACCATGCCATTTTCTACGACATCGCTGTGTCCAGGAGGTGAACCATCAAATGAATTTCCGAAACTTACTCAGTCATGACTTACAATCAATAATAATTTACGTTTAATAACTTTCTCTGATTACAGAACATTTGACCTAATTTGTTTAGAATTTAATTAATTAAACTATATACGTACATTTTTATGATTACTATACAAGTTAGTTTGTTATAAGCTGCCAGTGCAAATTAGTTATAAACTGCGTTATAAAGTACTACGTTAAATCGCTTCTACTACTTTAAAACTGTAGTTATCGAATACGTAATATCTATTTAAATAAGTGTTCAAACTTCGATTAATAATCAAATATTTGACTTGAGTTTGTTCTTTATACACACTGAAGCTAAGCTCTGCTCTGTTCGCATAACTTAATTATTTGCATATGCATCACCAGATTAGATTTATTAATTGAAAATATGATGTGTCAGTATTATCGCTCATGATTATTTGTTTGTTCAGAGATTTGTTTATCTTCGCATTAAACTCGCTGCAACAACTCTCTCTTTCACCTAGATTCGAAATTTCGATCTTCGTCCTGATCTTCCTGAACATGGTGTCGATGGCCATCGAGCACCACCACCAGTCACGCACCGTATCCTTCACTCTGGAGGTCTTCAACGCGCTCTTCACCACTATTTTTGGGCTAGGTAAATACGGCTCCAATATTCTGAGGTCCGTAATGCTGAATTAATGCTACACCACCATGTTTTGGCTAGGTAAATACGGCTCCAATATTCCGAGGTCCGTAATGCTGAATTAATGCTACACCACCATGTTTTGGCTAGGTAAATACAGCTCCAATATTCCGAGGTCCGTAATACTGAATTAATGCTACACCACCATGTTTTGGACTAGGTAAATACGGCTCCAATATTCCGAGGTCCGTAATGCTGAATTAATGCTACACCACCATATTTTGGCTAGGTAAATACAGCTCTAATATTCAGAGGTTCGTAATACTGAATTAATGCTACACCACCATATTTTGGCTTGGTAAATACAGCTCTAATATTCCGAGGTTCGTAATACTGAATTAATGCTACACCACCATATATTGCCTAGGTAAATACAGCTCCAATATTAAATAAATACAGCTCCAAATACATATCAGTATTTAAATATTCTGTCTCAATTTATACCACATTGCAGATTGGCTGATATGTTAGACTAAGCATTTGCAAAACTGTTTACAAAAAAATTGTTTAAAGTGTCGTAATAAGCACCATTATATTGGCTTCTAATGTGTTTTATAGCCTCAAATTACGATCCTCTCTTGAAACAAATTCACAGAGGCCATCGTGAAGATCATAGGCCTACGTCATCACTACTTCACCGTCCCTTGGAACCTCTTTGACTTTATCCTCGTGTTTGCATCCATCACCGGCATCCTCCTGCAAGATGTCCTCACGAATTTTCCCATCAGTCCAACTTTGCTACGAGTCGTCAGGGTCTTCAGGATAGGAAGAATCCTCAGACTCATCAAAGTAAGCCTGGAAATTAATGACTATGTAAAATTAATGCAAAGTTGTTTACATGTTCTAATCTGGAATTTTCTTTCACGCCGAAGCCCGTAACTTGTAAATTCATGCTCTCTCTGCAACTTTGGTGAAGGTAACCTGAGTTTAAGATTTCTTCAAATTTGAAATTTATGCTACTTTGTTGATAATAACCTCTTCGGTCGCTTGATTTGTAGTCAATTTCAGACGCTTCATTTCTGTTCTATTAGAATTTCTGTCATATTATCTAAGAGCTGCTTTTTCATCTCGAGTGCCTTTGCATCTGCATTTACCCCCAAATCCTCGTGCACAGGGCTACACTTGATTCCGCGTTTGGCAGGCATTTTCAGAAACATTTGAACATCATTTGAAATTGCCGGTTTCTCTGATGCAATGGTTCGGTAATTGCATGTTTTCCTAAAGTGATTGTTAATTTATCATAGTAATTAAAAATTGTTTTACTTGGCTGCAAAGCTTAACTTCTCGCGATTCTTATCTTACCATTCCTAGCTGGCAAATATGCTCACCATAAAGATTCTCGAAAGAAGAGAACAGGAAATTTTATCAGGTTTGGTTCTATTTTCAATTGTAATATGCCTTACAGAAGGCGCCACAAAACATTGAACATTCTGAGACATATCTTCTTCGTGTGCAAAGCATTCACATCCGAAAATAGTCTCTATTTTACTTGGAAAGTTAGCGCTTCAAGTTATAACTGATGCTATAAATTTAACTTTTCTCACCGTTACTGTGAACGCTGCAGTATTGCGTCTCGATAAATTTTCTTAGATCTTGACGAGCTTTGCTGCATCGAAGAGCCTAATGACCGAGCTTCTTCTCATTTCTATTTCATTAAGTTGACCTCATGATATTCCATGGTATATCTCTTCCTTCATGGGCTGTTAAATGGCACTAAGCTCTGGTATAATAATTCATTCGTTATTGGCTGGCTCTTTGTACGTACGTTTTTTTTTTCTTTTTTTTTTTTTTTTTTTTTGTCTGTGAATTTCGCGCACTGTTTTAAGCTGGGCATTGATTTGAAACCGGTGAAAAGGTCATCATTTATTCCTTTGAGTGACATTAATATTTTTATCTACTATGATTTGAGGTCAAAATTTTGCATCCAACTTGCATCAGTAACTCCGGGTTCAAATCATTGCTGAAATATGACTGCATTTGACATGACTGGTGTTCGTGTGCGGTGATGCCGGACAGTTCCTTCTGAAACTTTAAGGCGTGTTATGTGCGGCCAAGTGTATTATAAACAGGCTGCTCATAATACGGCTTAAATTTTCACTGGAATGGAGAGTGCATTGTGCTAACTGAGTGATAATCTCGTTGCAGCCTACAGTGAACGGCAAGAACTCGTTCTTCGGACAGGTACAAAGAGACTTCTGCACTTTTCACAACTGCACCCCTCTTAGCCCGCCCGTTATAAGACTATTTGCTCTTTTTTACTCTCATTGGACTCTTGTAATTTACTGTAACTTGTAATTTTTAGTATTGGATATTTTTGCTGAACTAGTTAAGTTATTCATCCGTTTTTTATGGGATTGAGCCATACTATTCCTTACCCTTGTTCATATATAATCGTTGATAATTCATTAGGAATTATAACTTATGTTACTCAATTCTTCGGAAAACTGTACAAAATTATTCATCGCGTGTATCTCATAATTCAGTTTCAATAATTGTATGCACAAATACTCGTATTCGCAATTCAAAAAGTATTGTGTCAAATTCTTGCATATCACATGGTCAATTGGCTATATAGTTAGAAGGATTTTCGGAAATAGCGACGTCTGAAGAACTGACTTGAATGTGTTCTACGAAACAGCATCGATACATGATAAAATTTGTCAAAAACAATAAATTGCTTGCTATAGTTGCTATACCCTTAAAAATGAACGCCACAAGTTAACGCAAAAGCTGAATTTTCATTGGCGTTTATGCCATTCATATACCAGTTTTTTCGAGGGTAAATCAAAAAATTCAAATTACGGTAACTGTGTGGGCTTGTGGTGTTCAGTATTGTCCACAAATTACCAAGTGATGACTTTAAACGCATGAACAAATAATACGGATGCACTCACATATAAGGAAGGTCGACCGTTGAAAGCTTGACTCATACGTCTCAAGGAACGTATATATATATAAAATAATTGTTTACCTCCACACCATACGTGCAATATTATATCTATAATAATACATATATGTATAATGTGTGTTCACACTGAGGGCACTTCAAGTAATGAATTCACTCAACTCAATGTATTCACGCGTTTGACGGTCGGTTTTCTGTGATGAATTACTATAATTAATTAACTGTAAGCTACTTTCCGATGTCTTCGAACGAATTCATCTTTGAAGGGTAAACGCACTTCATAAGCGATTGTGTGTTAACTTTCCTCCAGTATACCTGTTTCGTTTTTAAGCGTTTCATTATGATATTGTGTATGAAAATTGTCCTGTTTATGTTTCGTAATTGCGTTCGAACACTAAATACATTGTATAGACCAGTCTTTGTTAGTATATAATTATAATAGAGAGATAAAAGTTTGACTTCATATTTGTGCTATAAACTTGACATGTTTTTCTTGGTTTCAGGAAGATCTTAGGTAACTACGTGTTAGTTGCCGTTACTTATTCTCCATAGAGCAGAAGCGCTGTAGTCTTAGTAAATACCGAAGTAATAAATGAGCGCCTTACATTAGCCTGAGCCTGTTCGTTGCTGTTTTGGTTTAGATCTCAATTGCTTGCATTTCGTTCCAAGCAGACGAAGCCATGAAATGCAATCCCGTTTCTAGTAATAACAGTGCTTTTTATACTAGCAAACGTCTAGAGTTTAGACGGTTTTTGTAGCGTTGTTCCGCTTCTTCTTAGAATATCGAATACATTGCTGAGTAAATGTGATGCGACAATGTAAAACTACGAAAGAACTACGAATAATCATCTTTCTTGAATTCTAATTTTTAGGTTGTACGTCGAAGGAATATTTTTGTCATAATGTTAGCTACCAAAATTTTTGCATGGTTAATTAATTCATTGTAATTCACTGGAGTCCTTGTGTGGTGGCACCGAATTCATGGTTCCTACAGCACGATTCTTGTTCCCTTTACGAACTTGAGGTATCGCTTATCGGCACTTCAATCGATTATTATGCATAACATTGACTGTGTTCGCTGATGTGTCTCCCAATATGAACGTCTTGTTGCACAATCTCTGTGTTTCGTCCATACACAATTAGTTCAAAAGTTGTTCAGTTCGCCCTGTGTTTAATTGCAGAAAAACTGTCGCTTCAACACTCAGCAGATCAGCACTTATTATGAGACGCGAGTTCTCTGTACAATACAATGATATTTTCTGTCACGGAATAACTTCAGCCACCACTCGATTTCACATAAATTCAACGTATGAATATGCAAGAATTTGTGTTTTTGTCTCGGTTAGAATTGTCAAGTGAAGTCTCGCTGTACAAATACTTAGAATTTGGAAATAATTCATGATGGAATAAATCCCCTAACAGTCATAGTTAGTCTAAGGTCCGCAATAATAAGTTCCTTTTTCTATTAAAAGTAGTCAATATCCTAAAATTTCAACAACCGCATTACCTCATCAAAGCAATCATGTTCATTGCGAAAATTTGAATTGGAGCCCGAAAACACCTAAAATTATTCTGTCCTCTCGTTAGCCAACAATTAACCTTCCATTTGTCAAAGAAGAAACGCATTTAGCGAAGAATAGTTAGCTAGTTTTTATTATTCCATTTGAAAAAGTCTGTTATCCTAATTACCTTCATATAATTTAAATTATTTTTCTAATACTCACGTTATTCATTTCAGGCGGCGAAAGGCATTCGGAAATTACTGTTTGCCTTGATTGTCTCCTTGCCCGCTCTGTTTAACATCGGTGCTCTGCTCTTCCTGATCACGTTCATCTACGCCATCATCGGCATGGCTGTGTTTGGTCACGTCAGGAGAAGAGGAGCGCTCGACGATCTCGTCAACTTCGAGACTTTCGGCAGCAGTATGATGCTCCTCTTCAGGTGATCTTTGACTCGAAAAAATACTTTGCGTCGCAGTATGGTTGATGATCCTCTTCAGGTGAACTTTGACTCGTTAAAAACTTTCGGCAGCAATATTTGATGGTTCTCTTCAGGCTAATATTCACTCATAAGAGACTTTCGGCAGCAGTATGATGCTTCACTTCAGGTTGATATTCATTCGTAAAAGACTTTCGGCAGCAGTATGGTGCTTCTCTTTAGGTTAGTATTCACTAGAAAGACTGTCGGCAGCAGTATGGTGCGTCTCTGCAGAGGAATTCTACAGCGCAACTTTTTATTTGATGAACTTTTCATCTTGATTGAATAAAGTTAACATTTAACAGATCGATGACGATTGCCTGCTGATCAAATTACTCTTCAAATGGTATGAAGTTTATTTTCACCGAGTTACTAGACTTTATTCAAAAGCTCACTTGCGGTGCGAACATCTTGGAACAGCTCACGGATGTTAAATAATATCTACAAGAATTGCTTTTTTGTGAGCCGTTCCGCTCATCTTCAATGTTAATGTATCCATTAAAAATAGGAACTTACCGCGTTATATTGTTGTCAGACTGATAACGTCGGCGGGCTGGAACGACGTCTTGGACCCGTTGATGACGCAGCCGCCACACTGCGATCCTGACTACCGCATGCAGCCTAATGGCGACTGCGGCCATCCTGTCATCGCCATCGCATTCTTCGTATCTTTCATCATCATCAACTTCATGATCGTCATTAACATGTACATTGCTGTCATCCTCGAGAACTTCAACCAAGCGCACAAAGAAGAAGAAATCGGTATTGTGGAAGATGATTTAGAAATGTTCTACGTGCGATGGTCCAAGTGAGTTTAATTTATCGAAAGTTTTACGTGTAAAAAACGTATATGATGCATTTTTTATAATCCATAAGTCTACCATAATATCATAAATTGGTATTGCTTTCAAAGATTGCCTTAGGTGGTGGCCTCAAAGTTTCCTTCAGCTCGAGCCTTTGAATTTCCAAACGTATTTCTGAATCTTGGCGTCTGAATGATTTTCGCCACGTGCAGATACGACCCTCATGCAACGCAGTTCATCAACTTCAACCAACTCTCGGACTTCATCGCCAGCCTGGACAGTCCCTTCAGCATACCCAAGCCCAACACCGTAGCCCTCGTCTCCTTTGATCTTCCAATCGCGAAAGGCGACAAAATCCACTGCCTCGACATCCTCCATGCTCTCACTAAACATGTCCTCGGACATGTCGAAGAAACCGAAGAATTTAAAAGGGTACGTAATTTGAATCTTGCCCTAATTATAAGGTACTATTCTGGGTCATAAGAAATGTTTGGGTGTACTTTCATAATACTTTACTGGGACGAATGTAGTGTTTAAGTAACTCAATTTGTTTGTACATCTGTTTAAAATGACGAGTATATTTTTTATAGCTCTTTACAAACAAGTTAAGGCATTGGTTATTGAACGCTACTATTCCTTTCCTGTTTATTTTTGTTTTAAAGATATTGGGTTGTCGATATGTACAGAAAAGCAAGGCTGGTTGAAATGTGGTAATTGGTTAATTATAATATATGAATGTTTTTATGGCTAGATACCCTGTTCTTGGATTTCTAGTAGATTTTCAGTCAAAACTTTTGTTGACTTTTTTCCTCAAATCTTCCACATTAATATATTAAATTCTGGTAACGCAAGTTAAATAATTGATACAAAATGACTATATACTAACAACACCGCCTTCCGATGAGCCCTTACATTCCCCACTTGTGTTTCTGAGGTCAATTTTTATTACCTGTACCGTGTACAAGTCATTTTCAATCGTGAAGACTTCCTACCGATTTTTATGTACTGATGTTATCGTTTGAACAAGCATTTAATGAGAAAATTTGCCCTTACACCATTCTTCCTGAAAACGAGTTTTCTAATCAAAATGACTAATTTGTATCGTGGATATTCTGATTCTCATCCCCTTCACTGACCAGATTTGATGTTGTTTCATAGTTGCGTATTGAGGAAAGTGCAATGAAGAGCGTAATTTGCATGTTAAAATCCCAGTTCGTGTGGAAGTAATATAGCAAATGCAGTCAGTGTGTGTCAACTTTTTCAGTGTCGTGAACTCATTTATTTTCCCTCTAACTGTCCACTGCGAAAGATCAACTATTTTTCAACGAGTTTCGTACGTCGGTGGTTCAGAATTTCTTGTTGAGATATGATTATGTCGTCGGAATATCTGCTCGTACGCTTGCCCACGAAGTCGTGTGTAAATCTACCTGTCGAATTTTCTGCAAGTCCCATTCCGATATATTTTTACATTATCCTGCCTAATTCTGAATCAGCTTCTCGCATGCGTGCGAACTAAATCTTTTGGAATAACAACGAAACTCTTTAAGCTGATATCGCGTTCCGTTGTAACTGAATCACCTTCTGACATCTTGGTTGCCAAAGTTCCTGATACCAGGATTTGCACGGTCAATGAAAATTAATCGTCCTGTTTATATTGACTAAAATAAATGCATTTTTGAAAAATAAACAATACTCGAAATTCCCCAACTTTCTCTTTTCATAAATTGATAAAATCAATGAATGAAAATGCTTGAATCTCTTGAATCCATCTAGATTCAGGTTGCTTAAATGCAACATGCAAACCATCTAAACCTCTGCACCAGTTCTTTAATTCTCTCTTCACTGTAAAAAAATTAGACCAGTTCCTTCACTGGTCGCTAAATACATGCCTCAAAAACAATTCTTTTGTCATTCATCTTTTTGTTAACCTTTATGCATCACTTTCTTGCGAGTTCTCGCGCTCTTCTCCCTTACAAGCTCGAACTTTACTACGAGTGATTTTATCAAGTTATTTCTTCGCCATATGCCCATATTGTAGGTCATCAAGACGACGAAAAAGTCTAGCACTATGTGAGTGAGGTATGCAAACATGTCCCATCAAACCTGTAGGTAATAATTTAGGTCATCGGCATATTATGAACTTGAAATCGAGTGAATTATTATATGTTTTATAGTTTTTTATTATCAACTTAATGTTTAGTTGCTGTTTTAGTTTTTCCCCGTATATATCAAACTTCTTTCATATTTTTTATTTTTAAACTGACTCCTAAGGTCAAATTTTTATCCCTGTACTTGTGGAATCCCATGCCATAAATCAAAAATGAATTTGCATCCCATACACCAATGAAATTTATTTTTTCATCCAAGATCAAAAGTTTTTGCTTGACACATCTTTTTATTGTACCCTTATTTTATAAATTCATCACCCCCAAGTTCATCAGTGACGGTACATCATATTGCAGAGAGATTCTTCGAATCAATTTCATTTATTCGACAAACGGTTGCCAGCATGAGTCGAATAGTAGACTTTCCATTACCATTAATCATCGCTGTTGTCTTCCTAACAAAAATGTATACGAAAATACATGTTCACCATGGAAGAAACTTCGCACCATTCGTTCTAGGTCCATCTTTGAGAAAGTCTTATGACAATATTTCTCAAGTTTTATTACCTGTTATATGTTATCTTCTAATCCAACCTGCTTATTACCATACAGGAACATAATCGTCCAGAACTGTGCCATAGGCATTGGTTATACAATTGAGAATGAGAGAAAGAACATTGTTGAGAATAATGCCTATTGTTTGAAAGATCAAAGCGCGAAGCTCTTTTCAGCGTTGAATATTATTATATTGAAAAGAATTTCGATTGCTTACGAAAAAAGAGCCTATATCGAATCTAAATGATTAATACCATTTTATGTTCTGATATTGTGCCAATTAGATTAAATATGCCTACCCCATTCAATAAATCAACAATAGTCCCCCATTCAATTTGATAACGTACGAGTTAGGTTGAACACAATAGGAAACCTTTTCAGCTACTAAATTTTGTATTCAGTAAGTGTTGTGGTACTTGATTCGCAGATTCGGTGTTGTTGACGATTTTACATGTGCAGTCTAACAGGGAATTTCCTCAATGGCATTGCGGACGAGTGCATTTTAACTCTGGTAAAATAATTTATTCTTCTATATATTATCCTACAATGTCGAGACACTGCAGGCTATCCTATAAAGTCTCCCGTGCACTCACCTAAACCTCTAACACGTCCAACACTCGAGTGGTTACTGTCGCCTGCCTGAAGCTCTCTAAAACCTCGAGCGAGCCTATCCACGACCATTGATGTTGTTCGCTTCCGAATTGAATTAAGTTCGGCATTAAATCAAAATTAAATAACGTGACGTGAGTCCGTGAGCTGCAATTAGTGGTTCATTTAAAAAAAAATCGATGAAAATTCGTCTCAGTTTTGAACAGACGTTTTGGCTTTTAACGATATGGATGCAATCTGATCAGGTTAAGTCATTCAAAATTTTGTGTTAGCGAACAATCAATAATGGATATCCTCGACTTCCTAATGCCGATCATAACCACAAACTAGTAAAAGACCTAACCATTTATTGCGTTATACTCTTAACTCTACACGTTTTTTACTAAGCTTGCATGCTTACGTAAATAATATTTGTAAACCTAACGGCCAAAAACAGCTGTCACCAATGATGCCGCAGTAAACTTAAAGCAACGTTTGTCTGAACTTCACAGGTTTTGAGATCCTAACTCTGAAACAACATATCCCATTGTGTAATAGAATTGTTCTTGTGACTTTTAATTCACATACAGTTTAATACCTATCTTAGGCGATTTCTTTATACTGCTTTAGGCTTCAAATATTCCGTCTAGATTTCGAAGTATTCATTCATTGGTGGCAGCTGTGGCAAACATGATTTTATTAACGCTCGATCGTGTATATTTTGTGCAAGTATCTAGCCTACTCGCTGTAACGACGAGAAAAGTTTTGACAGGCCTTCCACACACACACACACACACACACCTCTTTATAAAGCCTGAACACTTGATACTTTATTCGTTTGAATCATTTTTGAATAAGAATAAATTATATTCTTACGTACAAATGACATAATCAGGGATAAATAAAAACCTATATTTCACGTTCAAAATTTGCATCTTTATCCTTTGGCCATAATGTTCGTTCGACCAATAAGGCAATAACGATCTTTGTGGCTGTTTGTAAAGAGCATCCCAATTGGCTGATAAATAACGTTTTTGGACACGTTGCACTGTACCAATCAAGAGGCTTGTTTCACTGAGCAATACCACCGTGTTCGCGATATCAATGTAATTAATATAATGATACGGTACTTTGTACCTATATCTTGCAATACTCTTCATTTCTCACAATGAGTGATGAGGTTCAGTAAAATATACGTTGAGTTTTTGCATATTCAATATTAGTCGAATCCCTCTTGATGGATTATGTAGACATTAGCGTGTCCAAAGCCATTTCACGTCTTGGGTTTTAAATAATGAAGCACATACCTTATCAATGGTTGACATCGGTGGTAAGGATTGTAATTTGAAAGATGATTTTGTTTGTTGCATTTATGGCTTACTTGTAGCATGGTAGCACAGATATTGTCCACCTGATGCTGTAAGGCGTGTAGTGTATTTCGTAGATATCTGCTAATGGTTATGAATTTTCATCCATGTTGGTAGAACCGTCCCACTCTGTTGCCGATACTCTCGTGTGCTGCGTCAAAACTTGTAACTGTGTTCCTTTTCTCACGTATAATTTCGACATGTGAATTGCGATTACCTGTGTTTTTCATTCTCAACATCTAGATTCTGATGGGGTCTAAAGCAAACATTCATAGCTTGATAGGTCCCAAATTACTTACACGATTATACGATTCACTATCGTAGTCGACTTTCAACTATGTCTTTATGATTTTTACTATTTTCATTAGATATCACCATCTAAAGTTCAGCGTCCTAATTTCAAGAGCAAGAACAAATTATAATTTTAAATATGTTCGAGATTCCTTTCTCTAAAGAAAATTATTTTTTCGTTATTTGTTATCTGCCCTTGACAAACGACGGCAATACACATCTAACTACTCAATTTCAAGTGAAATGTCCAAACAATGTTTCTCGTTCGAGTTGTTTCCTGTGTGTAACGTCTGAAGAATACCCAATTTTATCCTTGTCCCTGTTTTAGATTGTGTTCTGTGCTTTAAACCAGTGTAATTTTTTCAGCTCCAGCAGTATAGGGTTCCCTCTGCAGCCTTCTGTTTAGATTCCGAATTCCAAGCAACCGAACCTTTTTCAGCGTTGAAGTTTTCTTGTTTAGTATAAGTTGATGATCAGCCGTAACGAGTTATTCCTGCCCAGCTCTATTTGCGAAGTGCTCTTAACTCTTATTTACAAGATGTATTCCAATTATTCCCGTCTGATACAATACATATCCCGTCTTTGCAAAATTATTTTAGGCATTATCGTTACTGATTCTCGAATTTTGTAAAAATTGAACACTCGCGCGGTCAATTTTCACAACTCTACATATTGCATGTGCGTCCCTATGTGTCAAATGCCTCTATTTACGCTGAATTTTTATTCCATTTTAAAATTCGAAGGGAAATTTTGTCTGCATTTCTTCCGTTTATTTTCTTCCAGTGCAATCGATCGTTTGAAATATATATTATATGTGCATCAAAGGCGGTTTCACTATAATCTTTTGAGTTCATTTTTCATTCAGTGTTTCTTTGCACTGAGTTGTTTGTAATATATTATCAGTTGTATATATCCACATGGATGTTCTTGAGCACAAAATACGTAACTAGAGCTGGACTATCTGCTCATTATACGTGCTTTCCTCCCTTACTTTAACAGCGTCTGAGATTTCATGGTTTCTTCGACAGTTCACCAGTTGCCTCCAAGTTCTAAGAACGCGTTTGCACAAACCACTTGGAACGTGCGTGTGTTCAGAATTATCATGTAAATGGAATGGCTATTTGTACGTCCGTAAAAGCCTCATAATCAAGTTTTTAAGATAAACAAAGTGCTGGTATTGCTATGGCTTTTCGTGCGTCATTGTTTGTTCAATTAAGCCTGAAGTAATGATAATTCTATGCTGCTGTACGTGTCATTCGTTCCACTGTCGAGTTATC
Organism: Hyalella azteca; assembly: GCF_000764305.2. Taxonomy (NCBI): domain Eukaryota; kingdom Metazoa; phylum Arthropoda; class Malacostraca; order Amphipoda; family Hyalellidae; genus Hyalella; species Hyalella azteca. Next base: position 187,837 of record NW_025937263.1, on the reverse strand, counting down.
TCAATTTTTGAAGCGTACTCAGTATAAATTCAATAATGCATGAACTCTTGGCAGACTTATGCAAGTTCTTCATTATCGAGTGTTGAACTAAGTATATTTTTTCTTGTCGATTCCGACTCTGTGGTCGTTTGAAACATTTTTCATTGTACGTTTGGATATATAGTCAAGTATCCCCATCACCAGACTTTTTTCTGCATTCTTAAGAGTGCGCTTCAAATGGAACCCGACGAGAGCCAGAGATCAGTAAGACAGTGTTGTCCTCCATTATTGGTATCACTGTCAATTTTAAACCTATTTAATTACAATGTATTCAAACAGATTAATGAAAGGAAATTAGCAATTTAAATATTAATTCATATCTATAAATGTGACGCAGTTTTGTTCTAATATCACACATACGACACAAGCACTATTCACATATACCTGCGTCAATTAGTTCCCTGGCTCTTGTTTTCGTCCAGTTTCGTGTCGTCCCGGTAGCGTAATTTTATAGTTGCACGGCCGCCTGCAGTGTACTCGAAAATTTCTTGTTCACGCGGGCCGGTCGTGCGCACTCTGAACTCATGGGTGAGTTTTATAGTTCCCTCCACAGCTCAAACTCCAGATGGAAGAGAAGTTCAAAAAACAGTTCCCGACGAGGAAAGAGCTCGAAATTGTCAGCTCCACTCGGCGCTGGAAAAAGATGGAGACCGCAGCTCGCGTCATACAAATTGCGTGGAGAGTCTTCAAGCAGTAAGTTCAATTTTGCCATGTTCTGGATGTGTGCAACAATTTTCCTTTCATTTTTTCAAACATTTCTTATCTAATGAGTTTGGTTTCTCGGACGTGATTATTTAATCCAAGCTGGGGACTAGTTTGCAATTTAATCTTTTGAGAATCGACTAATTGCTTCAATTATTTTAATTTCTATCAGCGTATATACTCGCTGAACATAACCATGCGGTAAACGGATAGTTATCTGATTTAATTAGCATTATCTGACCAAATGCCAAGATCTGCACTCGTTTATTCAGCATTTCAACATTTTGCTCTAAAATGATTCTAACTCTAATCTCTGCTCCAAGGCACAAGAGAGAACAAGAAAGACGCAATCTTCTGCTGGAAGAAGCGCAAACGCAGACATCATCTCCTGGTGGTGGTTCCATTCGCTCCGGCTTCCGGAAAGTGTCGAACCTTCTCTCTGTTGTTCCGTTACCGATGGGCGTGCAGAGAAGGCGATCTGTTACCGTACTACAGGTAGGTGGTGCCTTGCGCTTAAACCTTTCCCGCCCCATCTTTTCAAAATTAAAATAAGAATAACAACATAACGCGGTGGACAAATTTCTCCGTATGGACAGGGAAGGGTAATATAAGCACCGAACGCAACTCTGGATGCGATTACTACATACTTTTCCTGATGTTTTCTTCTAGAAATGAAGCTCTTTGCATTAATCACTTTTGAACTAAACTTGATTTATCAAATTTAACTAACATAGTATATCCAGTTTTACTTCGAAAAGAATTTCTTGCGTTAATCCATCCAAATTATTCCGTTCTTCACCGGGAACCACTTCACCTCTGCAAGGAGAAGTAGACCTAATCGAGTAATTCTGCGCAATTCTTTATTTATATGCAGTTCAATCCCTTCTCAGAAAATGCCAGGTTAAGCTACGACAAATAGTTGTCCGAACTCTAAATTCAAATTTTCTCTACAAGTTAGTGACATTTTTTAGCAAGATCTGTTAACTTTTCCGTCGAGCAGCATGTCATTGACGTTTTAAATAATTTAAATATACGTATTCTTTTCCTAAATAACATTTTTCTTGCAGATGTAGATATAAAATTTCAGCAATTTTCCCCGAATAAAGGTGGGTCGTTAACTAATTAATAACATGACCGTGAATCCTATACATTCAGAAACAAAGTTCATTAGCATCACATTAAGCAGGAAAAGAACGTGCAATAATTTACGTCTGTTACATAAATGATCGGTGCACGAACTTTTCTTTCTTGAGAGGCTGGATTTCAACGCACCTGTGTTGTATTAGCAAGATAATTACTGGGTACAAATGTACCACAAAATTAAATTCGCGTCTTTAGGTTACTATTCGCTAATTAACCTTCCGTTATTATCGGTTAATTACTTCATTCTGTTAATGGAATTGAATTTTCAGGAACTGACACAAAAAATATAAACGAACGAAAACCGTAAAACTCTATACGAACGAAAACCGTAATTCCAGAATCAACGAAAGATCGAACACTGTTCTAAATTGCTTCGGAAACTCACTAGCGGTGCATATTAATGAACTTGCTGAAATGATTCCAATATCGGGGTATTCGGCCATGGGCATGCATTCAGCATCACCCTAAAATTTCGGACGATTATTTCAGTTGATTTTTAGTAGGTCTGATCAAAGTACATTGCTCCGAGTCGGTTAAATTTGATGAGCCCAAATATTCAAATGAAATGAAAAATGATGAGGTATAACATAAGGTATAAAATATAAATTTTATGGTATTATTGTTTTATCTCGGAAGCATCAATCATGTATTACAGCTTCATTTAATATACTAGTTTCGTAACGGATATGTCACGTTTTAAAATCATCCTATTTTCCATGTTAGTACTAAATATACTTGAGTGATTCTTGATGCTTGTGATGTTGTGTGTATAATACATAGTAACGATGTTATTATACCTGAGTTAGCGTTGTTATTTGTTAGCTATTGATGTTTAGGATGTGTGTCCCTGTTTTGACTTAGTTCATGTTAACTGTTCTTATGTTTGTAATTTTTCTCCCTTATAGTTTGCTGAGTTTTCTCGATTTTTTATGTTAAACGTTGTAAGGTCTGCACCCACGCTTTATTCCATAGTAATTCCCATGCATGTTTTATAATCACTTGCCTCTGTCTCCAGTATACAGCCAGAGTTTAATTTTTACTTTGAATATTTTCAAGGTAATTTTTTTGGTCTTTCATATCCTTCAAAACGTGGCCAAAATCAACATTAGTTATTTTAAATAACGACCTGGTATATTTAACAGTTCTTGCATAATTTACTGCTGCGAAAGGACAAGGTCGATAATACTTTAAAGACTGACCACAATCTTTACACGAAACATCTTGGGCAGTTGATTGTAGGGCTGCTATATTCCTGACCAAACCGACACTCTGGCCATGTTTTTGAACGGTACCTGCTTCCTTTCTCCAGCTCTTTCAATTCCTGAAGTTTCTTTCTTAAGTTTTAAATTATTTACATAACCCTTTAGTGGTACACTTTTTGCATTAAATTATCCTAGGTTTTTACTAAATGAAAGTCTTTCCTGTTTGGTTTCCAGGTGTTTGTGAGGCAACAGCAAAGCGCTACGCTTTTCCTTTTTCGAGAAAATAGAAAACAAAATATCACTCAATTAGAGTAAAGGCTATGAGATTATAATCACACGTTCCTAGCATTTTTAGTTTTGAAGTTTAGTTTTTTGTTTCCCTTTGTTAGCCAAAAGATGAGATGTAATAAAAATGTAACCAAATTACTTCTCCTGCGTTAGAAGCTCAAACTTCTTGGACCTCTAAGAGGGTTTCAAAATTCTGCTCGGGCTTTTTAGTAAAATTTATCATAATCGTGTTCATCTTTCGTTAACATAAAATAAAAGAGCTCTATACTTTTTTTGCTCTGGCTCACTTACTATATTTATTAATTTTCCAAAAATCGACCATTGAATTGGATCACGAGTGTGAATTTGCTTCAAGCCTATTAAGTAGCTTTGCGCACTACGAAGAAGCAAGAAAAAAGTTTCTAATGAATGCGTTATCTAATACTAAAATGATTGTTTATGACCTAATCATTTTCGTCCATATAAATAAATTCTAACTAATTTCCAGAACGAATTAATCTGTTGACAACTTTTTTTCGGCTCCCAATTGTCACGCCCCACTTGACGCTAAAGCCTGTGGGGCACAAATAAATTTTTGTTTCGCTCGTAAAATAAATCTCTTTTCGTGCTCGCGATTCCTGTTTATCATCTTAAATCAACATCACACCCGCTTCCTCGCACCAGCTGTCTTCGATGTCTCTGAGTCTCTTTCTTCCCGATAGACGCAATATATTACCGATAGCTCATGTTTTTTTTATCCACATATATTCCTATTTTAGCCATATTCCTCCTTAGCTCTTCTTTATTATACAGTATATTTTATAATCGCATTTTGTTTCAATCCCATTTATTCTCTTCAGCATTTAGTTCAGGCACTGCTTAGTTCTGAACCGGAACGCTTACCACCTCTAACCTTTGCGCTTTTGTTGTCTTTATCTTCAAAAAATTTAACATTTCAATACTCGAGGTTCCTGCTCCATTTTTAATTCTCTTCTACTGTTCACTTGTTTTTTTTTTTAGTTTTGTACGTTTGTTCATTTTTAATTACATCTTCATTAATATAATTTTGATATCTGCTTTATTTACTTATATTTGTTTGCTTATTTTATTCTATTGTTTTGTCCCCCCTCCCGAAAAAGCTAATACGAACAATATTGGGCCTATATAGAATTTTATTTACCTAATATTCATCGTACTTCTTAAAAACTATATTTTTCATTCCCTTTGTACCAGAAAATAATTTTTGTCTATTAATTATTTGTAACGGTTTAAAGTCGTTAAATTAACCGTCTTCTAACTTATATTAGGTGACACCGACTCTAACGTAAAGCTTAATTTCGAACGTTCAAGTTCAATTCAACGTATCAAGTTTTTTTCTGACAAATTTAGTTTTTTAAATCTTTAAGTTTTATTTAACGGAGCAATGGGATCGTATGTCCTACGCAAACTCTACGTTTGAGGTTGTCCGTTACGATTAAAATTCTAATATAATTTAACAAATCCAAGTTTGCTGCTTTCCCCTCCCCTGGTCGGAATAGGATTTTATGTTTCCCTGTAACTCCTTTCTTCACACAACCTTCTCTCTTTCTCTCTCTCTCCTCTCTCCGCACCGCCGCCACTCCCAGCTATGCTGGTGTGAGCACGACAGGTATGCCTACTCCTCTATTAGTGGTATGCCTACTCCTCCATTAGTGGTATGCCTACTCCTCCATTAGTGGAATGCCTACTCCTCCATTAGTGGTATGCCCATTCCTCCATTATTGGTATGCCTATTCCTCCATTAGTGGTATGCCTACTCCTCCTTTAGTGGTATGCCTACTCCTCCATTAGTGGCAGGCCTAATCCTCCATTAGTGGCATGCCTTATCCATTAGTAGCACGCTTCCGCTATTAGTGGCACTCTTTCTCCCTCAGTGATATGTTTTTTTCCATTAGCGATATTATTTCTCCATAAGTGGTTCGCCTTCTCCATTAATGGCGCGCCTTCTTAATTTAATTGTGGTTTGCAACTTTGCATTCTCCATTATTTGCACGACTCCTTCATTAGTGCTAGGCTTCACTCTTAGATTTGTAGGCCATTTTCTCTATTAGTGGAAACCATCTCTATAGTTGTATGCCTTCTTCTCAAATGGTATGTCACCTCCTACTTTAGTATAATGCCTTCCTCCTTTATTGGTATGCTTTATATTTTCATTAGCAGTATTCCTTCCTTTTTGTTTGCGCTATGCCTCATCCTGCATTAGGGATCTGCTTTCTAGTGGTAATACACCTTCTTTTCGCATTAGTGGTGTGACATATCTATTCACCAGTGGTATGAATTATCCTCTCACTAGTCTCATGCCCTTAGTGGTGTGACTTATTTTCTCGGTAATGTATTGGCTTCTATCATTAGTTTTTATCATCCCTTAATTTTTAATTAATCATGTTTGTAGTTAATTACATTATTTATGTAATTAATGTATGCTTTTACCTCACATTAGTGGTGTGCCATCACTTAATATAAGTGGTACATCACACTTGCACTTCTCGTTAGTGATACACGCCTTTGCTCCTCTCATTAGTCATGTACTTCTTTGCTCCTCTCATTAGTCATGTACTCCTTTGCTCCTCTCATTAGTCTCACTCCTTTGTTCCTCTCATTAGTCATGCACTCCTTTGCTCCTCTCATTAGTCATGCACTCCTTTGCTCCTCTCATTAGACATTCACTCCTTTGCTCCTCTCATTAGTCGTGCACTCCTTTGCTCTCATATTAATTGCGTGCGCTTCTCCTCCATTAATACTATTGTCTTATTCACCACTCATTTTTTTAGTTTTCCTCTCATTCCCTATTTTCTTTTAATGTAACCGCATTCCATTATCATTCTGCATTAAAAATTTTATTTTACCTTAATTTTTTATAGTTCCTTGAATTTTTTACCACACTTCAATTTAATATCCTTCAGTTCCACTCAGTCTATTCATCAGCCTACACTCCAATTTCAATCATCATGTGCGCTCTCTCGTCGTCTTCGTACATGAAAGACGCTTCATTAGTATTTTCTTTAATAAGTCATCCTATATAATGACGATTACTTCATAATTCAAAATATTTCATTTACTTATTGTCATTGATTTGTGACTTTCATCTCGTTAGCTATCATTGGATTATGGTTCACATCTTAAATTTTTTATGTGATTGAGTTTATTGCTATCGAAAGTCCCCTTCACGAATCATCTCATTTTTTATACAATTCATTCGTCACAATTTGTATGCTTCTCATGATGAATGTTTCTTCACTCATTATCCGAGTGTAGTTGCATTTTCTAGGCGCGTTCCTTCCTCAGTTATTTGATGAAGCTTTTTATGCTCTGGAGCTCATGTTCTTCATATCATACGTTCCAGACGCTGTTTGAGGCCTGGACAAATATTCTTCGCAAATTTTATATTCATGCAAGTAATTAATTTATTCATAAAAAATACGAGTCTTTAATTTATAATATAATCATCTTACTTCGTTGCATCTCTGAATATATTTTTCAAAGCACACTTGCTAGATCTGAATATATTGTTTTATAAGCCGCTGTGGCTGAGTATCTTGTTTTATTAATCGGACCTGATGAATCTATTGTTTTATTGGTCGCATTAACTGAAAATATTGCTTCATAAGTCACACAGACTTAATATATTGTTTTCTAAGAAGCACCGGCAGTATATTTGTTCTCCAGATCATACATGGTGTAAATAATGTAGTTACCCTCGCACTGGCAGTGCGCATTGTTCATCATTTTGTACATGCAATCTTATATTGTTTTGTCTTCGTATTGCGTGCACCGTAACATTTCTCAGCAACGAATAAATTAATTTTATCTCAAAAATTCCATTGAAGCATTAGCAACGAATACAATTTATTAAATTTCATATTCGCATCGAAGTGAAGCTTATTCATGTATTTGCATTTTTTCCTTCTGATTCGCACATTAAGTTAATTGTGTCGCATTTGTGTACATACGTTTGCATGCAGAATTTTGTGCATCTTTGCCATTCATGCCCCGTACTTTCGTGCTAAATTATATATATATATATATATATATATATATATATATATATATATATATATATATATATATATATATATATATATATATATATATATATATGACTTGCGTAACATCCCGTACTTGAGAGAGTGGTTCCTGAAATTATATCTGTTCTTCTAATTGTTTAAGGGATCAATGGAGTGTCTCAAACCAAATTTGCTTCGTGAAATTGCAAATAAAAGCTATAAAACGACTATATGAAGCGAGAACTTATAGAAATGAAAAAAATGCATAATGTTGAGTACCGAATCGGTTTTTAAACTAGTACCATTTGCTTGAAAATTTCCATAGATGTGCAGAATGCTTAGCAAATTCTTGAATAAAAAGAACACCACACAATGTTCACTGAAAAATCATCATAGTTATAATTAGAATATCTTTCATTATTAGTGTTATTGCTATTCATCTTGTGTAGTAAATGATAACGTGTTTCGTGACGTAACATACGTGTGGCAACTGCTCGTGCTCGTGTGTGGCCACTGTACCTGTATAGGCTGTGCAGGGAATCGACTAAAGTTGACGTTTCGTTTTCGTGAGATAATCTACGGAATTATGAATATGTTCCGCTATAGTCTAGCATCTATACTAGTCCAGATACTTTGAAGTGAAAATATGAGAAATTTGTTTGTCTGAGTAGCTACTGTGCGAATAGGATAACAGATTCTGTCGATAAGAAGCCCGCTGAAAGTTAAAAGATGTCAAGTACATTTTGTCACAAGTTTGGTACTTTCCATTTCATTTACTGTCTAGTCGTATTATGCTTATGCGTGCATTCTCTTAAACTGATAAACGCGTAATATTTGTCTGAAATTAAATCGTCTGAGATATTTCAGGCAATGAAACCTCGATCCTTTCGATAATCTCAAGTTCGTTGATAGATTCTGAGGGGAATATTTGGCATTTATTTAACAAACGATTTTTGAACGTCAGGTAAGGGATATTGTATCAGGAATTTCTCTTCGATGGAAAATCATCTGAAGGCATTTATACGAGTATCTTTAAAAAAAATACTAATTAAAAGTTTCTATTGGCTTCTTTGAGTTTTTCGCTTGTGCAGCCCATCAGCTTGAAAGCTAATCAAGTTTTAACATTACAGGGACCTTAAATTTTGCTTATGGAGTGACGTAAATTTTCTGTAATTTATAGATGCTTGTTTTAGTAAAACTATATGACAAGCGCTGGATATTTTGTCGAGTTTGAGGTGAACAACGCTGTCAAAAAACATAGCATCGTTTTTCTAAGCTCTACTTTCGACGGTACTCATTCTGTGGCTTGCTTTTGCTGACTGCAAAAAGTGCATCGTGAAATATATACAGCATTGAATACTATAAATGATCTACTAGTTTCACTAGATTACCACATTTGAGTTATTGTTTGAAAATCTGCACCATGCTATGTAGTTTATTTGAAAAAATAATTTAGGGAAGGATGAAAGCAATAACCACTTATGAATGTCCAGGTTGACAAGCATGGCGGCGAGAGCGGGTCCAGGCGGAGCTCCCGATCTTCGGTTAAGGAGAAAACTCCCTCCCCTCGAGGCTCCCCCAGGGGATCCTTCAAGGGATCCTTCCTCTTCCTCCCTCTATCCCGACGAGCATCCAGATGCTCGGGACCGCCATCGGCATCTGCCAGTCCCGCCACCACGCCCGTGGTGTCCGTTCAAGTCCACCATGATAAAGACCATGACCGCCATCACATCCCCGATCCTGCTGGACATCACAGCAGAAACCCACCAAGCCATGGTGGATCACATGATACAAGAGACGATGAAAGAGGATCCAGCGGTACGTCCCAAAGCGTCCAGCTGCAGCACTGTGGCTCGTGCCCGGCCCAGACCCAGGGCCAGAGTTCAAGTCCCAGAGTCTCAACGGGCAAAAAACTTCCCGCTATCGGAGCTACAAAATCACCGCATCGACAGCATCAGCAACCGGGCGGTAGCTGACCACAACCTCTTTGCCATCACTCATGTTTTTGATTGATACAAATTTTATCTAAGCATATTTAATATTTAACTAATAAACAACTGACAATGATACTTCATTGTATAACTGTTTAGTTGTATGGGCCTTCTTAGTATTTAAAAACGTTGTTGAAGGGATATCTAGCATGATCGTTTCGGAGGGAAACCGCTGATCACTCTTTAAATGGAAACTTAGCGAATGTGATAGATCGAGTCTGAGTAATAAATAGAATGCCTTTCCGTAATGTTCAATATACCGGTAGACATTCTCATTTTATCTTGTTTACCTAATGTTAAAGTTATAGTCTGTAGACTGCAAAATGATCTTGTCATTTTTACGAAGCTCCTATGGTTAAGAACGACAACTTGTGGAGTCAGTTGCCGCCTTTGAAATTGCGCTACGTGTACCAAGTCCTAAATGGTTTATTATAAGTTTTTGTGCCCCTTTTTTACATCCAGCTCACTTCTCAGGCTGCGCTAAAGAACGATACTTTAGCCGCATCTGACATAAATTTTCGACTTATCAAAATTTTTATAGACCCTGTGTACAAAACTTCTTAATTTGAATGTCGTATCGCTACATCACAATTAGATGTGCATTCCACTTAAAGCTCTATCGCCACTAAATTAAATAACTTCTTCCCTAAGCATTTTTAATTGGAAAGCCCAGAGCGCAAAGCGGCAATTGAATTGATGTTCGAAATCAAGAACAAGATCTAACGTTCGGAAGTGATTGTTAGGACCCTCATTGTGTGGGTAACGTTACTACATCTCAGCAACGATATATTAGGCTTAAGCTACAATTTTCATGCTCATCACCTCGAGAAAATCAAATTTGAATCTCTATCCACTATTGGAAAGATAAGCCCCTTTCTTTATATGTCTCTTTGTGCATCATTTTAATCAAATTGTTCCTGAAACTAGACTTGTTGAATGAATAATCGCAATTCTTAGAGAATTCAGAGGAGCCGATTACGGAAGACAACTCTATTCCAATTTATCCTGGGATTTTCATCTTGACCCCTTGAACATTCTTTGACAATTCTCTATTGAATTTCTGCTGGAGAAATACCAGTTTCGGAATTTGTTTTGACAACCGGTCTTACAATTTCTTAGAAGTCAGGAGAATATTCATTTACTTCTTTTATCCAGCTTCAATAAGAATATTTATTTGGCACCAAATTCCTTAAGAACCGCCTGCGCATGTGTCGTTCCTATTTTTTATGTGTAACTATTTTTAATACGATAGATTTTATTTCACAATATTTTTTTTATCATTCGTATAGTCCATATTTTTCTTTTTGTATATTAAATCCCGTCGTTAATTGTTGTAAATAGAGAAAAGGAATTAGTTTCAATTGCGTCCACTTTAAAATACTTTTAATCTATTGACTGCTTTTCTCGATATTTCTTTTTACATTAGAAAATTGGCGACTAATTCCACCTAGAGTGGGAACATTTTTTCCTTTATTCTTATAACTTTGACCATGTTTGTCTTAAGTGGGATTTTGATGGTTGATATTCCCAAAGATGTAAATTTGAAGACTTTGACTACAATCTTGAATCTTCCCGTAGCTTTTCCCGTTTGTCGTAGAAAAATATGAACTTAAGGTATTTTTGACCATGCTCGTAACTTGCGAGTTTTATGGAAGTGTACTCATTGTGTGATGTGCAATCCCATGGCGTTGAGGCCGTAATCGTCAAAAACAACATTTATTCTCGTCAATTGTGAATTATTATCGCTTGGAATTAACATCTAAGAATTGCGTGTGAATTAGAATCGAGCGATGTTTTGAATTTGTAACTGAAGCCACTTCAGTGATTATTCCTATACAACTTGACCAATGTTTCGACCGAACATGAACAACATTGGCTTTGACTATCCAATTTTATCACTTATTTTAACTCTATAAGTATCAGATGGGGATGTGAAGCCTACATCATATTTATGTCATTCAATAACACTATGTTTAGAGCTGGTATATTAATTAGCTACTGCATTCTAGTGTTCGAAAAAATTAGCTCATTTTTTTCTCTTCCTACAAACAAAATTATTTCTAAAAATTTAATTGATTATTCATTCAATGACTTCACACTTTTTTACCGTGTTCGTTTGCTAACGGTTTCAAGTCAGCAGCCCCTCAGGATGTCTTCTGACGCGTATCTGTACTCGTCAGAAGTCCTATGGGATGTCGCGCTCCCATAGGGGGATTGCTCCTGAGCGCCCCACCGCTGAGGTCGCTGTGTCTGACTGCGCGCTTCAGTTGTGGAATTAAGTTATTATTATGTAGGCAGGATTCCTTACATTTCCCTTCTTTGTCTTGTGCGGGAGACCGACGTCCCGTGTAAGCGACCTCTTGTTCGTGTGTCTTGGTTTCTATTGCTTTTCACCTGTCCCTCCTTGTCACTTCGTCTCTTTGAGATGCTAACGCTGCTTCTTTCGAGCCAGCTTCAGTGAACTGGACATCTGAGACCTTCCGCCCATTGTGGGCGATGATTAATTTGAGATTTTGAATAATTGAGGCCTTCCGCCTTGCTGGCAACTTTATCTTTTGACCTCCGGTGCGAAATAGCTTGATAGCAGAAGCGCTACTACTATCAAGTCAGCTTTCGCTTTTCTGTAAATTCAATTTCTTGACACTCGGCAATTTATCCTGACTGCAGAAGTTTTAATTTCTTCTTTTAGGTTGTATTTCTCTGGCGTGAAATTCGTTCCCATGGACCTGAAAAGGCTAAAATTTGACGCGAATCTGACTGCAAAAATCAAGCCGTCTCGATGTGAGTGAAACTTTTATGGCATTAACGCTCACTATTGAAACTATACTTCTGTTATTACCGTTTGCATTACTCTCGTTGGTTGGTATGTCGGAATGAAGATTACTCTCACCTGACTTGAATTACCTCACTCCGCGTACTTAAGTTCAAAGTTCTTTTTTCTCATAAGAGCTTGTTAAGAAACTTTTTTCTCGTGCAAATCTTGTTTATTGAAGTTGTACATTGCTAGTGTTATATAGCGTTATTTAATGCGTTAAGGGTTGCGCTTCTATCTAAGTTAAGACATTTAAGAACATTTTTAATACTCTGTAAACTTTACTAGCGATAAATTATCTTGCTGTGTGTTGTTGAAGGAAGTTATTATCTGAATATTGGAAGAATCGTCATTCATTTCTGACTCGGAACTTGCCCTGATAGCTCTTAACTATGGAACAACGCAGATATATATTCTCTCTGAATGTCTTCGATTTCATTCAGTATATTGATAAATTTGTTCAGAATTATATATTTATCTAGATGAAATTAGAATGGCATATCAGTTTTTTCCAATTGTTATAGAGAATACTCGATTCTCATCGAACTATACATATATACAAATATCACCTAAATAAAATATCCGTAATATCGGCAGTTAAACATAAATCTTTTATTGCAATGAGCTTGTCAACGCAACTGAATTGTCCTGCGCACCATTTTGAAATAATGTTTTGTTGTCTAACAGTTCGAACATTGAATATTTTGTTCCAGAAAGTATTTGCTGCCAGATGTCCAATTTTAGATAATGAATATATAATTATCTCTCTTTGCCCTTTCGTCCACTGCCAGGTGAATGCTACACTAAACAGGGGCAGCTGATCGCAGACGATTTTTCCATCCGAAACATAGAGTTGTTTCAATATATTTTTCATTCTCACTTTGAAAATTTACTTTTAAACTGTCTTTTCTCGAAATAAAACCTTTTTTGCTGTAAAAACAATGTTTTAAGTAATTTATTCAGTGAAATTTATGGTTCCTCTATAGGGAAGCCAACTAGCGCGGTTTGACGTACAGAAAGAATTTCATTGTCCGAGCTCTGTCCGTCCTCTTCTCTTATGAATCGTAACGCGTCATTTGCCGCTGTCTTGGATCATATCGAGTAAGATTGGGGCCATATCCAGAGTTTATCTTTCTCTAACAAATTATATTTTAAAAATGAGGAAACTAGGTTCTCCTTATTAAAATGCATCCCGCGCGTCCATGAAGCAGTTATGTTGGCCATGATTCATATTTAATTAGAATTGCGCGAATTGAAAATTGACCATGTATTTCTTGCTGGGTGTCTCCACTGTTGGTAATGTTACTCTTGATTTTATATTTAATTAGTGTTGGGTTTATTGAATCCTGAACACGACGTTTTATTTCAAATTTGTTCATTTCCGCCTTGTACCATGCGCTTATGAAAATTTTGATTAAGAGGCTCGTATGTTTATAGCAAACATAGATGCTCGAGACCTTTTCAAGTCATAGAACGTTCACTGCTACCTGTAAACTTCTTTTTTTTTCAGTGCAGCAGTATTGTCAATTTTATTCTCCCACACTGTAACTTTCCATCAGTATCTTAATAACTTTCCAATTCTGATATGATCATACCCATGGCTGAACTAGTATAAGCTTGACCCATCAGAAGCTCATTTTTGCGTATGTAGTGTGTTGTTCGCCCGTCACTGATCTCAGTGACGTCACGGGCATTATTGCCCAATCACCGAGATTCAATCAAACCAATCAACCAATCCCTCATGGGAATGACGGGTTTGTTTACGTTTCTCGATCTACGTGGCGTAACAAGAAAGATGAACTGAAAGACGGAACTTCTCGTGGGTCAACCTTATACAGTTCCACCATGATCCTACCCGTCCGCTGAATTTTTACTGCGGACTGCAAGCATATTTTCCAAGTATCATTAATTTCCGATTAAGGTCTTTAGCCAGGAGCATTTTCTTCAGGTATGATGTTAGAAATTATACATTTTTTGCGACCATTTTCCTGAACATTTTTATTCGCTTTATAAATTACCTTTGAATAATTGTTATGACAAGATATTAGCCCTTCGCTTCTTATACTTTACTGTCACCCGGTTACACTTATAATGAATAACCCATTTCCTCTAGAGCAATTTCTTGAAGAAAACCTTTGTCCCGGCATTTATGATGGGAGGATGCATTGGAATATTCTACACTATAAGATCACTAAGTTGTAATGCATGCAGTTCCTGAAGAGCAGCGTTGTTCAGTGTCGATGCAATAGTTTGGTCGTTGTTGACTACGGGAAAATCTGCACGAGTATCCCTCACAGGCCAAGTTATAAGGGTTTGGACAATATTCCTAGACGTGCTGAAATTAGAATTTCAGAATATATTTTATTTGATTACTAAATAGTGATTTATATCTTTGCAGCGCATGAAAACGCTGAACTATTTCTTTTGTGGATTCCTTCCTCGTACGTTTTGACGATTTCCGAGGACCTGCATGCAGCCCACGAACTATACCCCATAGGAAGGCAATATTCTCTCGCATCGAATACTTAACTAAATACTTAACTAATGTGAGACGTGACGTATTCTCTAATTAAGGCAACCCTAATGCCACTTACCAAGTATGGAGTGTCACCTCTGCCTCTTTGCTTGGCTATTGGAGTCAAGCTTTCATTTTCGACAGCTCTCATTGTTCTGTATTATAAAGTGAACCAAGATTTTTTGGAACAATCATGTTTCTGTGATAATAAAAAGAATAAAGCAGTAATGCTTTCATTTTCTATGTCTGTTTGAGAATCTTAAAGTGAAACTTCAAGGTTTGTTATCTACGAGTCATGGCGAGCAAAGCCACTGCAACCTAACGGAGTGAGCTTGGCGAACAATTGTCCAGTGGAAGATAATTACGGAGCAGCCGACACGCCGCGACGTACTTTAATAATCGCCCATGTAAAAAAGCCGGGTGATATACCCAGACAATTCCAGTATCGACCATTTTCTTCAACAGAACTCAACTAATATCAAATTTGGTAGCAATATTACCTTCACGGAGTGAAATTTACAGTGATGAATTTCGCGGATTTTAATACCATAAGAAGGCTGACGAAAATCATGGTGATGAACTTTATAATTTATTGGCCTTTTATACAGCGAGTGAGGAAGGGGCAGCTCAGAAGCTATGACTCTCAACTGACGTTTCCACTTACTTTTGACAGTTTGCAACGCTCATTTGTTACGCACTATACTTACTATTAAAGCTACCATTTTCAAACTATACTTTTCATTTTTTATACAATGTTATAAAAGTTGAACCATTTCCTGCTTCACTATCAGATACAATAGTCCACCATTAGTCTCGAACACATCCGCCACACACAAGTCGAGTCACGCTACACTATTCTTGCATTATTACCATAGAAAAGTAATCGCAATATATACAGAGAAAATTCAGTGTACCAAAATAGATCGCCGACGAGCTATGACTACAATATTACGAGGACAGTATACGTCATAAATTTACCTTCAGTATGACACACGAACAATGACCCAGGCATGAATATATACAGGACAGTTGTAGGCTCATTTAACATGACTGACTTCGTACTCAGAGCAGACCACGTAAAATCAAACAATCCTGCTCAAGCACTGCAGTAAGAAGATATTTATCGGACCGTCGGTATGTTCTAAGAGAACTCTGGTCCCTAATGCAAGAACGAGACAGTCGTCGATTTAAAGCTAATGATGGGCCAAGAGAAATGAGAATACACATAAGAATTTCATGACACGATAATCTATGCTTACAAGTTATCAGAAATGCACGTGATAATACATGGAACTCTTTCGTCGTCAGGAGTAACCTGACGTTTTACAAAACGCATATGGAGGTAACGCAAGCAGCAAATCATAATGCCTTCATTCAGTTGACACTAATGAGTTTTTTTAACTCTTTATTTCAACTAGAAGACACTGAAGAACATCTCTAAACTGAAGCCTCGAACTATTCTACCAGCATGCACTTTTTAATAAAAACGTTTCTTTTTTTTTTTGAGAGATAACAAAAATGGAAGTCCCAGGAATTATTATTACTTTAAAAAATTCCAAGACCGAGATATTTTTTGGCAAAGAAAATTTTGTACAGAGGTTGCGCGGGAATTAAATTAAATTGTTACAAAATAAAACCATGGGAGTAAAATGGACAATCAATACGAGTTAAAAATAAGTGCTAGAATTTAAACCACCGCAAATACTACCAATCTTGGATAATGAACAAATCGAGGATTGTTTTCTCAGTTTCCCGAGGTAATAACAAAAGGTCCTAGTTTCCAAATTGTTCGAACAGATAATGAAAAAATTTCCAAAAGGAAGAATATTGGAGTGCATAAGCCTACATTATTAAAATAGAATAAATCAGGTTAATGAGCATAAATAAATATTACATTTAAATCAGAAACCTCGAAACCACTGAAAAGAAACAATTTTGACGCCAATGCTACGTATTAAAATAACGAGGTGAATGTCATTTCATTATATAAAAACAATAAATTACAAGTCTGCATGAAATTACTGTTCATCCCACACCCACAATAACTCATTTCGGAGCACAAGCAAATAAAGAACATTTGTAAATATCTTATGAACTTCGTAGATTGGAGAAAAGAGAATAGAACATTTCCAAATTTTCGTACACACTAAATTATACAGTTTAATAAACTTGATAATAAGATTCGCACACTAAAATTTATAGCTTTCTGTTCAATAATCGAAGTTTAAAAATAACGAAGAGCCTCCGAATGCATTTCGACTCAGTAGTGGTGATGTTTTACATTAGAATCACACTAAGTTTATAATAAATAATCACTTATTCTTTGTTAATGCCTATTATAATTTAATGAACCAGGTAACTATGATACAAGACAGCAAAGGAAAAGAGATGCGTGTAACGAATGGTGAACTGAGAATCCTCGTAAGCGTCGTTGCCCAGATAGCTCATGTACGCAAAATAACTTCTCTTTCAGAGACGAAAATAATTGTAATAACACAATGACAGCCTAAGCGTCTGCTGCAACGCAAGTTGGCATTGGACCATTAATTATTTGTCTCATAGATCAGAACGCGCATTTGCAGTCAAGGTCACAAAAATAAATTTCAAACTAACAAAAATGGTACCAACGTCACACTCATCAATACCTCATGACCTCAGCATAAAAACATTCGCATCATCGATTCAACTATAGAAACAATTTCTGGATCGGAATCAAGTCATTTATACCTAGAAATATCAGTGTCCTTTATTTTCTGAAACATACAGAGACTATAGATTTAACAACACTATAAACAACAGGAATAATACTAACATGATGAAGAGATGCGAGCAATACTACAGATGAAAAAAAGTTATGTAGAAATGTGATTGCTGTGCTCACGCCCAATCTGCGTCGCTATCGCTATCTCCATCATCTTCGTCCGAATCCATAAACTTTCTGCGTTTCTTCTTCTTCTTGTGCTTCTTATGTGAACTGGAACTGCTTCGATGGTGCGACCGGTGAGAACGAGAACTGTAAAATACAAATGATAGCTCGGGAAAATGTTCTAACACAAGAAAAAAATTAATTAGAAGTAACAAGCCCACAAGAAAAACCATGATAATAAATAAACCTACAACGCTGCACAAGAAACACAACTTTAGACAAGGCCTGTAATAAGAAGCATAGAGACAACGGTCGCCCACGCGAGTGAGGCACACAGACATGTATAGGCGTGTGCACAGAACAACTCATCGGCACCACTCACATACAAATGGTTCATGTATTTAATCGTTTCAACACGACATTATTTGATTGCAAAAAATGTAAAAATTGTGCTCATAATAAGGATACGTATGAAAAAATTTGTTGTCAATATAAAACTTGACGAATATAAAAAATTGACTACAAAACACACAACCCAAAAATTAGAATGGAAAAATCTTATCGGAGAAAACAACGATAACAAGTAAGCGTAAAAGAAAGTGTTTGCACTAAGGCACACGTCGGAAAATACCATGCGTACGTACCTCTTGTGATGAGGCGTCGTGAGTTGCGACGTTTTAATAGTTAGAGGCTTGATGGGAGTGCGGTTGTTAGGAGCAGATGGGGGCGGTGGCAGGGAAGGATCCAACATAATTGAAGCGTTCTGTCCCGTCACATCTGCGTAGCCTTGCGCGATCATCTCTCGACTCTTGTCGGCAGGCTGCATCTAGAGATGAAAAGCATTTTTTCCATACACGTTCTAGATGAATATCTGGTTTACAATGTACACAAGACATCAAATCAAAAACCTTCATTAGGAGCATTGCTGTCAACATCGATTAATATGTTAATTCGTACTAAATGAAGAAGCCGCCGAACACAAATGCTGAAGATTAAATTAGTAAAATGGGGATGATTTCGAAACTATCATGATTTAAATAATGCGTTAACTGCCTTTGTTGGAATTTGCCGTACCTGCCAGCCGTCGTGGCTGCCGTACCTGCCAGCCGTCATGGCTGCCGTACCTGCCAGCCGTCGTGGCTGCCGTACCTGCCAGCCGTCATGGCTGCCGTACCTGCCAGCCGTCATGCCTGCCGGACCTGCCAGCCTTCATGGCTGCCGTACCTGCCAGCCGTCGTGGCTGCCGTACCTGCCAGCCGTCATGCCTGCCGTACCTGCCAGCCGTCATGGCTGCCGTACCTGCCAGCCGTCATGGCTGCCGTACCTGCCAGCCGTCGTGGGTGCCCGGCAACAGGATGACCGTGTCGCGGGCTTCTTGCTGTTGACTAGCGCGGGTCGCCAGGCGGTTGACGGTGCCGTCAGGATTCAGAATTTCGTCGCCATCCTCGTCTTCCTCGTCCTCAGGATCGATCTTCAGCATCAGCGCCTTGAACTGAAAAGTAATGTCTAAATATTACTCTGGCAATAGACATTAGCAATTGTAAAGAACGTGTAAATATTACTTTTTAAATAGACGTTCTCAATCATCCGGGGTTATTAATTAAAGCTGGATGAAAGAATATGAATGAATCGACTAAAGGAGTGCTATTCGGTTATTATGCCTGGAATATTGAATAAAATAAATGCATCATGAATGAATACACATGACATCTTACGTCCAGATATTCCTCGATGACAGCAAGCTTGGCCTGGTCGTTCATCTCTCTAGGCTCGTACTTAACGTCTTCTTTCATGCGCAGTAATGTTTGCTTAGGATTAAACTTGGCCGTGCTTTTCTTGCTGCATCCCTTTTCATACTGCTTTGTCGAATCCGACGGTGAGTACTGACTAATTTTTCTGCAAAAACCAGCAAGAAAATCTTTAACTTGTAGAATACATTTAAATGACCCCTAGCATTTGCCAGAGCACTGGCAAAAATTGAAGGTGAAGTGACAATCGTGTTTCACAATGCACAAATGAAGTCAAATTTTAGTGACTCGCTTCACTTATAACGATTGAGAATAATACTAACGGAGAAGAGAAAAAAAAGTCACCATTCCCGCAGGTATTATAATGAAATGGTATTTTTCAATAAATCCATCATTAAGTTTGTGTCGAGACTTATCAGAATCCAAGGTGACAATTAGCTATTCCTAATTTGTTTCAAAACAATATTAAGCAGAAGCTTAACAACCAACTGGATAACAAATAGAGAAGGATTAAATACAGGATAAAATTGTTTGAAGTCTGAAATATCAGACAATGTAACTAAGTTACAATAACTGCTGTAATGAATGCCCATACTGTGCGCTTAAAGAAGGAAAGCTAATATATCATCTTGGCTCCAGGATAGAGTTCAAGGAACTGAGCGGGATAGTTCCACCAAGTTGCTCAGATTGCTTGAAAAACATATTCACGTCTCCAATTCCTCCTTCGACCGGCTGCTCACTAATCGGTGAACGTTAATGAAAATTGATAGTAAAAACTGACCCATCAGTGATGCCATAGACTTCCTTGAGATATTCCTTAAGAACAAGGAGCAGCAAACAGCCCTGCGAGGCCTGCATGGAGTCCAGCAAAGGCGACATGTCGACGGGGCAGCGCGTCAAGAGGCTGGCGCTGTCGTCGTCAGCGTCGTCGTCCAGGTATTCCGGCCGTCCGGTCTCTGGGTTGTATTTGACGTCCGCGTCCGGCGGGGGTAACAGAGCCTGCAAAGACATTTTTGTTAGTTGAGATAATAGTTCAAATAAACTGCACACAAGAGCAAACCTTTATACGAGTATTTGAATATGAAATGAAAAAAATAGAAGAACAGTTTGAATATAATAACACATGAAACACATCCCAAAGCATCAGACTACGATTCACGGAATTGCGTAAAAAATAGATCCTTCTGGCAGACCTCGTTCAACTTGGTTTAGCGCAACAATGCAAAGATTTCAATTCTAATTCTCACTTAGTTCGACTCAAAGTAATTTACCTTTGTAGCCGATGTGAATATAATGAACGACGAACTGACCTCTCTGAAGGCCTGCAGGAGATTGGATCCCATGGTTGATATCATGAGATCGATGTGGTAGATGACGAAGAGTGCCTCATCCAACACTTGGTAGGGGAAGTATGCAAGGTTGTCAGCGATGTACAGTAGCTCCTTCAACGGCGTGCGCTGTATTAAATGAAGAAACATATCTCAGATTAGCTGATTAAAATCTCCAAATATTTGAGGTTAATCGACTGAATAGATGAGCAATCGCACATGGTAAAAGCACCACAGTTACATGACCATAAGTACCTGAATGAAAAAAATCCCGACGATAGAAATGTCCACAAAACTACAATAATGAGTCCAGAAAATATTTAGCAGGTAACGAGCAGACAAGCAGTAGCGATACTGCAGGATCATGAGCAATATCTGCAGGATCATGAGCAAGATCTGCCGGATCATGATCAAGATTCACTGCAAACTCACGGCCATCTCGTCGAACTGTCTGAGCAGGGAGATTGCGACCGCTCTCCTCTGCTGCTTGGTGCCACGCATGGTGCTGTACAGGAAGCTGTTGAGCGCCGAGGGAATTTCTCCTTCTTTTTGTCGAAAGCCTCGGGTGATGTCCCCAGGCTGGATCATAGTCTGCAGGCGGTAGGACAGGCGGAAGCCTTGCATAGCCTTCATACCCACGAATCCTGGATATTTCTTCTCGATGTCCTGAAAAAATATGAGAATTAGTGCCATTACTTAAGTTAAATAAAAGGCTCTAGCTTATAACCAGAAAATTTCAGAAGCAAAAACATATTTAGTAAAAATTTTGGCACTTAGAGATAAGTAGTATGTCGCAATATATATGACACCATAAACGAGCTAAGTGTACAGAGACTTTTCAGCTAAAATTCGCGTTATTTAATAAATCCTGAATTAAACAATCCAGAATAACTGAACAACCTCTAAATCGCGGAACTCGGTATTACTTCCTTGTTGAAACATATATACCTTAGAGATAGGGAATCGACAAAATGTCGAATAATTATGACAAACTTGAATAAAAATTTCAAATTACAAGGCAAACAATTAGCTACGGAGAATGAGGATAGCGAAAAATAATCCTATTTACACATAATAAACCTGATAAATAATAGAAGAGATACTTAATTTTCGGGCCTCTTATCAAAAAAAATTAAATATATGCTCCATACTAATAATGACTTTGCTGTCTACGATGGTGGGATCACTTTCAACGATTAGCTCTATCACGAAATGCAATATGTAGGTATCATTGAAATTAATAGTGAATAAAATGGAAAATCACTAGACAACTGGCTGAATTGTGAAGCTTTATGTATTTTAAAAACGAACCTGTAGCTGTTTATCAGCAGAATGAGCAATAACTTCCTCGCAGTCAGTGCTCATACAGACAAGATAAGGCACGATCTGCACGGGATGCACCAGCCCCTGCGACAACACGAGCTGCGTCACGCGCAGGGAAGAGTGGCGCACGGTGAGCGAGCTCGACACCGAGCACTCCAGAACCTGTGGCGTCCAGTCCATAATGAAATTAAAGCCACCATAATAAGACGGTGGTAAGTATGAGTAAAGCCAGTGAGAGTAAGAAGTAAAGTAAGACATAGAAGTAAGACGTAAAGTTATGCAACAAAGCTGGCAGCCGGAGTGGGACGGCTGCCTGCGTGGTCATATATTATGCTAAGCATATAGATCGGAAAAGCGTGCGTTATTCCATGAAACAAGATCAAACACAAATACAGGTTGTTTGAATTGTGATCAACAATCGTAAATGAATACACCTCAGTGTTCGCCTTAAAAATGGATAATACCAACTTCAACGAGAGTTGTGCACAACCAATATAACAGAATTACATCCAAGCCTCGTAAAAAAAAAAAACAAATTATGTGAAAAGGTCAGCTTGGAACCGAGTAAAAAGCGAGACATTTCCACTTGATTTAAATCAAACGACTTCAATATAAGAATTAAGCACATTTGGAATCAACGAAATGAAAAGACAGCGCGTTAGGCGCATCAACATTTGTTCTAGAACCTCTGTCCTCTAGGCTAAAGCTGGATGATGAAACAAGAGGTATCAAAAGAAAACCAAGGTAGTCACCTGCTTCAGGTAGAGCTGGATGATGGCTGAAGCCATGCCGGACTGGACGTCGTGCATCTCTTTCAGGTTCTCGCGAGTTTTTGTTTTTGCCCCTGAAGGAGATCGTGGGATTAAGCACGTATAAAATTCAATTTGAAACTGTATAGAGAAGAACTAGCGAGAAGCGATAATATTATAGCAGCAAAATGTACTACCGTAAAATGGGGTAACTTAGACCACTTTTTTTATAAATGATACCATTTTTTTACTAGCTAAATTAAACTTGAATTGAAACATGCAAAATACAGGTCTATACTCTAGCTTCACTCACCATAAATTGCTGGCTCCTGCCTCTCATAGTCTTTATCCTGTCTCTTATACACATCTAGATGTGTATAAGAGACAGGTATTTTTGAATACTATGCGTCTCTATACATAATTTAAATCACTTTTCCTGTTAAGTTTGTGTACTTACATACATTAAAATACGATTTTTCAAGTGTACGAATATTTATTTCCCCCCACTGTATTAATGCATTCATCTCAACAAAACATTCCTAAAATAATAGTAAATGCTGAGAAAATGGAATTCAAATAGAAAATTTAGAATTATTTTAAACGTTTCCGGCTATATAATGATATGTATGGAAGTGACCCAACACTTACGGGTAAGCCACATCTGACAGTTTCGTTGTTGAAATCAAAGTGTCGGAGAAGAAGGCCCACTGTGTAAAGAGCGCGCCGAAAGAAAGGCTTGCATTGCTCTAGTTTGGGGCTTTGTTTGTTTTCCATGTGTAGCTTTTTGTAGTCTACGATAAAAGAATAGTACCTGCAAGAAACAAACTCAATGTAAAGACAACAAATGAATAATATTGTACATTGTAAATTTAGAAACCTTTTGTGGGAACACATTTTATAACTTAACAATGACTTTAAAGTCAAAGCCACCACGCATTTATTGTTTGAACAGTTATGATCATAAAAAGCACCAGCCACTCATAAAAATATGTAATGAGCAAGCTACTTGAGATGAAGATAAAACCTGAATATGCAGGTTAAGCTCTTCGCTCTTAATGAAAAAGTTTTGATCAAGTAAGACGTACTTGTTGAAACAGTCTTTGATGAGCCTGTAGTTTTGAGTGACGGTGTTCACGATGGAGCCGAGCAATGCAAGACAGGAGGTGATGACAGTGCGGTCGTGGAGCAGAATAAGCTTCACCGAGTCTTCTTCTAATTGCGCCAAAAAACTTTCACTTGGATGCTCCATCAACGGAACCACCAATTCCAGCGTTCGGGCCACTACTCCGATGAGCGCATAGTCTCCTTGCGTCTGTAAATACCGCGAAAATTTTTAATAACTAAGGAAGAATATAGGGTCCATGAAATCACATTGCTAGAAGGTAATATTAGAAGATAGAAGGTAATATTACTCTAAAAACACTGAACTACTTCAGATTGATCATAAATTTATTTCCTAATAACATTCCAAAGACTGACCTGACATTTAAGTGATAAATAAGGCTGCAATGTGATTGCGTGGTCTACAAGAAGCTGAGGTCTGATTTTAGCGAGGAGGTGCAGCGTCTTCAAACATGCCACAAGTTTCTGAGATGCAGATCCTGTTTTGCTTGCCACCTCCGTAGTGCCACCCGTGCTGTTCTCCTCAAGCGTCACTACGGTTTGGTTAACTGCTCATATAGATATTAGTGAAACCATTACATAACAAATGATGTTGCAAAATCATACTTGCAAATCGTTAATATACATTACCGTTCATGAAAACCACCAAAAGTAAAAATACAAATAAAATACAGCTTAAACTTATAAATGGCAACAACAAATAAATGTACACAAGACCCTAGTCAAAAGACTCACTGCACCAGTGTCAACATATGGATGTAGAAACCTAACCATATGAAACAATTAGAATAAATTTGGAATAACAGTAGTAAATCTTAACTACAACTGTCTCGCAGTGTGAGAATTCCAACCAGAGAATACACTGAATCTCTGGCAATAGTTAGATGAAAATGAAGAGCTCATTCACTGAGAAGATGATATAACCGCGTGCGCTGTTATTGATACGAATCCTGGGCCGGATTGTTCTTCTCTAACATGAGTATATGTCTGACGAGGCAATCAACGATTTGTTTATACGAACCCTGGGCCGGATTGTTCTCCTCTAACATGAGTATATGTCTGACAAGGCAATCAACGATTTGTTTATACGAACCTTGGGCCGGATTGTTCTCCTCTAACATGAGTATATGTCTGACGAGGCAATCAACGATCTGTTTGCAAGAAGTGACGAGGGCTTTAGGAGGTTCAGTGTGAACCTTAGTCACGTCATCTTTGTCTTCTTTGGGACGGAACATCTGTAGAAGAATCCATGGAAATATCATCAACTCATTCAACCATAAATAACAGTTTTTTAAGCACGGTCAAACACTATGCGCTTAGATCAAAACATTTTCGCGTCAATTGTTTTAGGTCAAGTAATTACCTCAAAAACTAAAAAATACAATCTAAAACATGAGTACTCCGGGGTAAAAATTTCATAAATTTTTAAATAAAGATTGTAGAATCTACAAAGAGCTATTCTTTCCTTGTTGCAACAACGCAGAATTCACTGAATTAAACCATGTAAATTATAAACTTAATGAAACACTCGCACAAGATTATACAAATGACACTCACACTTTGAAGGAGCTGATAAAACCAATCAAGACCAGAATCCTGGCAGGTGATGACCACTTCGGTGATGTTGTTTACTTTACGTTTTAAGGCGACCTCGTCCAGAGTGGGTCGCTCCCGCACCGGCGTGAACCACATGTTCTGCACATAACTTATTGTCAGGGCAAAATATTTCTGTGAAATTAATATTCTCGCATCTACAAACTTTGATACAATGTTGTTTACAATTCATCGTTTAATCATTGTTTTCCAAGATATTATGGTATTCAAAATTAACTTCAATAAAACAGTTCGCATTTCCCCGACTTCTCTGCCAAGTTAGCTAAGAGGCGCATTATCAAAAAGAGGTTTATTCTAACATCAAAATATGTGGCCAATGGAAAGTTTCAAATATTCCTAGTTTGATTTTAATTCACATAAATTTCTAGCATTGAACCATGTGGCCAATAGAAAAGGTTCAAAAATTCCAAATTTTGTTTCTAGTTCATAGAAATTATTTATTCTAAACCACAGAGTCAATTATCGCAATTGTGGTGCGATGGCTCACCTGGAAGACCTCCTGGACTAGTTTCTTGATGCCCTCCTCGTCGTTTACTCTCCTGATCATCTTGACACAAATCTCAGGAATTTTAGGAAAGTCGGGGCACTCGAGACACACGTCCTTCATGATCTTGATGACCCGTTTCCGGACACTGACTCCCGTGTCCTGCAGCAGAAGTATTTTCAAGTGAGAAGTTTATTTCTTAGCACATGTTTGTCTTACCCATGGTTTTCCCTGCTTACCAATAATATGGCATTGGCTCGAACTTTGGATAGTAATCAGAACGTCTTTTAAAGCCCAGTAATCAAGATTGAGCGAGTCTCCAGTGACTTTAAACCATTTATTTATATAGGATATATGATAGAAATTACAATATATCTTATGGTAAGTTCGACATTCCCATTGCTGCAAACTCCAAATATGAACATTTAGTTAAATAAATTAACGAGCTTTTCACATGTAGAAACCCTACCAATATTCTGGCGGCGATCATATCGTAGTAATTATTGAGTAGTTCAGGTCTTGAAAGAACGAATTTGCCGACGAGGTCAACAGCAGCTTCACGCACGGACGTCGAGTGATCTAAAAAAGAATGATGGACGCCCATCTGCATGTCGGGTCTGGCGAGCACTGCAGGGTCTGCCTCAACGACCATAGTCAAGCATTTCATCGCTTTGGTGCGCACCAAAATTGCTGGCTCCGTTAGCACGCGAAGAATCTGCAAGTTAAAGTCAATGGAGCAAGTGAGAAAACTACTATTCAAGATGAGATCATTAATTAATAATCCAAGAGATACGATAGAGCAATAAATCAAATAATGAACTAGTCTCAGAGATTTCGTCATTTTTACAGTTTGTGCGAAGGTAAATCAATGTTTGGGAATTATAGTCAAAAGAAGCATTAAAAATGTTTGCTGTAGTTAGTGGTTAATTACAACCTGACCAAATAAATGTATTTTCTAAACCCTAGAAAGCTGCTACAAAAATTTGCAGTCATGCCGATACCGGTAAAATCGACGATTGGTTTATTGTTACGCATTATACATGCAAACATATATGCGTTAGTTGTTGGCGATACATGTGCCGGAACTAACCTGTTTGAGGTAGGCATCGAAGCTCTGCGAGAAGGATCGCTTGGAGGCGAGGTAGCGAGTGATGAGCTCAGCGTCGTCGTAGCCGATGTGCGTCTGCAGCGTCTGTGTCACCGCCCCAGGGGAGGCGGGCGGGAATGCTGCCACCTTTATCACATACAAATATCTTAGTAGATCTGGGACGCTTTTGTTGCAATCTATTCATGAATAGATAACTATGTTAAGAATATTCGGCATTTATTTCTAAAAATACACATTCAAGGAATATTACTCATAGGTCCGATTAGAAATTCTTTTGAATACATAATTGTAGGACCTACAATGCCTTTTTAAATAAATATTTCGTTATCCAATCGTTCGCTGTCGGTTGAAACTAATCCAAGGAAGAAGTCAAGTGTAGATACGCCTTGGGTAACACACAAATAAGCATTTATACTTGCGGATAATTGTTTCTGAGACCAAGGAATTATACAGAGGCTCGGCCCTGCAAATTTTCCTTCAAATGATGATCATGAAAACGGACTCTCATCCCAACTACATTCGTCAACTTTCCCAATCATTTTGCTATATATTTCGCTATATTCGCTTAAAATCCTACATTTTCCCGATACTACAATATCCCATCATGTATTCCCATCAATGTTATTGGGTCCTAAGATGTTAGCCATTTTGCGTAACACGGTTATTAGTACCTTCGTGAGAAGGAATTTTTTTCGGCTCTCGGCAAGCTCCTTAACTTGATTCTTCAGCTCCTCAGACACAAGATCTTCACGCCTGTCTTCCTCTTCATCGGTCTCTACTGCGCTCTCTTCACTGCTACTTTCCCCTGTAACAAATTTTCAAACAATAGATCAGTAAAGACAAGGCACGTAAGCATGAATATGGGAAATTACTTTCATAAAATTAAGCTAACGTTCCTGAAACAGAACTCCACTGTCGTTTGGGAGGATAAACAAAAAAACTTGCACAAATCTTATGGCAAATTATTAAATTAACATTTGAAAAATAAACGATCATATTTAAAATAAATAACTTGTAAAACATGTATATATACCTACCATATGTGCACATTGCAAGTATAGTTCTATGCATATTGAATATTCTCCCCGTCTCAAACTCAACGTCCACACACTTGTACATTGCAAAAACTAGTATAATAGCTTATGAAAATAAAAAAAATTATATTTCATATTCCTGCAGCATTACATTTACCAGCAAATAAAGAACTAAAATAACAATAGATTAATCAAAAATAAGAGATTACAATCATGGGCTGACCTTTTCTCTTCTTGCGTTTGCGATGCTGCGGTTTAGGGCGGTGTTTGGTGGGCGAGAGCACGCCTGTTTTTTGCCTCAATATTTCAGAAAAAGCATCGCGATACCACTGTCCAATATAGAAGTGTCTTGCATGCAATAAAGCAGCATCGCCTTCCGCATTCACGGCCAGCCAGTCAAGCAGCACGCGCTGCAGGAACTGACATCGCTTCTCTTCTTCGTCTGATATGCCCGTAATGCCGCTGCCACTACTGACACTCGGAGCACCTTCTGGATTACTGCTACTGCTGCCCTTCTGTAATTTTTATGGTATTCTTCAGAAACTAGTTATTTACGGTTATTTCAACTAAATTTGGGTGCATCTCATTGAAGACTAATTCCATGCACATTTTTATCTCATATAATTAGGGTCTAAGATTCTCGAGAGAAAAAACTGGTCAAAATTGAGGAATTTAAACATAAAACTTGTTGACTTTCACCAACGGCAGTAAGTTATAAATTCAACTTATACCATTAATTAATTAATTTCAAACTGTTCCCGACGCTTCTACAAATTTTCCCATCTAATCCATGGCTTCTGGTATATTCACGGTATCTTAGATAACTTCGTGCATACCAAAATCTAGAATATCATCTCATTCAGACTCATTGCTAATATTAGTAAGCCTACATACATCAAAAAGAAAGTTAAGAATATAGCAAAAATCTTTTTAAATAACTCCATCAAATACAAATTCTTCGAATTCGTTATTTAGTCCAAGGTGCAGAGATAATCTTTAATTTTTAACGCGAAAAAAACACAGAGTGATCAGTGATCTCTACTGTATATGTAACAAAATTTGTGATGTATTGGTAACAAAATTTGCATTTCTTTGCGGCTGCCAATCCTCGAAAGAATCGACCCTCCTTGGGTTTTTATTGCACAACTAATCGTGTCTAAGGAACAAACCTTCTTCTTATTCTTCTTGTGTTGATGGTCGTCCCTAAGGCCGTTCTCAAGAGGCTTCTCAGGTGGGGGCGCCGTGCCGTCTTCGAGCAGCGGGGCGTCCCTATCTTCCTCCTGCTGCACGCGGCACATGATCTGGTCGATGGTGCTCACCTTCAGCTGCGACGTCACCGCGTCTCTGTACAGCCAAAACCAACAATTTTACTATGAGTGAAAACCACATCTTAATAAAGTAGTTTAAATAGTATGTACATAGGGAAGAAGTTTAATTATATGGCTCTCAAGTTCGACAGCCTAAAAATCAAGTTTGATAGCCGAATTTCCCTCCACTCGACATTACACTATTAGTAAATGAAATATAATAAAAAATAAATATGTTATATTATAAAGAATAAGTCAAAATAGAGATGCTGCCTTTCGTTAAACGGTTAACCAAATGCCAATTTCAAGTAATAAATTTTCCTTTTTGTGCTTTAGAAAAGTTCCGTTCAAAGTATTACTTTAAGGAGAACTAAATTAATATCACTATAAAGAACAAACTAAATATCAAATAGAAAAACTAAATTATAGAAAAAATACTGAGAAGTGAATTTAATTGTACGCACCTTCTAAGCCTAGCAGCAACGACGCCTAGACAGTCTAGGGAAGCAACTCTAAGCGTATTGTCGGTCTTTTGATTGCTGAACTTTTGTACGAGGAGCTTGCCAAGCAAGCTGAGAAGTAGCTCCGCGGCCGGCCATTCAGGCTTATTAACAGTAAGTAGAAGATCTTGGACAAAGTTTTCAAAGAGGGGACGGTAGTCAATTTCCTCAGTTTTGCTGCCTGTTTTAGAGAGGAAAACTGAGAGGAAGGAATATGCAGTGGACATAGCGGTCTCGTATCTCGTTGAAATGAGAACATCTCTGTCCATGGCACGAGAGCCAGTCTCGTTCTCCTTACGCTGCTTGTCAGGAGAGGACGCCTCCTCAATTGCAGGCCTGGTATCAAAAAATGTACAAGATTAAAGTATTGCATACAGTCTACAGAGTTTGGCAAATACACGACATATACTCAAACAAAATTTTTTTTCAACTTGAAATTTTCATCCTCCAGAAATTGCTCAGAAAAATACTCAAACCATTTTTTTAACTGGAATTTTTCATTCTCCAGAAATTGCTCATCATATACAAATGAGAACAAAGCCAGACTTACTTCTTTTTCCTGGCAGCATCAGTGGATAAGTGATCGGGAAGATCAACGACGCACTGAATGAGCTGTAGCACCAACGCAGTCAACATTTGGATATTCTCATCGGAATTGAGACGGTAGGTTCGCAAACTGCGCTTGCTGCTTGGAAGCCGAGCTATGGATGCTAAAATGTCATCCAGTAATAAGCGACGATGCTTCTCGTACTCGGCGAACACCTATAAATGGAAACAAAATGTTATAGCTTTATGCTACTATTCGTTCGTACATGGTAGCATGATGTACAGTAGCAATTTAATTCTATTAGCTAAAGAAACATTCGACGATCAGAAACATTGCAAAGATCTTCTCACTGTCAAAACTAAATAATATCATCTTTCAAGGATAGTTCCATTCGTCGAACAAAAATTTAAAATATGGATTCTAACTATTATAAGATTATTATTATAAGAATTATATTCTATAATAATTATTATTTATTATATTTTAAGAATTATTATTCTATAAGAATTATATTCATTGTCCCTTAAACATTACCTAAAATGTTCACGAGAACAGCAAATGCACAAATGTCAATATAAGGATGAGTAACAAAGTGACGAATCATTGTACAGTATAGTATATATTGATATACTATTCAATGAATGAAGGCCTGGTACATTGGAATCGCAAGACATTGAGTTTTGTGGCAAAGCTAGAGTTCCCAAAATGCAACAGAAAAATCGACAGTTTCATTTGGAAAGCATCAAAACACTTTGAAAATGTTCAAATTCAACCCTCGTTCAGTTGAAAATGTTAATAACAAATATTGCGTCTCTGAACCAAATTTGTTAAAATAAAACATTAATACGATACAAACGAACTAAGAACGTACCTTAGTGACAAGTCTGAGAGCACTAAGCTGCAGCTCAGACACATTTTCAACGAAGAAAGGAGCAACTCCCATTGTGCTCAACTGCAGCACCGCAGTGTCGGTGAGGGTCTGTAGAGACAACAAGTCTGCCAGCAGCCCCACTATTTGGTGAAGTTTGTTATACAAACTCAGGATATTTCGGTCACGGACATCACGGACTTGAGACCGCCGCTTCTTCACGTTCCCGACGTAACCGTCTGAAATTAATTAGATTAATTAAAAGTCATCAACCAAGTAAATTACAAGCAAAACAATTAAAATCCGCTAAGGGATTGATAATTTCGATGTCGTTTTAACAGCAAAAAATCATTCAACTACTCTATCTATTTTGACACTCATCCCAAAAAAATTAAGAATAAATATATGATGACGAAGCAAAAAAACCTACACCGAAATACGTAAAACAGATAAAAATATTTTTCACGACACAATTTAATGTCTGAAAAATCAATTTACATACAACACCGCACTAGAGTTTCCATGGAACAATTTTTAAAATTACAACTATCCCGATGGAGGTTGTTGACTCATTTTTAGCTCAACTTGAACAGGCAAAGTTAGCTGCTTGTAGCTCAAGGGCAGCTCATGATAGAGCTTCTGCATAGATAACAATTGAGTTTCTTGACTATTTTATAACAAATCACATAGGAGCCAACCAAAATCTTGATCGTAGAACAGTGTTAATAAAAAGGCCATGACAGTAGGTTAAACGATGCTACGTCTCACGCACCTTTCTTATCTGATACCCTATAGACGGGATCAAATGCAGGATATATTGTATTGTTGAGCTGGAACTTGGCGAACTGTACACATCGCTCGATGAGGTCCTCAAGGTAGACTCTCTTGCTCATGTTGCTCGAGGTGAGTATGTAGAGCGCCGTGAGAGACGCATCCACGCCACGCATGATGCGCTCCATCACAAGCTCCTGCCACAGCCTGTCTTCCTCTTCGTCATCCTGGAAAATGGACAAGGTATATCATGCCAGCAGGTTTCTCATACTATCATAAATCACATCTGAGAATTGAAAATCCCGAATAATAATTAAAGAAAGACCCGTCCAAATCCACATTTAGCACGGAACTACCATGCAACTACTGAAATGGGAAATAAAACCATAACTTTTTACTTTATTATTAATTTTTCATTTATCTAGGTAAAAATCACATTCAAGCTTCCTATTCCCCCAGTCCACTATTTTCCCTAATCCTAGCCCAATATTGAATGTCTCATGATTCTACCAATACAAATGAAATCGTATGCCTAGAAGATATCCTATATGATAAGTAACGTCAATTTTCGTTTGATCAGCTCTACTAAAAACAAATAATGAGCGCCAAAAGTCACATATATATTATCATATACGTATTAATAAAACATCATTAATTCTAGTTTTATTTTACAAACAATTGAATTATCGAAAATCTGTATTTTAATAATATTATCATGATGATTTATCAACCTCAGGTTTACTGACTGAATAGAACAACATACCCAAACAGAATGTTAATATTTTCAGAAGAAACACATTCAATGGGTCAAATCACAATGTTTGGCTTGCTTGCGAATATTATATGAGCACCAGATACCTGGATCAGTTAGTATTTAGTTAACGTCAACAATCCTCATCAACAAGAGGAGAACAGTTCGTTCTTAGATAACTTTAACTAGAACAGTTCGTACTTAGATAACGTTAACTAGAACAGTTTGTACTTAGATAAATAATGTTAACTGGATCAGTTCGTAATTAGATACGTTAACAAACCTCATCGACAAGAGGAGTGACTTTGGTACCGTCCCTGATATTCTTCTCGAGTATGTGCATGAGCCTGACTAGGCGCTCGGTAGGCACCACAGACATGGCCCCGGCGCTCTTAAGCTTAGCAGCTTCTGTACACAGCGTCTGTAGCTCATACTTCGAGATCAGGAACTCCTGAGGAACGTCGTCGTCCGCTTCTAAAAATCATACCCCAATATAATTATTAATAGTCAATCAAAAAAGATGATAAATGTTGTCCACAATAACTGAAAATATTGTATACAAAAACACAAATTGCTTGAATTTTTGAGACGGCTGTGTAAAAGAAAGATGAACAGACAAGAGTGGAACATGTTAAAATCTTTACTAACTTATTCTAAAATCACAATCAGAATCAAAATTCTATAAAAATGTTCAAGCTACAGAAGTTGTTGAAAAGTTTAAAATATCCACAGTCGAAGAGAAATTTATAGTAGCTCAACAGTCTATTTACCAAGAAATGCAATTTTGTTCTCTCTACTGACAATATTATTGTTATTCAGATACGGACAGTGCAAGAAGGTTTGAGAGATACAGCAGGTTTACCACGGACCTATTTCAGCAGTAACGTCAACCTCCTCGGCATTATCAAAGATCTTTTCAATAGCGCGATTGAAGCGTTGATACACGCCGCTCTCCATGAGCTCGTCAGGGGAGAGTTTCTCTGTGGGCGTGGGGCCGACAATTTTGCGCTCGATGCGCTTCTTGTTATACTCTGCTTTGCGTACCACGGCTGCGGTCGACATGCCACCGCCTCCACGGCTGCCGCCACCACTCTTCTGCACATCAAGAAAGAATTATAGTCTTCAGAACTAAACCTCAGAAAAATGGAATGATTTACATGCTTAGCTCAAGGTTTTGGTATATCTATAATAAAAGAGCGATACAAACAGTGTTACACTTACAGAATTCTTGTTAGACGCAACCTCTTTATTCAGTTATCAGACTATGAGGAAAATATTGTTCCAAAACATATAATTAATTTCCAATCTTGCAAATCAAACAGTTTACAATTTAGCTAGAAGGATCGATGTTAAGATGTCATAGAGATCTTAAATACAAATGATGCCTAAATTGATGCAAAACAAATGTAACACTTAATAAAGCAGCCATCAATTCAATGATTGAAGCTATGAACCTTCAATTTCAATCTAGAATACGTAACAAATTTACTACAGTATTGTTATAAATTTATTAAATCATTACTCACTCGAGGTTTGCTCTCCTTCTCATCTGCCTCGTAGTCTTCATCATCATCATCGTCAGGCTCATCGAGATCTTGCTCGTTCATGTCATAGTCAGCATCGTCCTCCTTAGTGCTGCGCTTCCTTCGCTTCGTTTCATCTGCAGGCCGCTCGTCGTCTTCGTCGTCGCTCTGTATTCTGCGCCGCTTGCGCTCTTCTTTATCTGCCGCAATAGAATTACATGAAATACAAAATCTCGTCCCTCAATGTGCCTACTCACAATCAGTCATTCCCTTTTCGATTTGATCATTCCCAAGCAGTCAGTAGTAAATAGAAAAAGAAAGTGATAATGAAAAATGCTGAAAACCTTGTAAATTAGCTCTGAACTTCTCAAAAAGTTTGCATCTAAAAAGTTGGTTTTGATGTTTTATAGTTGTATATAGCCTTGGACATCTTGACGCCGCCCTTACAAGGTGATCAAAATTTAGAGTAGAGCTCTCGCATCAATAGTTAAAGAAATGATCCCATCGATTCAAAAACATTAAAAAATAGGTGTTGCATTTTTTCCTAAATTGTCGATGAAACGACTGGAGTGCTTTGCTAAATTACCATCATCTATATTGAGGAGGTTACACGACTTTCAAGGCAACTGTCCGAGAGTAGTTTATGGATACGAATGCTCGTGTGTTTACCAGCAGACCTAGTTAGCTACGAGTCCACTGTGTCACTGAGAGCTTGCCTCAGACCCTGAGTCGACAGTTGATACAGCATATGTGTCACGAAGACAAGAACCCGGTGAACGGATGTACGAAGTCCATAAATGGCTTGGAACCTTAGGACAAGAACACACGCCGCGATGTAACTAGTGCTAATCTGCCCTAACGGTCGATCTCTTAGCTTTACCTGTATCGTATCGCTCA
Organism: Hyalella azteca; assembly: GCF_000764305.2. Taxonomy (NCBI): domain Eukaryota; kingdom Metazoa; phylum Arthropoda; class Malacostraca; order Amphipoda; family Hyalellidae; genus Hyalella; species Hyalella azteca. The sequence continues at coordinate 152,583 of NW_025937263.1, read as the reverse complement.
TGTATTACCACCACCCAGCATCAAGATAGTTCTCTATACAGATGATGTCTTACTTATCCCTAACGCACTTATTCACGAATCACTGCCCTCAGAAATGGAAGTGCAAATATGTCTTCCGGACACAACTCACTCACTTCTCTTGCGCCTCTCCTGCCTCTCCTTGTGACGCCTCACCTTTTTACGCCTCTCCTGCCTCTCCTTGTGACGCCTCACCTTTTTACGCCTCTCCTGCCTCTACTTGTGATGCCTCACCTTTTTTACGCTTCTCCTGCCTCTCCTTGTCACGACTCTTGAAGTATTTAGTGCGAGGCTTGGCGCTGGACTCCGCGTCGCTGTCGTTTGAGGAGCTCGCGTCCACGACCTGCCGCTGGTTCTGCTGCCGCGCTCTTCGGCTGCTGCGACCTCCGCTGTAGTGCAAGCAAAATACTTTCAGTGACAGAAGGAAGGATTACTTCAAACCACGAAGCAAACTTCAATTCAAGAGTTTAGGGATGCTACTAAAGGCTTTTCGACCCCGACGTAAGTGGAAAACGATGTAAGCAAAGAAAAATAAGTATCCAGTCAAAGCTATACTTAAAAAGTTAAATCCCTAAATGACAAAAAATTATTAACTCAAGATCAACTGTGAAATTTCACACATATATCTATCAAAATAAATAAGAGCCCAGAAAACTGCGATATACATGAATTCTCATTGAACTAACCTGGAATTATTTGAAGCCTCGGGTTGGGCATGGTTGTGGTTGTTGTACTCGCTGTTGTAGCTCTGGCCCACGCTCTGCAAATCCTGATGCGTGAACATCAGAGTAGTTTCATAACGCACGCATGCACGCAAAATTAATCGCATAATTACTTGATTCATTACCCTACTTTCTTTTCGATTAAAAACGCACTAAAACTTCATAGTAAAAAATTATCAGAAATGAACTACCATATGTTAACTGTGTTCTAACGATGTATTAACTGGACTGATTAAATAACTGATTAAATGTCATGAATTTCCTTGAAATTCGATGCATTTCGCAGACGTCTTGTTTCATTGCAGCCCTTCGCTAACTTCTTAAGAGTGTCGAGCGTGAGTGCTGCGTGACTCACTGAAGTCGGTTATGACGAGCGCGCGAGTCAGGGAGTCACAACGCAGTTAATTGATTTCAAACAGTTGCAAATTTTCACGTGAATTTAAATAATCAAACATTCAGCAAAAATGCCTTGCTTTTGATGATACCTACAGTAGAAGTAGAATGAATACGAACATCAATAACTAACTTGGACGATTGGTCGCAAACGTACTTTGAAAATAAAAACAATAACGCGATAAAATCAAAGTATTTTATAGTGAGCAGCCAGTTACTGTTAGAGATACAGGGAACTTGCAAGCATTTACGGATTGATCAATTTCTCCTCTGGTTTACCCCTACACTTTGTTCGATATTCGTTATCGTATATTACAATTTCCCCTTCTTTAAACCGCCTCATGACGCGATACCCTACGTATGGTGTTTATTATACTATTATATACCTATGAATAGTGGACCACTATACTTTTATCTACAAATGGTGCCGTGGTTACTATTCTATTCCGCATGTATGGTTATTATATCACCACGAGGAACTCTATAACATCATCATGCTGATTCTTATAAGGATAATGTGAAGACTTACCTCCGAGGTGAGCTTGCTCAGCAGCACCACAGGTTCTTTCATACTTTCATTGTTGGAGGGTTCGCACTGCACTGTAGAACAAGGAAACCGCACATTCAATCGCAGGGTCTATAATTCCTCAAATATTAATTATATCCGTGCCTTTCATTCAATTCCTCATATCAGAAAATTAGAGTAACGAAAACGAGCATCTTAACTGTATAACGTTACTGATACAGACCAGACTTGAAATAAAAATTCTATATACTTTAGAATGTGAGAATATGTAGGTACTTGTTTGTTGGTTTATTGCCGCCATCTGTATCGAGGGTACAATCATCGCGTTTGTTCAATCATTTCTCAGAAGCAGATATTTGAGCAATTTATTTGTAGTTCTGGCATCAGAGGCCCACACACAGTTCAAATATTTTTTCATACATTGATCAATACGTTTTCTATGCATATTACGAATATTTTAAATAGATATTTGTGATAAATTTTACACCTCGAATAATGTACATGAAAGAAATTTCTTAGTTACGACTCAAGAATTTGAATCTAATTTGAACTGATTCTCTGTACAATTGCCAGGCACTCTTGATGACTTAGGAGCACGAAGCAACTTAGAAATTCCGCTGCTACTGCCAAATAAATACGTAATTACTACACAAAACTGAATCCAAGATTGTCACTAAATAAGTGAAAAGATTAAAAACTATAACAACAAAATTAATCAGACTTCATCAATATTAAGCAATATAGAATAATGGAAATCAACTGACGGGCGTACACAATACATAATTTATGAGACCTCTTATTCCATATGGAACGAATTCAATACTTCATCAAGTATTGCAATTTGAGCTTCATTTCTCTTAATTATATGACGATATGATCAGTGAAACTAAACATTACAGCATTAAAGTCTGCAATGAATGTCATGGAACCGTTTGAATAACAAATAGCAATATTCGAATATACTAAACGCCTAAAGCATTACAGTATGTAATGAATGTCATGGAATCTTTTGAATATTAAATAACAATAATGAAATATACTAACTATATACTATACTACAGTAAATAAATATACTAAACTGACCAGGGTTAATGGCGGGGCAGAGCTGTTGTTGCTGCTGTTGTTGCGGGAACGGCAACTGAACAAACGGCTGCTGTTGCTGCAACAACTGAAAGTGCTGTTGCTGTTGATATGGATCTGCGGTCACCTGTTGAGGCTGTTGGTAGGCGAACTGTTGGTCCTGATGTTGCTGTACCAAGAGTAGCTGCTGCTGTTGCTGCTGCTGCTGCTGTTGATGAAAAGCGATTTGCTGACTGGGATCAGGCTGATAAACTTGCTGTTGTTGCGGCGGATACGCGGGAGATTGCTGGAAAACCTGTTCCTGCTGCTGGTATGGCTGTTGGAACTGTTGATAAACAGGTTGAGGCTGCTGTTGAAACTGATCCTGGTGAGGGTAAACAGCAGGCTGATGCTGTTGCTGTTGAAACTGTTGTTGCTGAGGAGAGTTATAGAGTTGTTGAGGTGAATTGTATTGCTGTTGTTGCTGCAGCTGCAGTTGTTGCTGCAAGTGTAAGTGTTGCTGTTGTTGCAGATGTTGCTGCTGCTGCTGTAAGATGGGGCTGGCAGTTGGGGTCTGCAGGATGGGGTCTGAGGTCTTGGAGGGCGACTGCTGAAGCTGTTGCGGTGTGAGGCCAGAGGTGGAAGGAGACTGGCCAATATTGCCACACCTGGTAACACAATATCTTGAATTAATTTCAAATACAAATTTATTTTCTGTAAAATTAGATTTTTGAATTCGAAAAATAAAAATTTTCATTAATCTTAACAAATGAGTTCATCAAGACTGCGTACGTCTCCTGCTGATCACCAGTCACGTGATCAGCAGCCTACACAAATTTGATTTCAAAGTATCAATTCATTCCTTATTTCTCAGATGATGGAATAAAAGGTCAGTCACAGTTAAGGCGATTTTTAGCATTTCTTTAAGAACAAGCATTTTACCTTTTTTAACACGTTGACTACGATTGGTTCATCTTGTACTATTATTTCATTTTTTGTACTTTTTTTTAAGCAGGGTTGCCAGACGGTCATTTTTTCCGGACAAATTCCGTGATTTCGTTTTTCTCAATTGCGTTGGCCGGCTAAAATTTATGATAGGGGTACTTCGTTCTTAAATTTTAAATACTGCAAAATGAATATAAATGGAATTTTTATAGCGGAACCTACAAATAAACTAGTATACATTGAATTATCGGCCTTTTTTGGCCTTTTTGGTCCTCGGATTTGGCCGATTTTAGGCAACCTGAATTATGTACCACTACGTCCTGGAGAAATGCATTTCGTGGTACGCATATGTACCAATACGTAGTCAACGTGTTAAGGTTGAAAATAAATACATTTGTTTTCTGTGATGTACCTATTCACAAATTTCCCATACACTGACTTAAATACTGATTCATATGTATAAGAGCTAAAACTGTCCGTTGAGGTGTTTCTTTAGTTAAAGTCTGTGCTACATTATAAGCGTAGCACTACCGGTATGTACAATCAGTAAGTGTGTGTACATAATATATAAATTTGAAGGCCCGAAATATGGACGAGAACTAGTTTAATAACCGTATCCATCAAAATATATTATACATCTATGAAACAAAGAGAAACTAACATGAATTATTGCAATAATCAGGATATACCGAAGTCGGCTGCGGCCTGGTTAGTTTTGCCCATAATTAAAAGTAGTATCCTGTACAGACCCGTGCTGGTTTGAAGGCGTAACAGGCGATGCCTTGTTGGCCGTGTCTGCCGGTACTGGGGACGGGTGGGAGGCGTTGCTGGGGAGCTGGGGGGGTGCCGGGGGCTGGCTCACGAGCGCACCATCGCCTGCAGCTGAGAAACACGTCAAACTCATAATTATTCCATCATAATTTCAATGCATCTCTACGAGGGACATACAAAACACTAATCCATAGTTTAACCGGAAGGCCATTCCATTGTTGTAATTATTAAACTTTGAAATGTGGAGAAGTCAAATCTTTTCAAAGTGCTAGAGATGGCAAAATTGCCTGTCAAAGCTCAACTAATAATGTAAACAAACTTTTCACGACTTACTGAATGGGAATTATATCAATTATCCTCTTACTAGATGAATTATATTACTCAGGAGCTGCTAGGTGACAGGAATATTTTCACAGAACAAGAAACGTCGTAGAAAAATTATTTGATCACAATAATCTGATAGATGCATTATATATAAATATTACTTACGAGCTGCTATGGCGACAGGATGGCTGAGAAAGAGCTGAGGGTTGGCAGTGAGCAGCGAGCGCAGCAAAGGCGGTGCAGTCTTCAGGCTTACGCTGGCCTTCTCCTCGTCCTCGCCCACCAATTCTCTAAGCATCAAAACAAATTATTCCTCATCATATTATCCTGATCAGTTATTATTAATTGAAAAATTTAAACCGGCTTTGCTCTGGAGGCCGAAGAAACCTTAGGTTAGGGCCTTCATTTGTTGCACACACAATAAGTAGTCTAATAATAACATGCATAATTTACTCTCAATCTTCACAAATGCAAATGAATCGCAATGTTTAAAAATTCAAAACAGCTAGCAAAAACTGATGAACGCTTCAGTCGATAAAAATTTTTAATGATATCATGTTGACATGACCTCTCCAAAAGACAAAAGCGTTTGATTATTACATCATTCTTTTGTTGCACAAATATTAATCCAAACGATCAGCCAGGGAATGCTCCCTGGCTGGATGACCACATCAACGATCAGCATTAATTAGTAATTACATTACAAAGTAAAACAATTAATTTTCGACTCACATGTCAGCAGTATGAACCTGCTGTAGAGCGCCTAGGAGCGTGTGTACGAGGTGAGGCTCAGTGAGATTGAGATGACGGGACGCCTCCTCAGCGACGCGAGGATGGAACAACAGAGACGGACTGCTCGACGAGTTAGTTGCTGCATGTGGCGGCTCACTCTCAGGGCAACAGCCGGGGATAGGCAGGTGCTCGAGCACTGCACAATAAACCGTATTCTCAGTTGCACTCCCTCAAATATCTAAGTGTGTACATGTATTTCTCGTATAGTCAGATGGGGTAAGACAGGACCGAAATCACTAACAAGCATGTAGCATCTATACCATGAATAAATAAAAAACCCTAAACCTATCACAAGGTGTAGTTATGCAGTGGGCTTCTAAGCTACAACTCAGACTTTCTGCATGTAACATAGTTTTCTGTACAGTTTAAAAAAAGTGAGCTGGTCCCATCTTACCCCACTGGGGTAAGATGGGACCGGGGCTGGGGTAAGACAGGACCGACAGGTAATTCTTGTGTTACAAGGTTTTTAATAAAAGTACAAACCTGATATTCAATATTATCAATCTAAAAACACATTATTTGATTACACAACCACTTGTTACCGTTTTGTATTGTAGGATGTCAACTCTATTGATATTTATCAGTCACATTGGAGTTTTTCTCACGAGAAAACTTTGTTAACTCTTTAATGACCAAATTTTTTTAAGCGCATAGCATTTTTTTGGTATAATTTCTAGTGATTCCAGTCACTAAGTAGTGTATAGGCCTAGATGAGTATAAACATTGAAAATTGTATATTTAAAAATTGTAAGGCAACATTTCAGTCCACTTGGTCTTACGAGATCCTAACATTAAATGCGACGGTATGATCCATTTAGTCTTCTGAGAACAAAATATGGATGATATTATGTAGCTGGCATAGTTAATTATCATTTTATACGTTACTTTTGCTGGCAACAATAGGCTTAAGAAGTCTGGCCAAGAAACTTCCAATAAACTCTAGTATTTTAGCAAAAATGCCTTATTTGAGATTGAAATTTCAAAGAAAATGTGTGTTTTTCCAACATCCTGGATGTTGGGAAAACATCAAGGATGTTGGGCCAAAGGCGCCAGGGCCATGGTTGTGAGGCCAATGTCTAGGCAGAGAGGCCAGGGTCCAAACTGAGAGGCCAGCGTTACGGCTGAGAGGCCTGAGTCCAGGTTGAGAGGCCTGAGTCCAGGTTGAGAGGCCTGAGTCCAGGTTGAGAGGCC